>NW_006921745.1:1218688-1268572 GCF_000298275.1 Orycteropus afer afer | reverse complement strand
CTGCTGTTTGAGTTGTTGAAAAAAGGTATTTGCAATGAATAAGTCATTGGTCTTGCAAAATTCTATTATGCCATCTCCAGCATTATTTCTGTCACCAAGGCCAAATTTTCCAACTACCAGTGATTCTCCTTTGTTTCCAACTTTTGCATTCCAGTCACCAGTGATAATCAATGCATCTTGATTGCATGTTCAGTCACTCTTACACTGCAGAATTTGGTAAAATCTTCAATTTCCTCATCTTTGGGTTTGGTTGTTGGTGCATAAATTTGAATAATAATAGTATGAACTGGTTTTCCCTATAGGCATATGGATATTATCCTATCGTTGACAACATTGTACTTCAGAACAGATCTTGAAACATCCTTTGCAATGATGAATGCCATGCCATACCTGTTCAAATTGTCATTCCTGGCATAGTAGATCATATGGTTGTCTTATTAAAAACTAGTCCATTTCAGCTCACTAATGCCTAGGACATCAATCTTTATGCATTCCATTTCATTTTTGACAACTACCAACATTCCTATTGATGCTTTGTACATTCCATGTCCCGATTATTGATGGATGTTTGCAGCTGTTTCTCCTCAATTTGAGTCATGCCATGTCAGCAAATGGAGGTCCCAAAAGCTTTACTTTATCCATATTAAGGTTTGTTCTATGCTGATGAGGCAGCTCTTTCCAATCATATTTTGAGTGCTTTCTCATGAAAGGGGCTCATCTTCCTGCACTGTATCAGACATTATTTCTGGACTATTCATAAAGTACCCAGTAATATATCAGATAGTGTTTCTCTGCTATTCATAAGGTTTAACCTGGCCAATTCTTTGAAAAGTGGATGGCCTCTTCCTTCTTCCTAGTCTATCTCAGTCTGTAACCTGCATTGAAACCTGTGTACCATGTGCAACCCTGCTTGTGTGTGAAAAACTGGCGGCACAGCTTCAAGCCTCACAGCAACACTCAAGCCACCACAGTATGACATACCACAGTATGACAAACTGGCAGACATGTTCATCTTCCTTAGCTGTTTGAAAACTCTCCGCCCTCCCCTTACTTGGATCCTACCTGGATCTGGCAGCTTTTGTCCTTGCTGGAGTTCCTTCACTTTCCTGCCTGATTTGCACTGGGCAAATCTGCTGCAAAGGACCTCCTTAAAGTGTTAAAGAGTAAAATTGTCATTTTGAAGACTAAGGTGCACCTGACCAAAGCCATGGTATTTCTGGTGGCCTCATATGCATGTGAGAGCTGCACAAGAAATAAAGAAGACTGCAGAAGAATTGATCCATTTCTGTTATGGTGTTGATGAAGAATATTGAATATACCATGGACTTCCAGAAGAACAAACAAATCTGTCTTAGATGAAGTATAGCCACAATTCTCATAAGTGAGAATGGCCAGACTTCTTTTCTTATACTTTAGCCATGGTGTCAGAAGGCACCAGTCCCTGAAGAAGGATATTATGATAGCTAAAGTTGAGAGTCAGCAGAAAAGGGGAAGGTGCTCAGTGAGTTGGATTGACATAGTGGCTGTGATGACAGGCTTAAATAAGTCAACAATTGTGAAGATGGAGCAGGGACAGGCAGTGTTTCCTCAGTTGTACATAGGGCTGTTGTGAGTCAAAACTGACTCAATGGCACCTAACAACAACCAGAAGTACAGTGCATCCTTGAGTTTCACCCTCCTCCCTTGGTAGAGATATTGTTGTTGTTGTTTGCCGTCGAGTCGGCCCCGACTCATAGCAACCCCTCCTTGGGTTTCCGAGGCAGTATCACTACGGAAGTAGGATTGCCCAACCTTGACAAAAAGTAACCCTAACCTGTAAATACACTCATCTGTCAGTTTGTCATACTGTGGTGGCTTGTGTGTAGCTGTGAGGCTGGAGGCTATACCACCAGTATTTCAAATACCAGTAGGATCACCTGTGGCGGAGGTTTCAGCAGAGATTCCACACTAAGACAGACTTGGAAGAAGGAAGGGATCATCCATTTCTCAAAGAATTGGCCAGTGAAAACCTTATGAATAGCAGTGAAACCCTGTCTGATCTATACAGAAAAACTTTATGAATAGCCCTGAAACATTGTCCAATATAGTGCCAGAAGATGAGCCCCTCAGGTTGAAAGGTACTCAAAATATGACTGGGGAAGAGCTGCCTCATCAGGGTAGGATCAACCTTAATGATATGGATAAAGTAAAGCTTTCGGGACCTCCATTTGCTGACATGACACAAAGCAAATTGAGGAGAAACAGCTGCAAACTTCCATTAATAACTGGAACATAGAATGTATGAAGCATGAATCTAGGAAAATTGGAAGTTCTCAAAAATGAAATAGAACACAAAAAGATTGATATCTTAGGCATTACTGAGCTGAAATGGACTGGTTTGGACCATTTTTAATAAGACAACCATATGATCTACTATGCTGGGAATGACAAATTGAAGAGGAATGTCATGGCATTCATTGTCACAAAGAGTGTTTCAAGATCTATTCTGAAGTACAATACTGTCAGTGATAGGGTAATATCCATACACCTACAAGGAGGACCAGTTAATATTATTATTATTCACATTTATGCACCAACCACCAAAGCCAAAGATGAGGAAATTAAAGATTTTTACCAACTTCTACAGTCTGAAATTGACCAAACATGCAATCAAGATGTGTTGATTATCACTGGTGATTGGAATGCAAAAGTTGAAAACAAAGAAGAATCACTGATAGTGGGAAAATATGGCCTTGGTGATAGAAATAACACTGGAGATGGCATAATAGAATTTTGCAAGACCAACAACTTATTCATTACAAATACCTTTTTTCAACCACACAAATGATGGCTATACATGAGCACTTCACCAGATGGAGTACCAGGAATCAGATTGACTACATCTGTGGCAAGAGACAATGGAGACCTCAATATCTTTAGCCAAAACAAGGCCAGGAGCTGACTGTGGAATAGACCATCAGTTGCTTATATGCAAGCTCAAGCTGAAGCTGAAGACAATTAAAGCACGTCCACAAGAGCCAAAAACCCCCCTGCATTTAGAGACCATCTAAAGAATAGATCTGATGTATCGAACACCAGTGAACCAGAGGAATTGTGTAATGACATCAACAATAGCATCCATGAAGAAAGCAAAAGGTCATTAAAAGACAGAAAAGGAAAAAAAGACCAAAATGGATGTCAGAAGAGACTCTGAAACTTGCCCTTGAGCAGAGAGTAGCTAAAGCAAATGGAAGAAATGACAAGATAAAAGGGCTGAACAGAAGATTTCAAATTGCAGCTCGAGAAGACAAAGTCAATTACTATAATGAAATGTGCAAAGACCTGCAGTTAGAAAATCAAAAGAGAAGAACACACTCAGCATGTCTCAAGCTGAAAGAACTGAAGAAAAAATGTAAGCCTCAAGTTGCAAGATTGAAAGAGTCTATGGGAAAAATATTAAATGATGCAGGAAATATTAAAAGAAGATGGAAAGAATATACAGAGTCACTGTACCAAAAAGAATTGGTCGATATTCACCCATTTCAGGAGGTAGCATATGATCAAGAACGAAGGGCATTGAAAGAAGAAGTAGAAGCTGCACTGAAGGAACTGATGAAAAATGAGGCTCCAGGAATTCACAGAATACCCACTGAGACGTGGCAACAAATGTATGCGGCACTGGAGGCACTAACTTGTCTATGCTAAGAAATTTGGAAACAGCTACCTGGCCAACTACAGTGCAGGAAATTACCTGGTATGGCTTTTCTAGCCATAAGTCTTTGTAAACTCCATGGTGGAATTTGCTGTGAGAAACTGAGTATCTCCTGATTGTTAAAGTCATCCACCTGGGGTGTTTCTGTTGGGAGCAGCATAAAGTAATTTTCTGGGAAGTTCGCTCTCTCTCTCAGGTGTATAGAATTCTGATGTTGGTATTGGTTGGTTCAGCTTCAAAAAGAGTCCTCCTAGAGGCAGAAGGAGTCTCTCTCATTGCTGGCTGAGAAGGATGTGCTGCTGAGAGAAACACACTCCTGAGAGACACGCACTGTTGAGAAAGAGACATCAAGAGACACACACTGCTGGGAGAGAGCCTGTTGGCTGAGAGATGGCGGGCTGAGATGTAGCATTGTTCCTGAACTTGAATTGTAGCCTGGTTCTTCCCTAATAAACTCCATAATCTGTGAGTTCTGTGTGGCCACTGCAGCGAATTATCAAACACAGCAGAAAGGTGGTGGGTGCTGTGGGAGGAACAGTGTAAGTCAGGGTTGATAAAAGGGCTAGAAGGAGGCAGCATGTCTGGCCTCACAGGAATACGCATTGGGCTATTGATGGTGATTCTGTCTTCCTCTTGTGGGGTTAGAGGAGGTCAGAAGATGTGGCCTTCTTGCCCCTTTGACACCAACTGAGTGGAAAAGATCCATATGTGTACCCATTCCAAAGAAAGGTGATCCCACAGAATGTGGAAAGTATCAAACAATATCATTAGTATCACATGCAAGTAAAGTCTTACAAAAGATAATTCAAAAGTGGTTACAGCAGTATATTGACAAAGAACTTTCAGAAATACAAGCTGGGTTCAGAAGAGGACATGGAACGAGGGATATCATTGCTGATGTCAGCTGGATCTTGACTGAAAGCAAAGAATACCAGAAAGATATTTACTTGTTTTAAATTGAGCATGCAAAAGCATTTGATTGTGTGGATCATAACAAATTGTGGATAACATTGAGAAGAATAGGAATTCCAAAACCCTTGATTGTGCTCATGAGGAACCTGTACATAGACTAGGAGGTTGTCATTGGAACAGAACAAGCAGATACCATGTGGTTTAAAATCAGGAGGGGAGTGCATCATGGTTGTATCCTTTCACCATACTTATTCAGTCTGTATCCTGAACAAATAATCCGAGAAGCTGGACTATATGAAGAAGAACGTGGCATCAGGTTTGGAGGAAGACTCATTAACAACCTGTGATACACAGATAACACAACTTTGCTTGCTAAAAGAGAGGATGACTTGAAGCACTTACTGATGAAGATTGAAGAATACAGGCTGCAGTATGGATTACATCTCAACATAAAGAGAATGAAAATCCTCACAAGTGGACCAATAAGCAGCATCACAATAAATGGAAAAAAGATTGAAGTTGTTAAAGACTTCATATTACTTGATTCCACAATCAACACCAATGCAAGCAGCAGTCAAGACATCAGATGACGTATTGCACTGGGCCAGTCTACTGCAAAAGACCCCTTTCAGCTGCTGAAGAGCAAAGATGCCTCCTTGAAAACTAAAGTACACCTAACCCAAGCCATAGTATTTTCAGTTGCCTCATATGTGTTGTTGTTGTTGTTATGTGCCGTCGAGTCAGCCCCGACTCATAGTGACTCCTCCTTGGGTTTCCGAGGCAGTATCACTACGGAAGTAGGATTGCCCAACCTTCCTTCCGAGGAGTGGCTGGTGGGTTTGAACCACCAGCCTTGTGGTTAGCAGTCAAGTGCTTTAGCCACTGTGCTACCAGAGCTCCTCCACATGTGTATAAGAGCTGAACAATGAAAAAGGAAGACCAAAGAAGAGTTGATGCTTTTGAGTTGTGGTGTTGGCAAAGAATACTGAAAGTAACATGGACTCCCAAAAGAACGAACAAATCTGTCCCAGAGGTGTAGCTGGAATGTTCCTTGGAAGCAAAAATGGTCAGACTTCTTCTCACTTAGTTTGGTCATGTTGTCAGAAGGGACCATTCCCTGGAGAAGGGTATCATGGTTGGTAAAGTGGAGGGTCAGCCAAAAAAGGGGAAGGCCCTCAACAATATGGATTGACACAGTGGCTGCAGCTATGGGCTCAGGTATAGCAAGGATTATGAGGCTGGCATAGGAGCACACAGTATTCTTTTGTACATAGGATTGCTATGAGTTGGAGCTGACTCAGCAATACCTAACAACAACAAACCTATAAATAAAAACCAACAGACAAGGGAATTCAAAGATGCTAGAATAGAATTCTGTTTGTTTGAAGCTGCAAAAATACACTCCTCAAACCTTCACTTTAGGCCAGTATGTTGCTAAAGGAAATCTTTCAAAAATCTTTCTGATTAGAGGTCTACCAGATTGACAGCATCCCAACTTAGGTTTTTTGTGAAATGTAATATTTGCCTGCAACATTTTTCTTATGCTCACCTAACTAAGTAATTTTCTTTTGAAAATAGGAGGGAAAAACATTGCTTACTAATGACTTAAAATTTTCTTGTGTGAGCCTTAAATACTCAGACAGTTTTCTTGGATTCCACTGAGCCCTGGACAGTGGAGCAGCTTTGGGATGTAGTGACCATGAATTTCTTAAAAGACTCTTCATTTCCACTATGGTAACCAATGACATGCAGTCAGCACATACAAATTTATTTGACCTTAATTTAGATATATCAAGAACCTCCTTCATAGAAGCTGGCATTAGTCTAAATCCAATTTTAGCTGCTTTTAATAATCTAGCCCGTATTACCCAACAACTGAAGGAGTCTGATTGCTGGCAGTAAACCTCATGCCTCAGGGTGCCACTAGTAAGCTATGTATGCCAAACATCCCAGACAGCTAAATTTGGCAAGTACACAAGGAAAGTGGCTAATTGGTGATTTTATTTGTATCTTTTAAGTTTGCCAACAATTTCAAATGTAGAAAATTGCATTTCTTTTCCGTGCTCTTAGGGCTGCCAAGAGGTCCCATTGGGTCTATTTAGAAAGTTCTTTAGACAAACAGGAGATTGCAGAGGATTGAATATGTGAAAAACAAACTTTAAGATAGAAGTTTCCTTAGCCTTAAGTTTCTTTCTCAGAGCAGTTGGTAATTTTATTTTTTGCCTAATTAGTCTTACACCATCATTTTTTTCCAAATGATTCGTTCCACTTTGCTCCAAATCAGTAAGTAACTACAAAGAAGGAATTCACCATGTTGGCAAGAACGTAAATCTCAGTACTATTAACATATTATCCATGTAAATCTCATTTTAATAAGAGTGTAGTGTTATATATTTGCAAAGATAAATATGTTTATCATTTGGACTTGTAGACATTCTGTGTTAGTTGAAATGAAGTGAGTAAACTCTTTAGTTTTAGCAATATAGATAATAATGAAAACATTGATTTCTCTACCTCTGCATAGTTACATAGTCATCAGTCACAAATGTGCCTTCTTAACTTCTACTACTCAACATTTTAGGCAAATTTGTGCCCTCCCACACAGACGTATACCTGCTGTTTGCCCACAGGACACATAAACATGACATGTAAATGAGGCAAGTGTACTTGAGAATGATTGACCTTATTACTTGCAATCAGTAAGTAATGATTACATAATGCTGTTTTCTTTCTTTTGGTTGAAAAGCAATAGACAAATAATGAAAGAAATCTTTTTTTTTTTTCTTTTTTTTAAATTTCAAAAAAATTTATAATTTTGGTCATGTCATTCCTATTTAATGCTAACTTCCTAACTTGAAAGAAGGTATTGGTTTCTATGATCGTAAAATATTCAGGATCCCACCCTTCCATTGACTTGATGCCTTAGAGTCAGTCCCGACTTATAGCGACCACTTCATGGGTTTCCAAGGCAGTATCACTACAGAAGTAGATTGCCCCATCTTCCTTCCGAGGAATGGCTGGTGGATTTGAATTTCCAGCCTTCTAGTTAGCAGTCAAATGCCTTAGGCACTACGTTATCAGAGCTCCTTGTAAAAATTTAGTTTTATTATATTACATAGGTAAATGACAGGAGCTGAATATAACAGACCTATAATGTATATGGAGGCACTAATGGCCACACAGGGCCTACCTAGCACATGGTAGGCATTTGATGAATATCTCTTTAATGAGTGATTCCATGTTGAGATTTAGGGTCAAACTTTGAGTCAGGATGATTTATTGAACACATATATTTTTTCCTCACAGCCCTTCTTTCCTATCTACCACCAGATTTGAGATGAGAAGGTAGATCCATCAGCAGATCAGCTTTTTAAAATTAAGTAAAATGTTTACATAGAAATTAAAGATTTATATAACACGAATTTCCCATAAATATCTTACACAGAATTTTGCATTTTGGAAATGTACATAAAAATACAGATGTTTTTTCTCCCTGATCTATTTTCTGTTGTAAGAGCAGAAGATTAGGCAACACTGGGACCCACTTCCTGCATGGCAATGATTGGTTGGAGCCTAGCGGTAGCCCTCTATTGGGCACTTCACTTAGACAGTCCAGCACCTGGCCTGCTTCACTCACAGGCATTTGAGACTGACCCATGTTGTGCAGTGTGAACCTTAAGCTGTTTGTCTGCCAGAACTCATTTTCATTCCAGTACCATTCATTCAAATAATTTAGCTTCTATCTTTTATAAAGTCTACATATTGAAGTGTACATTCTGTTTAATCTTAAGGATTAAAATTACTTTATGATAGTTACACTATTGTATGACTTTTATGTCCTGTAAATAAAGCAATATTATAAATTGGTGAAATTTTAACATTTTATTAGTAACTAATTGAGACATTTGGACATGGCTGAGCTATTCTATTTACATTCCTTTCAAATACTTCTGGATGTGATAAGTGGTAGGTACTGACAATTTACTTTTCGCTCTCAAGCTGTCATCACTGTGCTACATATGTTTGGGCTACACTGTCTGCTGTAGTGGTGGAGGGATAAAAAGAAAGTTAATTTAGGATGAGGATTGTATTAACACTTTCTGTTAAAAGATACTGAAAGTACTTGAAACAGTTTTTCTTCACTTGAAACAGAAAATTAACGTTCTTTTAAATGCTTCTCCTGTGCTAGATGAGGAACCACATAATTCCCTGATTTTTCCCACTGATGGCTCTTGAAGATATTATGGTAAAAATTTGAGCAGCTAGATACTAACTGTACCACTCCATTAGTATTTTTGTGGTGTGTATTTTTGAACAATAATGGCAGATCTTGACAAAACAAACTCTTAATAGACAGTTAGTAACAAATTCCACTGCCCTCTGAATAACACATCCATACCAAATTCCTACAAACTTCCAAAGCCACATGGTCAGCTAGTAAGACCTGGCCTTTAAGGTGGTGACGTCTTAGATCAGAATCTGAATTTAGCAATATATGTTTTTGTTCAGTATGCTATATTTAAGGCAAAAAATAATAATAATTTGTAAAATTTTCACCCTCAAAAATTACAAAAAGACATTTCTATTTTACCTCAATTAGCCAGTATTGGAACTATTCAAGGGGATTCTAGCTGTTAAAAAAAAAAAGTCTCAGTTTACTTAGGACTGAAATTGTGACAAAACATAGCTCACTTTTTTGAAAATCAGTTATACATTTAACAAATATTTATTGAGTGCCTATTATATGCAGGTACTCTTCTAGTTGCTGGGGACATAATAATGAACAAAGAAGATAAGAATGCCTAGGCTTATGGGCTTACATATTAGTAAGAGAGAGAAATAATAAATAAGTAACGCATAAACTATTTATATGTTAAGTGATAAAAAGAAAAGTGAAGCCAGGAAGGAAGTTAGGAATAGTGACAGAGTTAGGTAGGGCTCCCTTAGATTTGTGGGAACAAACCAAGAACATTCCAGGCATAGGGAACAACAAGCACAGAGAGGCCCTCTAGGACTGTGCCTGCTTTATTGAAAGGAAAAAGAGAAAGCCAGTCTTAGTGGATCAGAGTAAGTGATAGGGCACCAGACCATGTAGGTTCTTATCAGTCATTGTCAGGATTTTGAACTTTACTCTGAGAATGAGAGCAATTGGAGGGTATTGAGCTGAGAATGGATTGACATTTTATGAGACATGATCCTACTGACATTTTCAGAGACAACTCTAGCAGCTGAAAGGGAGGCAGGGTAGAAAGTTGTTGCCACTCATGTGAGTGATAATAATAGCTTGAACTAAAGTATTAGCTGAAGAGGTGGTGAGAAGCAGTTGGATTCTGCATAGGTTTAAAGAGAAATCCTATGGGGTTTCCTGATTGTTTGAAGTGAGGTTTGAGGGAAATAATGAAGGCACTGATAACTGGCCAAGATTTTGACCTGCACAGCTAGAAAAATTAAGTTTTCATTTACTGAGGTGGAGAAGGTGAGCAGATTGGGTTTGGTGAAATAACAGATTGCAATTTTGGACATGCTAAATTTGAAATGTATGTTAGATATCAAGAAAAGCCCTTGGGTGGTGAGAACAGTTCGCACTCGGCTGCTAGCTTAAAGGTTAGCAGTTTGAACCCACCCAGTGGCACAGCAGAAGAAAAGCCTGGCAGTATGTTTCCATAAATATTACAGCCATGAAGATCTTATGTGGCAGTTTTACTCTAACACATGGGGTTGTCATGAGTCTCAACCAACTCAAAAGCAACATGCTTTTGTTTTTTATCAGGTATCAAAGGGAGATGTCAAGTAGGTATTTGGGTATATGTGTCTGGGGTTCAAGAAAGAGGACTAAATTGGAAATGTATATTTTGAAATCTTAGCATCTCAGTGTTTTTTAAAATTACAACATTGGATGAGATTACCAAGAGCATGAATGCAGACAAGAAAAGTGATCTGAGTCCTGGACACTCCCATGTTTACAAGTGGGGGTAGATGAGGAGGAACCAGCAAAGGAGGCTGAGAATTTGTGACCATAGAGGTTTGAGGAGAATAAGGTGACTGTGGTGTCTTAGAAATCAAAAGGAGAAAGTGTTTCAAGGAGAAGAAGGTGATTTATTTTATCAGATACTATTGCTCTGTGCAGTGAAATTAGGTCTGAGGGCAGACTATTGGATTTAACAATGTGGAAGTCATTGCTTGCCATGGTAAGAGCAGTTTTAGTGAAATGGCAAGGCAAAAACCTGATTATAAAGGGTTAAAGAGAATAGAAGAAACGAATTAGAGATAATAATTGTAAAGAATTCTGCCAAAGACTGTTCCTGTAAATGGAAGGAGAAAGAAAGGCAATAGTAACTGGAGGAGGTCTAGAGAGTTAGTATTGTTGCCTCTTGTTTCCAATGCAACGAGAAGCTTCACTTTTCTGTCCAAAATACTTCACAGATAATGTTCTACAAAATGAGTGGAGGGAAAGTAGTTCAGCTGTTGAGTTTTGGGTCTGCCCGACATTTAGTGGGGAGAGAGGTGAGGGAAAAAAAACAGCAAAAGAAATGGAGAGCTCAGTATTGAAGTAAAGTAAAACAAAAGTTTCAGCATGAGTTTTGGAGTATCTAGACACCCCTGAAATTAGAGAAGTATTCCTTTATATTTGGGATTAGAGAACTTAAACAGTTGCACAAGTTTCTTGTTGCAGGATGTCTGAACTGTTCCTTCCATTTCCCGTGCCTCTTCTATCTCTAAGAGAAAGGGGGTAAGCTGGAGTAGTCAGGTTGTGGCATTTCCCTTGTATTTGACTGGGCTCCTGTTCTTCAGAGATTTCCTAAGACCCAGAAGTTGGCTTGAGAGACACTGCTATCTAGGACTCAACACTTCAGCATTGCAAGGGTCAGATCAATAAGAAGTCAGGAAGCAGATGATTATGACAAGGAGAGCTTTATTCAATGACTTTGTTGTGATTTTTATTTTTATCCCTCCCAGATTCCTTGCTGACAGATCAACTGAAATTCTCAGCAAATAGTCTATTACACAAATAGTAGTTTCTCTTTTTATGAAGCTTCAAACATTAGCCTTTTATTTCATTTCATATCCAAGATGCTCTTTTCAAATGATAGTAAAATCTGTGTTCTCTGGCAGCTTACCAACCAGAAGATTATAACTGACATATTGGATTTTCACCCAGTACAAATCATTGGAATGTTGAGATCTCCCTACCAGGTTGCCTAAGAAGAGCCAAGTGGCTGACTGTTTCCAAGGAAATGGTGGTCCAGAGCCTCCCCTTACAAACCTGAAGAGAAACCTCCAGAATTTGTGCAGGGGTTAAGAACCAGGTGCTAGATCCTTTCCTCTTAGTTTAGCACCTCATGCCAATAATTCTCTTAAGAGAAGAAATGTCTGAGGTATTAAATTACTTATCTAGGTCATGCAGCTGCAAAGTGGTAGGTCCAGAATTCAAGCCAGGCAGTCTTAGCTCCAGAACCCAAGTACCGTTATGCTGTATACCTCATAGGTGTGGATGTTACCGTGACTTTGTTCTTTTCAGCAGTGCTGGAGAGTATAGTGGAGACAGTCACACCTTCCAGTTTTCTCCCTGCCTGCCTACCTACCTAACCAAAAACCAAACTCATTGCCTTTGAATCAGTTCCAACTCATAGCTACTCCTCCTTGGGTTTCTGAGGTAATATCTCTATGGAAGGAGATTCCCCAGTGTTCCTCCTGAGGAGTGGCTGGTGGGTATCTAAAAGATGGCCTGAAGAGAGAACTTGTTCTTGAAGAGATAAAGGTGTAAATCCTCAGGGAAGGCTGAGAGTTCAGCATCCTGGGCCCCACCCTCAGATATTCTGCTGTAGTGGGTCTCAGTAGGTGGTCCAAGACTACCCTCTGAAAGACTACTCTTAAGATTACACCCCCAGAGCTCCCAACACTGGTGCTAAAGGAGAGGTGATAGTCCTAGGACAAATTGAGGTTTTGATTAGTTCTTAGAAGGGCTATATAAATACCTGTAACCTGAATTCTAAAAAACTTTAGACATGAGGTTATTTTAAAATTTATTTAACACTTATAGAGGGTCTTTTTGTATGATGTAAAATTATAGAATATAAGAATCAGAAAGGACCTTGAAGATGATTCAGTGGAATCTCATTTTCCCTCCCAGGATTCCAAAGCCCAGGTAGTTACTTTCCTGTGCAGAGATTGCCCACTCCTCAGTATCAGTTAAGGCTCACACCCAGTTCTCTGAATCCCAGAATCATCTTAGAAGTTGTTGGTGAAATTTATGGCAAGCTTTTCTGAGCAAGTTCTGTTTCACCCTGAGAAATAATGTAGTCAAGCTTCCTGCAGTAAAAGGTGTGTCTTCTTAAAAGAACTACATTTAGAATCCTTGACAGTAAGTTTTTTGGGAGTAAACAAAGCCCTAAATTTGGAGTGCAAAGGTTTTTATGCAAGTCTCAATTTTTCTGCTTCCTCTACAAACCACATAACCATTCTGAACATTACCCTTTTTTAGCTGAAAACTCAGTGTAGTCTACATCTTTCTACCAGGTAGAGCAGTTTGAGGAGATCACATCTGTGCAAAAGCACTGTGGAAACTGAAGCATCATACAAATATGGGAACTTATTATTTTTATTAAGATCTCACAAGAAACTATTTTCAGCATCCTACAAAACTATTGGTTTCAGAGTAAATCAGAGTAAATCATGTGGGTTTCATCCTTCTGTTCCCAATAATAAGTGCGAATAGATATTTGTTAAATTGTGTAACACTTTTTACCATCTTTAGCAAAATAGCAGAGTTATGATAACTCTGCATGGAAGTGGTGGTATTCTAGGTAAGTTGGAGATTACCACGTTTATGTAGGTGCCTACACAGGGCTTTAAACGACACATAGGAGGAAAATCTTGTCAGATGTTGCTAGTCAAAGGAGTAACAGAAGTTGCCATGAGACTGGAACAACATGCTGTTCTCATCAGACAGCATTTAAATCTGATTTTAAAACTCCTTGCACATGATATTTATATATGAAAACAATAGAACTTGTTGCCCTTCATGCAACCCTGTTTTAGTATTAACAATGAAATCTGCCAAGATGCTGGCTTTGTGTTTTTCTCTCATTTGCCAATGATTCTTTTATAGCATCTGTGTTTTAAATGTGGAAAATGAGGTAGGGGCAACATGCAATAAAATGACTAGCATATGGTATTAATTCCTCATTCTGTTGATAGTTCTGATTTGTTAGGTTGAACCTAGGGATTATATCTTTAAATTCCTCTTGCCAATTTATTACTTACGATTTAGGACAATTGATGGAATAAAAGTAAACTACTTATTTTGGGGTTCATTAAGAATGTATACAAAAGCCAACTGAAGTCGGCATCAGAGCAAGTTAGAACTCTGGGAGGATACTCTACAAATCATCTAACCCAGGATCCTCATCTTACAGCTCTGAGCCTTTAACTGATTTGCCCAGTATCACATAGGCTGAACTGAGCACCCAGATCATTTGATCTGTTCTTAAATGGGTTTTTATTCTACAAAATACATGCATTGTTCTAGGCTGTATTAAGGAGGTTCATGTGAAACTGTCAGCTAGTTGAGTACATCTGCTCTCAGGATGCAGCCTGAAGACTAAACTCTATTTTTAGAGCAATAAACTGCATTCCAAGGTTCAATGCCTCACACAAAGAATGCTCAGAATATATTTATTCACAAATGTGTCTCCTTGAAAGACAGCTTTTGAAAGCAATGGACAGAGAACTTCTGGGAGAAGAACGGGGGTGGCAGTGTCTTTTGACTCAAACTCATTAAGGGAAAAAAAAAAAATAGAAACAAGGCAATGAAAATCAACCAGATATACTTCCCTTCTCCCTGAAATTGGCCATTTAAGGTATAGCATGTTTGTGCCAGTAAAAGAAAGTAAATGAGTGACTAATATCACATTAGGTAAGAATTCATTCTGTTAAGCATATGAGGTATGCTCAGCCAACAGTAAGGATCTCACAGTACCAAATTTACATGCCCCATGTAGCACAGTGAGAAATACAGAAGATAAGATTGACCTATGCAGTTAAATGGGCTTTTATTCTATAAAATATACTCATTATTCTGGATTAAGAAAGTCCACATGAAACTGTCAGCAAATGAAAAAGTAGAAGTTATGTAGGACTCAACAACTTAAAAAACAGGGCAGAATTAACAGAGAAGGAAGAATGGGGGGGGGGGCGGAAAGAAAAGAATCTATCTCTTCAAATAAACCTGATCCTGGAAAATTGATCTAATGTTTCACTAGACTTTCCTTCCAGAAGGGAAAATGTCCAGGGAAATTTGCCTTCCCTATTGTTTTCCTCTCTTAGGGTTGAATTTGTCAAAATGTCATTAATGCATGATAACACAGCAGACAGACAAGGCACAGAGCCCCCACTTGACCACAGTTTAAGTTACATATGCCTCTGATGATCTTTCTCAGAAAGATGATAACATGTGAGCTAAATTGCAGTTGTTGTGTACAGTAAATCAGATTTTTATGACATACCTTTTCTACATTTTGTATTAGTCTTGGGAAATATATGGGCTTTTATTTTCAGTTTTGAGGTCTGCAATTAAATATCTTCTTGATTGTTTAAGTTATACAAACCTTTTAAAAAATTTACAATAAACTTGCAAATAGTAATCAAATATCAAACATAAAATGTGTACTTTTCAGTTGATTCTATTTTAATTTCCAACCCCCATTTTTAAAAATCCTTCATTCACTTGACAAATATATTTTGAGACCTGACCAGGTGCCAAACTATATTTTAGTATAGGTATCTTATCTATTTTCACTGCTGAGGAGATAGCAGTGAAAATAGATAAGATACCTTACCCTCATGGAGCTTATGTTCCAAAGAGGAAGACAGGCAATGAATAATATAAATGAGCAACATAGATAGATGGTTAGAAAGTGGTAAGGAAAATATGAAACACTGAGGCAGCTAGGGAGGTGGTGGTGAAATACAGGGTGACCAGTACAAACTGGGCCAACGAGGTGGCTTGTAGGAAAAGATCTGGTGGAAGTGAACTCATGAGCTGAGCCTACATTGGAAAGAAGACCTTTCTGGGCAGCACGAACAGCACATGTAATGGCCTTGAGGCAGGAACGTGCTGCCAATTCCAGGGCAGCTCAGAGGGAAGCCCAGAAGTAGATGAAGCAAATGGAGTCAGAGAACAGGAGGATTTCAGCTCAGAAAACTAGTGGAGACCAGAGTACAGGAGTGTTGGTGGATTTTACTGTGTATGCTTGAAAGATTTCTGTCCTCACTCCCAATTATCTGTGACAAGAGAACTTTCTCCTAACTAGTCAAATTGAATTTGAGCAAAACTTTAATATGTTAACTAATGGCAGTATTAATTTTGTGCCAATTCAAAAGGAGCTAACTCACTCTTGTTGTTGTTGTCGTGTGCCGTCGAGTCGGCCCCGACTCATAGCGACCCCTCCTTGGGTTTCCGAGGCAGTATCACTACGGAAGTAGGATTGCCCAACCTTCCTTCTGAGGAGTGGCTGGTGGGTTTGAACCGCCAGCCTTCTGGTTAGCAGTCAAGTGCTTTAGCCACTATGCTACCAGAGCTCCTCAACTCACTCTTAGAGGTACTTTATTTGACTTAAAACAAACAAGCCTGCAGAGTAATCACTCAAGGCAGAGCTAGCAAATCAGTCCAGCCAGAGAGTTTCTTTTGTGTCGGCAGTTAGAAAGTACCTGATGTACATCTTGTATTTCCATCTCTCTTTTTTGCTGTCTCCTCTTCTGACATAGAATTGGCCTTTGGCTGCTATGAATGAAGAAGTGAAATGTTGTTCCATCCCTATCCATCTCTTGTCCCCTCAAATTATGCTTCCTCTGTAATCCCTTGCCATCTTTCTTCCAACAGAACTACCTTAACATCACAACCTGGGGTGCGGGGGGAGTGAAATTAGCTGCTTTTAGAAGTGTATTATTCTGAATGCTGATGTAAATGCCAAAGAATCAAATGTTTATCCTTCCTTTCTTACATAAATGTTATTTTAGGAAATAAAAAAGCTGATGAGAGAATGTTTTTAATAAAACAATTCTAGCCCCTAATACAGTGAGAATGATAAAAATTAAAAAAAAAAAAAAATACCCTATTGAAATTATGGATTTAGGCACTGATTATCAATGGCTGCTAAAACCGTTGGGCAAAAAGTTGATGGGGAAATTTATGATGGAAATATCTGACTGCTACCACCTGACCCAATGGGTTAATCATAACCTTACTGAAAGAGGATCACCAGATGTTATGTACATCCAGAATATATGCAGTAGGAAGAGCACAGCCTCACCTATGAAAAAATTTTGCCAAAAATGCCTTTCTAAAGAAAGTAGCTGCTACTTTGCTTTGATGAGGAAATGCAAAGTACAAAACAGTGGCAGTAATAGTAGTGTCTCCATCAAAACCTGTCTAACTAAAGGGGGGAGATGAGTAATGCAAATCAAGGTCAGCCCAAGGCTGATCCCTGTGAGATGGAGGAGTAGTCATACCTCTACTCTCCAACCTTTTTACCAGGTCTGATACCAGCCATGCTCCCAATGGCACTCTCTACTTCTCTGCTGGGTTTGATAATCCATCGCAAAAGCCACGTAGAACTCACAGACCATACTTACAGTTAAGTGGTTTATTAAGGAAATAACAGAGTATGTTGTGGGATCAGGATCATCCAGCTACAACTCAGGATCAAGATCAGGAAGCATGTAGGCAAAGTCTCCTTTCTTCAGTACAAGACAGTTCCCTCAGCTCCTCTTGGCCCCCGCAGGAGAGGCTCCTCTTTGCCCTGCCACCTGTCACCACTGACTCTGCTACAGGACCTGTTGTGGACCTGTCACCACCAGCTCCGCTGCTGGGCTCCTTCTGGACCTTTCGCTGTCTGCAGTGTTACAGCCCTTGACACGTTACAGCTCTGTTCGGAAATTTCTTGCCTTTTGTCTGTCTCTGTCTCACTCTCTCTTTCTCTCTGCTTTTTTTCTCTTCTTTTTCTTTCTTCCTTCTTCCTGTTTCCTCTCTTCTTGCAACTTTCTGTCTGTGAAGCCTCTCTTGGCTTGACTGTTTTTATATACAAACACCTGGTCAATTTCAAGGCAGAGCTCTCCCACTAGGACCGCAGACTGACCAATCCTCTCTTGGTGGACCATAGACACTTTATTTGCATAGTCTGTTGACCAATCCCTGCAAGGTCCATACCAATCACAGGGCAGGCTGTAGCCTAGGGCCAGAAAAAAGTAAGTTGTTTACATCCAGAAAATGTAACAAATACTCTTGTGTAGAAAACTAGGGCAAAAGTAACTCGTTAAGGCTTGGGGGAAAAATCTCTTGAACTGTTTTTCCAAAGAACCAAAGCAAAAGGCCACATAAGATAACGCATTTCACCACACACAGTTTGCCAGATTTTTTGAGAGAAGTTAGAAATCAAGATGCTTGGGTGCAACCTCCACATTTTTAAATATTTTCTATTAATTTATAAAAAGTTGGAGACAGTATATGGCCCAAAGCAAACAAACCTGTCACTTCTCCCTGACTTATGCCAGACAGGCATTTTCACATCCCACAGTCCCCAGTTCTCCTCACCCCTCCAATGCCACAGCCTCCAGAAAGTCATTCTCAGCTGCTTTGATCCACATCTGTCTTCTGCCTTTCTTGACTTCCTATGACATTTGTGGGTATCCTGCTCTTATATTGCATGGTTACATGCTTTTGGTATTGGTTTTCTGATCATTTCATATGACTATATTTGTCTTCCCAACAAAATTACTTGCTCCTAGAAGGCTATTTGCCAGTATTCTACTACTTTGATTTTCTTTATAGCACCCACGCATGTTGAGCTGATTGTTTTGTAGCCTTGGAAGATTTGTAATACAGGAATCTGGCATATATAATCAAATCCTTTGTTACTGTTGTTGTTAGCTGCTGTTGGATAGGCCTCCAGCTCATGGTGACCTCATGCAAAATGAGCTCAAACTACTTTGATTTATAGGGTTTTCTTTGGCTGATTTTCAGAAGTAGATCTCCAGGCTTTTCTTCCTAGGCTCTCTTAGTCTGGAAACTGCTGAAACCTATTCATCATTACAGCAGTACACAAGTCTCCAACTACAGCTAGATGGTAAATGCACTACGTAAGGTGCATTGGCCAGGAATCAAATTTGGGTTTACTGCATCAAATACAAAAATACTACCACTGAACCACCAATAAATTCTTTAATAATTGGTAAATATATAACAATTGTTAGTTATTTTATCAGTAGCAACAAAATCAAAAAGGCTAATCTGAAAATTTCTATAATCTTAAATTTTACCTGTTAACATGTAGCAAATTTTTCATTAAAATATCTTAGTCTAATTTTGCAGACTGTAAAACTTTTCAAGTGAAATTTCTCAATTCTGGAACATCTAGTAATATATAATAGACATTTTGTTGGCAATGTTTTGTGTCACCACTCTGTGTTGGAATAATAATACCTAATACTTCTTGAGGTATGCTTTTTTTGCATGCAGTATTTTATGTAATCCTTATTATGTAAATTTTTACAGATGGAAGTCCAGGAAGTTAAGTAACCAGCAGAGGTCACAGAACTAGTAAATACAGAGGCCTGGATTGAACTCACATTGGTTAAGATAACACATAGTTGCTCAAACACAATAGAAGTGTTTCTCACACACATAAAATCTATGTGGGGTTCCTAATTGATGGAAAACTCTCCTCCAATTGGTAAATTGGAGTCCCAGACTCCTTCCATTTTATAGGCCCAAACTCACTACTCACTGCATTCAAGTCGATTCTAACTCATAGTGACCTCCATAGGGTTTCCAAGGCTATAAATTTTTACAGAAACAGACATCTTCCTGCTGTGGAGCAGCTGGTGGGTTCAAACCACCAACCTTTTGGTTAGCAGTCAAATGCCTTACCACTGTGCCACCAGAGCCTATAGGCTCATCAGAAAAGAACATGAAGAATAATGGTACGTAGGGAGATTTTCTGCCAGGCCTGATGGTATCACCATAGTTCCATGTAGCCATACCTAACTGCAAAGGGAGCTGGGAAATGCCTTCCAGCTGTGCATCCAGGGAGAAGAGGCGATGGCCCCAAATCCAAGGTGTTTGGATTCCACAAGATATGATCATAGTCATGATAAACTGCCTCTTTAGATTAACTTTAGAATTGGACATAACATGTCGTAGTCGTCTTATGTATTTTTTTGAGCCATGCTGGGTGATGAAAAAACCTTCACTCTATTTTGAAATGCAATTTCTTAAGTCTCCACTGCTAAGTGTATTTGTTTTATTGTTTGTTTATTTCACTGTCATTGTGCTCTTTGTAAATTCCTATACTGCTTTGACTGGAGTATCTTGCTTCAAGCTTTCTGTATTTTAAAAATACAGAAAGCCAAACCCTCAGAATTATGAAATCAGTTAACAAAACATTTCCAAGAGCTTTTTTTGGACTGTGCCTATCTAGATTTTTTTTTTTCCTGACCCCACCAAAAGCGAATAATGACTTAAGAGAATCTTCCTTTGACTCTTATGGCAGATCTTGATCAAATTTCCTAAAAATGGAAAGATGGTTATAAATTGAATAGAGAAACAGAGGATTAAAATATAACCACTAAATAAAGACTTTGAGCCTTAAAATTATATACAGATGGTCCATGGGTTATTAAATCCGATTTATGTATGACCCCATAGTTATGAACCAACCCCTGTAAAGCCTATTATATTAAAAATTTAAGGTACGTACAGTGGTTCATAATAACAAATGAGCACCACTCTGCAATGTACAGCAAAGCATTATTATTATTACTATCACTGTATTATTATGTTAAAGATGTTTTAGTGTATCTGGAAGTGTTTCTTTAATGTTGTTTTGCATAGCAACGTACCAAAAAATCCAACCATTCGATCCAACTCATAGCAACCCCTCCTTGGGTTTCCGAGGCAGTACCTCTACAGAAGTAGATTGCCCAACCTTCCTTCTGAGGAGTGGCTGGTGGGTTTGAACCACCAGCCTTCTGGTTAGCAGTCAAATGCCTTAGGCACTATGCCACCAGAGCTCCTATAGCAATGTACAGTATGTATTATATACTAAGACAGACATTTGACTAACTAACTTTAGATATGAACCCTTACCTGTGTGTTCTGAGTTATGTACAAATTCAGCTCAAAAGACAGATTTAAGAACAGAATTCATTCATAATCTTGGGACTGCCTGTAGTGTGTTTGTAGTTTTTCTAGAAACCAAGCAAGAACAGTTATTAATAAGGTAGTCTTAAAAATTTTAAAGACATGAGTGTGAATGATAGGCAATCTTAGCTACTGCTTAGATTGTGATTAGAACATTAAGTATGTAATTTCTTTTTTTGTTTTAACATTTTCATTGTGAAATCCTCAGCCTAAAAAAGGCTTTATTAATACAATGTGATTGGTTTTGTAAACAGATACAGCCCTGAAAATATTGAATAGTTAATTTAGAAATTGATGGTTCTTCAATGAGTGTTAACCTCAAGGATCTGTCTGTGCTGCTCAGGGAATTAGCAAGGCAGCAGAGAATTAAAACTACAAGGCCATTGGATTCCATTGGTTTGGAGCTTTTAGCAACTGAGAAATCTAAAGCTCCATCTCTAGTCTATCAGCACAATTAATTGGAAAGTGGAAAAATTTAGTGTCTACACTTTTTCTCTTTGGTCCATTTTAAAACAATCTGTAATATGCCAAACTAGTTTGACTGACTCTTTCACCCAACTGGTTGATCACACTAGGGAAAACATTTGAAATTCTGTTTGCATGTAAACATAGCCCAAAATGAAACCAAACCTATTGCCATCGAGTTGATTTTGACTCCTAGTGACCCTCATTGGGTTTCCGAGGCTGTACATCTTTACAAAAGTAGATTGCCTTATCTTCTTCCCACAGAGCAGCTGGTGGGTTTGAACCTCCAACCTTCTGGTTAGCCAAATGCCTTATACACTGTGCCACCAGAGCTCCTTAAACATAGCCCAGAAGAGTATATTTTAGTCACTTATTCACTCAGGTACACATTTCCAGAGTGTACCTTCTATGTCAAGCACTTTGACAGGTGTAGAGAATACAGAGGTATGTGTAAAACAAGCTCCTGCCTCTGAATGATTTGCAGTTGTAGGGACCTAAAAACTAAGCAAATGAACAGGAAACAAGACATTTGCATCCCAGTAGGACAAAGACATAGATGGGTGGTATACGAACTAGAAGGAGGGCTTCTAGGTTGAGTAGGGAACCCAGTCAAAGAAGCCCTTTTTTGAGAAAGGACCAGAAATGGATGTAAGAGGCATGGAACCATGTGTATCAAGATATAAGAGTGGGGCATGAGGCAAAGTTGAGGGAGAGGAGCCAAAATTAGTCAGCCTATTGCTTTTTCCATTGTTGTTAGGTGCCCTTGAGTCCTCTCCAGCTCATAGTGACTCTGTGTATCGCAGAACAAAACACTGCCCAGTCCTGTGCCAGCCCCACAATCCTTACTATCCCTGAGCCCATCATTGCAGCCACTGTGTCAATCCATCTTGTTGAGGACCTTCCCCTTTTTCGTTGACTCTCCACTTTACCAAGCACAATATCCTTCTCCAGGGAATGGTCCTTTCTGACAACATGACCAAAGAAGTGAGATGAAGTCTGGCCAATCTTGCTTCCAAGGAGCATTCTGGATGCACTTCTTCTAGGACAGATTTGTTAGTTCTTTTAGCAGTCCATGGTACTTAACGGCATTCTTCATCAACACCACAACTCAAAAGCATCAACTCTTCTGTGATCTTCCTTTTTCATTGTCCTGCTCTCACATGAATATGAGGCAATTGAAATACCACGGCTTATGTCAGGCACACCTTCGTCTTCAAGGAGACATCTTTCCTCATCAGCACTTGAAATAGTTCCTTTGCAGCAGTTTTACCGAGTGGTGTAAGACATCTGATGTCTTCACCTCTGCTTCCATTGGTGTGATTGTAGACCCAAGTAATATGAAGTCTTTGTCAACTTCAGTCTTTGCTCCATTTATTGTGATGATGCTTATTGGTCCAGTTGTGAGGATTTTTGTTTTCTTTATATTGAGGTGTAATCCATACTGCAGACTGTAGTCTTCAGTCTTCATCAGTAAGTGCTTCAAGTTATCCTCACTTTCAGAATACTTTTGCGGAGTCAATGAAACACAAGTAAACATCTTTCTGGTGTTCTTTGCTTTGAGCCAAGATCATCTGACATCAGCAAAGATATCCGTCATTCCACATCCTCTTCTGAATGCAGCTTGCATTTCTGGAAGTTCTCTGTCGATATATTGCTGCAACCATTTTTGAATTATCTTCAGTAAGACTTTACTTGCATGTGTTATCAATGATATTGCTCAATAATTTCCACATTCTGTGGTATCATCTTTATTTGGAATGTGTACAAATATGGATCTCTTCCAGTCAGTTGGCCGGGGAGCTGTCTTCCAAATCTCTTGGCATAGCTGAGTGAGTGCCTCCAGTGTGGCATACGTTTGTTGAAACATCTCAGTGGGTGTTCCCTCAAATCCTTGAACTTTGTTTTTCACCAAGTCCTTCAGTTCAGCTTCAACTTCTTCCTTTGATACCACTGGTTCTTGATCATATGCCACCTCCTGAAACAGATAAGCATCAACCAGTTCTTTTTGGTACAGTGACTCTGTGTATTTCTTTCATCTTCTTTTGCTGTTTCCTACATCATTCAATATTTTGCCCGTAGAATCTTTCAGTATTTCCAATTGAGGCTTAAATTTTTTCTTCAGTTCTTTCAGCTTGAGAAATGCTGAGCGTGTTCTTCCCTTTTAGCTTCCCAACTCCATGTCTTTGCACATTTCATTATAGTAATTGGCTTTGTCTTCTCAAACTGCTCTTTGAAATCTTCTGTTCAGCTCTTTTATCTTGTCATTTCTTCCATTTGCTTTAACTACTCTTCATCCAAGGGCAGGTTTCAGAGTCTCTTCTGACATTCATTTTGATCTTTCTTCCTTTCTTGTCTTTTTAATGACCTTTTGCTTTCATCATGGATGATATTCTTGATGTCATCCCACAATCTCTGGTTTTCAGTCATTGGTGTTCAGTGCATCAAATCTATTCTTTAGACAGTCTCTAAATTCGGGAGGGATATATTCAAGTTCAGTTTTGGCTCTGGTGGACTTGTTTTAATTGTCTTCAAGTTGAACTTGCATATGAACAGTTGATGGTCTGCTCCACAGTCAGCTCCTGGCCTTGTTTTGGCTGAAGATACTGAGCTTTTACATCACCTCTTGCTACAGATGTGGTCAATCTGATTCCTGTATACACCATCTGGTGAAGTCCACATGTATAGCTGCCATTTGTGTTATTGAAACAAGGTATTTGCAATGAATAAGTCTTTGGTCTTGCAAAATTCTATCATGCAATCTCCAACGTTTCTGTCTCTATTTCCTTTTCATGTATGATTTTCATGTGTTACTTTTCATTAGTTGAAAATTCCAATGAAAGTATTGTGTGCTATTTAAATAGTTTCGAAGGCACTTCATTAAGCTCTTATGTGTGTAGGATATTTTAGCATCTGCACAGTCCATAGACATTATTTAATATAAATTGCTTAATTGCACCTTTAGGTGCTGACATCAAAGTTCATTGCAGAAATGGTCTATCTTGAGGCTCAAGATAAATTCCAACCCATTTCTCTAATAGAATTTTTGGAGATAAACACCCACTTAAGACATTCTTTCAAAAGAGACACCCCTTGATTATTAGTATGATTCATGTTCACATTGAAATATCCAAAGAAAAACTTCAAATACACTTTGGCTCAAATATTCTCAGAACAAAATCACTTATTTTCTGATGAGTCAGAAGATCATGTTGGTGAATGAAACTGGTGGAGTGTTGACATTTGGATGGTTAATTATTTTTTTCTCTTCAACACAAAGATAATTCTTGTTCTTTATCAACACATCTTCCTTGACTAGATGATGTGGGGAAAGGAGAATCCTGAGACTTTTAACTTAACAACTAGTTTGTCTAATTGAGCTTTTCTAACTATGTTGTATAAACAGTTTAATTTATATATACCTAAGTGCATTTCTGAAGTATTTTGCCCAAGTACTGTTAATATTTCAAGACCACTGTCATCTTCCCCAATCCCTTTTTCCTTTCCCTCCTGCCTCTTTGATACTTTGTGGCTTTACTTTATTTAAATGTTCTTCTGCCATGAATTTGGTGTGTGTGGGTGGGAGGGGGACTTGGGTGGTGATAATAGAGGTAACTTTGCATTGTCCATCTGCAATTTTGCAAACCACAGGGGATTGTTATCAGCATCCCCCACCCCTACCCCGACCATGAGACAACAGTTTCTTTTTCCCAGTTCTGGATCTTTCCCTTGATCAGCAGGAAATTGTTTTCTTTAAGACCAGCATTGCCTTGGTCAAGATGCAGTCCATGTGCTTGGACAGAGTAAATCATCCTTTGATTAATTTATTCTCTGTGCCTTAGACTGCCTGTTGTGTTCTCCCCAAATATCTGAGGGAATAGGAGATAGATCCTACTGCCTTTTTTAAGAGTCAGGTATTTTAACCAACTTCTTTGGAAATCCATACTTATTTACAAATATTCTATTCTGCCACACTGGATGGTTCCCCTATGGGGATTTGCATCATGGATTAATTCCTAGCCAGCCCCATCCCTTGTTGGCATCTTATAGGGAACTATTCTGGACCAGGTAGGAAATGGTCATTTGGGCTTTATTTTTAAGCCCTCTCATAGCTGCATACCTGTGTTCATGATCAAAAAAATAATGAGATTAGGAGTAAAATTGACTGAGAGACTTCTGTTCTCTTATTTCAGGAACCTTTTTTTTTTTTGCTTTAGGAAGACTTTTTTAAAAAGTGGTGGATGATGCCTGGGGGTAAAAAGTTCCTCTCACTTCATGTTAGTTGATTACTGAAAAGGTTAAATTCCCCCTCCCCCATCATCACTGAGCCCACTGGATTGTGGGATTTGAGCTTTATGTGCCTGGTGTGACAAGAGCTACTGGGTAAGCAGAAGCAAACAAACAGCACCCTTCCCCCTTCTCATTCCTCCCTCCCTCTAGGAAAATGAGGCATCACAAGAAATAAAAGAACCACAAGTTCCAAGGCATAATATATCCATGTGATAAGATACTTAAATATTTTGGTTACCCAGTGCCACTCTAACAGAAATACCACAAATGGGATGGCTTAAACAAAGAGGAGTTTATTCTCTTACAGTTTGGGAGGCTAGAAGTCCAAGTTCAAAATGTCAGGCTCTAAGAGCTGGGTGAAAGCCTCTCAACCTTGGGCTTCAGCTCTGCCTCTTGCTCCTGGCTCACTGAAGCTGGAGGCATACACAGGCAGCTGCTAGATGCTGAGGCTGGCAAACCCAAGGTTGACAAATAAAATGGCACAGTCCTGATACTACCAAACCACACAGCAGGCCATTGATTCAAGTCCCATTAACAGTCCCAAAATCAGCAGACAACATGGCAGGCTGCTGAATAATGACTCAGCTACATGCAGGATTCATGCATGTCAAAAGCTGGAAACCTTCCTCAAAGTTGCTTCTTATATACTGGAAGCAGACCACATCCCTATAGCAGCTACTCAGCTGCTCCAGTAGATTCCACCATGGACTTAATTACCAATCTCACCATGGGGAATAACTACATTCAGCTGCCCAGCCACTCAAAACCAGGCCCAGCCAAGTTGACACATAACCTTAACTACCACACCAAGTTTGGCCATCAGATGCAATAATGAGGCCAGATTCTGCGGCATGGTGAGTGAACTCAGGAAACCTTAGATCCCAGGAGATACCACAGAGACCCACCTTGCCCCAACTATACCCTGCAAAGTCAATGAACTTTACCCCTATGTGTTACAGACTGCTTCCAGACTTGGCATACAGAAGAACCCAGGGAACAGTTCCTATTCTTCAGAACTTTCCAAATTTTCAGCTGTTCTAAAAGGACTTGTCCAGTTGGACCCAGAGAATAGTATCTCTCCACCTTCAAACTAAAAACTACAAAACAGCTAGCTTACTGTTATGCCACCTAAAACATATGCTTGTTTAATTTTTGGTTGCATAAAATGATGTTAGTTCTATCCTAGGCTTGGCCATCTCACCAAACACATCGACAGCCACTCTCTGGGGACTTGAACTTGCTGTGGTTCAGTCCCTAGGAAAAGCTTGTTTAGAAAAACAGAGTTGGAGAGGATTACCTGAAGGATATGAAGTCCCTTTGTTCGTCTTAGAAACTACTGACATTTATCTATCCCTGGATTAAGCTAGACTATTAAAAGTAGGAATTCCTAACTGATGTCATCCTGACCCCTTATGAAACAGCTTTTACTGACTTTTGCTTTGGCCTCGAGTCCCTGCCTCCATTGAGTAACAATCAGTCCTACAAAACTCTTTGTTGTATAATTGATGTCTTTACTCTTCCCACTATGCACTGTGACTTCTTTATGAAGACCTAAAGGAAAAATTGTTCCCTAGCCTCAGTACAAGGAACAGTTGTTCTTGTTTGAGCAGTTGATTTGCTTCTATCCTGTAAACCACATGAATCACGTATCTGGTTATGAGCACTAAGAAGGTGAGAGACAGGGCAGCAACCTGCCTCAAGCAGGGTACAAAACTCCTCTGCCTAGATTTTGTGTTTTACCCTTGCTCCTATATTTTCCTTATTTTACAAGCTCATATTTTTCTGTTTCTTCTTTTTCTCACTTACTTTAGGTTATTGGATTGACTGAATGTTTCTAAGCTCCTTAAATCCTTGAAGGAATAATTAGAGGTATAAAAATTGATGAAGTATTCTTAATTTATTAGTTTCAAGATAACTAGAGTGTTCTCAATACAGTTGTCACCAAAACATCACTGTTCTGAATATGACTAAGTGTTGACTTCTGTGCTGCCGGGGGCCTTGGCGATCCTGTTCACCTCCGTTTCCAGTGGCTAGAGCTATATCTGGCATGTAGAAGAAGATGCTCAGTAACAGGATCTTTGGTGCCCATAGGTCACCATCATCATGGCCTGTGGACACTCAGAAGACAAGACAAGCCATGATACATTGGTATTTCCTCACTTCATTGGACAGGGGGAGGGGGGGATGACCAGCACATCTAACACTCTCCCTGTCTCCCTCTCTGCAGACCCACATTTCAAGACTCCCTCCCGGTGCGGTGGCAGGACAGTCGGTTGCAATCGAAGGTGGGGTTTGCCGCCTGGAGAGCCCAGTGAACTGATTCTTCGGGTTGAGCAGGAAGCATCTGGGAAGCATTTCAGAACCTGAGTTTTCCAGACTTTTTTAACTGAAGTTGGATGTTTCATCTTCCCCTTTCATAATTCTTCTTGCACCTCGTGCGCTACTCGAGGCACAAGTGCTGCTGTAGCTAGCTTTCAGTGATGCGGGTGGGCCTTTGGCGGGTGGGCACGACTGTGTATGTGTGTGTGTGTGCAGTGTGTGCGCTTGCTTCTTCCTTGATGAAATGGTAACACCTCCTTATTGTGTAAACTAAAACAGAAATGATTAAATCTTCTTTACAGAATATGTGCTCTAGCTGTTTACAAGTAAAACCTGAAGTTGCAGGAAACAATTTTAATTTCACAAAGAGGTACCAACTGTCATTGTTGATGTGTATGAAATGAAGAGTCAATCAATTTGTTTAAATGATTTGACAGTGGTAGTGCTCCATTTAATAACAGTAATAAAATGTTTTTATTTGTTAACCAGTTTAAGTGGATCCTGTGGTAGCTTAAACTGTTGTTCTCATCCCTCATATGGGGCATTTTTCTGTAACAAAGAATGGTTTCAGTGAAACAATCTAGCAGAGAATTAAGGTCAGAACCTTTTTAAATAATAGTCCTATTGCTAAAGTTTGTACTTCTTTCCTCAAGCTCTTCTAAGCTTCAAGACTGCAGAGCCTGGAGCTGTATGTACTATATTATGAAAGAGTATGTGAAGAGGAGGGACAATAATGTAGAGTCTTGAATTTGTGAACCGTGGAATGTTATTTACAATGTAACACTGTAAATAAGAAAGGCAAAGTTTATGGAAAAAATCAATATTATCTTTGTTTCTTGTTTAAATATATTTTTAACATAAAGGCACAAAAATAAAAGAAGCATATTACTGGGTATCATGTGTGACTCCTCAGACTAATAAATTATCTTTTAAAACCTCACTTAGAGAACACTTTGTTTTTGTTGTTGTTGTTGTTGCTTGTTTGTGAAGTGGCCTCTTCCAGAAATCTTACTTATCCATCTATTGTTCTGGTTGTTCAGCATCCAGTCTTACCCTGTACAGTTAATGTAGACACAAGTAAGATGAAAGTTGAATTTAGTACATAATTTAATGTTCAGTTTGGAAATCCCTAAAATTTCTGCTACAATTTGATAAAAGTTATATTATAAAAAGGGAAGGATTTTTTTCCTTGCATAAAAGAAAGAGAAGGGATTATTTTTTGGTTCAAAAAAAAAAGGAATAAGATCGTTTCTCTTTGAAAAATTACAGTGGCAGCTAAAAACGCAATGGTTTCAGTTGATAAATTGCTTCTAAATGGTGTATTTAGTGATTCTGCAGCACATAAAAACAAGACTTGCCTTTTGATTTTATATATAAGAAGTGGTTATCAAGAAGGAACAAAAGATAGACTTGCTCAGGAGGAGGACGCTCCCTGCACCATATAATCACGGCTCTGGGCAGTACCTGATAAAGCCCCAGAAGAAATTATACACTTGGCATCGATTTATGGCCAAATTAGAAAGGAAAGACAACCAAAAGGAGGGGGTGTAAATATGAATGATTTGGAAGTTGCTGATCTATATTCCTCATACAGGCAATTACATTTGTCTCACTGTGTTCTCGTAGACAGATTGGTGCCGTGGTATCTGTTTCTCATTCTTAATGAGGCTGAGAACTTAGTAAGAGATGGGCTGGCTGGTGGAGAGCCTGCGCTTCAAAAGCTTTCAAAGACCTGTTACCTGTTCACAGGGTTTTTTTCAGGAACTGCAGTGGATCATGTAAAACTATCAGGACACTTTGCAGTCTAAAACTCATCTGACTTATTTCGCCAGGAATGCCATTTCTTTCATCTTATTTGGACTTGTTAAAGACCACTTTTATGAAAGTTTAAAAACTGGTCAGTATAAAAGCACAGCCCCTCCAAGAACACTCTGTCACAACATTATTCTCCAATTTTCTAAGTACCTTTTGTTGTTGTTGTTAATTTAAGGAATATTGAGAACACAAGAGGAAAAATAAAAAGTGATGTTCAGAATCATGGAGGCACAAACTGTCCCATCATCGTAAGATAAGATGTTAAACAACAGGTACTTGAACCAGCGGCTATGACAGATACAAAACCAACTTCATTTCACACAAAAATAGAAAAGGTGGTTGGTGGTGGTTGCCGTCAAGTTGATTCCAACTCATTGCAACTCTGTGTGTGCAGAGTAGAACTGCTTCACAGAGTTTTCAAGACTCGCCTTTCAAGAGCAGATCACCAGGCCTGTCTTCAGATGGGTTCAGTGGGGTTGAACCACCAACTTTTCAGTTAGTCAATCACTTAACCGTTGTTCCTCTTGGTAGAACCTAATAAAAAATGAGAAACATTCTGTCGTCTGGCTGGTATTACCAAGACTCTGAAGCTAAGTTTTAAGGTGCCCACTTTTAACACAAAAGATGTTAAATGCATGCATATATTGCCATTCTTCTTAAGGCCCGAACATTGGTTTGGTTCTCCTGACTGTAATTAAACCTGGTCTGAATTCTTCAAGGCCATCTCTGTGTCCTTGCTGTGGGCTTGAAACAGGTGTCTTTAGGGCTTGTCAGACAGGTGGAGGACATGTGGAGGAACATGGGGCACCTGTGCTAATTGATAACAGGAGCTGGGCTATACCAGGTTTCATACTCCTCAGTTGTCATCTCTGCCACTCATCCCTGCTTTCAGTATGTCTGCCTGTGGCAAGTCCTTTCTCATCTTTTAATTGCAACTTCTAAGTGTGATTTTTTACTCAAATATCAGAATTTGTTAGAATTGTATGCAGTGTATATGTACGTAAGTCCTAAATACTATTCTAAGGTGCCTTTCTGTGAGCAAAGTGAATGAATTTTGGTTTATGGTTATGGACACTTCTCTTTTTTGCTGTTCAGAAGCCTTGAGGTAGGGATGGGGGGCGGGGCACTAAGTCCTTGTTTTCTCCCATGTCTGAGAGTGGTGATGTTGCAAAACAGTTACCTGCAGATAAGCAAGGTGACTCTATTCTGCCACACTGGAAGAAGAAAAGAGGATTTAGAAACACCTTTGCCATTAGTTTTGAATTTTGAGATTGTATTTAATTATTGTGGATTTTTTTTTCCCTGTGCTATCATCATTATTACAAAATCAACCCATGCTTATTACGATAGCAACAAGTTTTAACAAGTTTTAACTCATAACTCCATCTCCCTACAGGCCCAGTTTATAGTACTTTAGCTTATAACCTTACAGACGTGCTGCTTAAATTGTCTGTATATTTTTAACACAAAAACTGGGTTATATTGAGCATACTGTCTAATAATTAGCTGCAGTTTTCATTTAATACTATCATGAAGAGATGTTGAGATCTGTAGGTTTACACAGTACCTCACTGCTTCTCCACACAATGCTTATTCAGCCTAATGCTGTGCAGTACTTATATTTTTATCCTGAAGCTTTTTGAGAAATCCATTACAGTACAGGACAGTATAGTCGATACCCATTTTTCTCATTGCCACAGGCCTGTTCAATGAGCACAGTGATAAAGTCTTAGCCAATGAAGGTCTGCTTGGCAGGTGTTCTAGAGGAATCCATCTCATTGCCCTTTATCTCTATCATTTCAGTGTATTCCAGACACCTTCCAGCTCCTAATATCTGCACCTTTGAACCCAAGGGCTTACTCTGGAATCATGAAAACGCCACTCTGTCCCTGTGCACAGCAAGCCAAAAATGCCAAGGAATCAACACTCCCCAGCAACTGATCTCAACAAATGTCAAATCTGTGGTCTTTGGGTGAGATCATTCTGAGGTGTGTGTTTTACACTATTTTCCAGAGATTTCCTACAAGAATTAAGCTTCATTTTCCCCCTGTGATAGTGGACTTAGTAACACACTTCGTTATTACCTGTCTTCCCTCCCCTGTATCCTTTGCTGCTTGGAATCATCTCCAAAATAAACTACTCACACTCAACTTCTTGACTCAAGTTTACTTCTGGGGGATTCCAAACTAAGACGTTCTATTCCATACATTCTTGGCCATGAGACACTGGTGGGTCTTTATACTCTCAGTTGGGTGGATTCACCATTCTATTCACTCCACTGAAGTCTCTTCTATGCACTCTTGGTGAACCATTTTCACCCATCAATTCTGATGAACATCATGCAGGTGATAAGACTGGACATGCCACAAAAGTGGAAGAGTGAAAAGAAAAGTTTACAACTAGTGCTAATAGGCATGTATCTGTGACTGCTGGAGACAGGCAATCACATTTAAGTTGGTGAAGAAATAGAAACAAAAGAATAGCACCACTACCTCAGTTTGTTTCACTATGGTGGCTTGCATGTTGTAATGTGGAAGCTATGCTACTGATCATATACCAGCAGAATTACCCATGGTGAACAGGTTTCAGTGGAGCTTTTAGAACGGGACACACTAGGAATAAAGGCCTGGCGACCTGCTTCTAAAAATTAGCCAATGAAAACCTGGATCACCACAGAATATTTTCCAACTTGCTTGCTTTGGACACATCAGGAGAAATCAATTGACCATCATATTTTGTAAAATGAGGGCAAGGGAAACCCTTGCTAAGATGGACTGGCACAATATCCCCGATGATGGGCTGGAACATGCTGGTGATCATGACGATGACACAGGACAGGGCAGCATTTCATTCTGTTGTATGTAAGGTTGCTGTGAGTTGGAGTCAATGCAACAGCACCTCTGCATCTGTCATTATCTAATCTGTCATCTGTATGTGAAGAGGAGCAGTCTATCAAGGATTGATAGGCTTGAAGAAAATGACCTAGAATTGTGTTAACAATAACTAATAAACCATAGCCAAAAGTGTGCCATGACTTTAAGAGATTTGAAAAAGCTAAAATGGTGCCAGTGTCCTGTGTCGTGAACCCTTGTCCATGATGACCATAATGCTATACCAACCTCATACAATGGCCCATTTCCAGAACTGTTTCTCAAGCCTGGATGTCCACAACATAATGTTTATGGCTTTGCATATGTCATATATATCCACTGTATTGCTGTACCTTAATTTACCTATCCAGTCCATCCAAGTTTTTATTTAATTCCCGTGGACAAAGACAGTCCTTGCTCCAGACACTTCGTGAGCAATATAATTTTCTCTATAAATTAACTGGAACTTGTCCACAAGTATTCCACTGTTAACTTCTGTAAATAAATGGATGACTTCCCTTTTGGAAGAAACCTGAAGCCATGTCTTATAACTGGTAATGGCAATCCACAAGTTAAAAAAAAAAAAAAAAATTCTTAACATGTTTAGGTCAGTGTGTTTTGACATATAATTGCTCAACATTGTGAATCCCTTTGTTCTGCAAAGCCCAGAGTCCTTGTGCACCGTGAAGAGGTGGGTACCTTCAAAGATGCTCTCTGGGGATTTTGGTCTCTAGTGCATTCTGTCACAACCAGAATTTGAGAAGTACTGTTATTTTTAATGATCCGTTTGTTTGGCTTTGGCAAGGAGAATATCAAAGCTACATCCATCACCTGGTTCAAATCTAGGCATAGTTGCATGTCTTTCTTATACCCTTTGTGGATGACTTTTGCTTTTTTAAGGAATTTTTCCATTCCCAGATGCTAAGTGGATTTTTTGGCAAATTCAAATGGCCTCAAAAGTTAGATGAGTGGAGAGAAGGTAGTAAGAAACCCTCATCATTTCTGTAGCTCTAATTTTCTTCCAGAGGTGTTTATTGGTGGTTCAATTCTTGCCTCCCATGGACCAGGCAGCATTTCTATCAATTTTGTGTGGGTACCATGATTTGAGACTTGACTCAATAGCAGCTAACAACAATTTTCTTCCACACAGGTAAGAGTGGAGATAGAATAATGGCCAGTGTCCTCAGGGATAGCAACTATATGCTGTTGTTGTTGTTGTGTGCCATCGAGTCGACCCCGACTCATAGCGACCCCTTCTTGGGTTGCCGAGGCAGTATCACTATGGAAGTAGATTGCCCAACCTTCCTTCCGAGGAGTGGCTAATGGGTTTGAACCACCAGTCTTCTGGTTAGCAGTCAAGTGCCTTAGGCAGTATGCTACCAGAGCTCCTAGCAACTATATAGCAAAGTGTAAAATGTCCACTTTTATGCAACACAATTGCTCTTAGAGAATAAAAGGAATTATTCCCCAGAGTGTCCAAGGTGATAAAGCCAACCTTTCACATGTTAAAGAAATGATAGACCATATGTGTGTGTTTGTGTGTGTGTGTGTGTGTGTGCACGCATGCATGCACACATGGAGGCCAGGGCAGTGCCCACTTCCCAGCTTATCCAAAGATAATGTACCAAAATAACTCTCAAATTGTGATTTTTCAAACTTTAAAGTCACAAGTTTCTTACCTGAGGAAAGAAGACATAGTCATAATTCTACATATCAAGAGAATCTGATTCTCAGTTCCAACCATGACAGTCCATGAAGATATTCTGGTAGCTTACTTTTACCTCCCAGCAACCATTCACTCACAGTTGGAGTGTTCAGCATCAGCTGTAGAACCTAGCAAAGTGATACAGTTGGAAGCCACTCCTCTCTACCAGAGACACCGGCCCAAGAAAAGGTTGAGCCCAGAAGAAATAAATCCCTATGTGTATTTTGGGAGCTCTGGTAGCATAGTGGCTAAGACACTTGCCTGCTAACCAGACGGCTGGCGGTTCAAACCCACCAGCCACCCCTCGGAAGGAAGGTTGGGCAAAGCCACCCCTCGGAAGGAAGGTTGGGCAATCCTACTTCCGTAGTGATACTGCCTCGGAAACCCAAGGAGGGGTCGCTATGAGTCGGGGCCGACTCGACGGCACATAACAACAACAACAACAATGTGTATTTTATTATTATTATTATTGTTTTACTTTAGCTCTTTTCTAAACCTCCCTCTATAAGCTGACTAGCCAGGAGAAGGGTATATGGGTGTAGTGGGCTTCAGGATGAGTTAGTATGTGGGAGGTTGTCAATATAAAATAATCCGTTCACATTAATATTTGTTCTGACCTTAAGAAATCTTAAGGAACACAGTGCCTTTCCCCAATACTTAATTTTGAGCTCAAGTTCACAAGGAATTAGTCCAGATGTCTGTGATCACAGACCCACAGGCTGACCAAATTGACCAGGGAGTTTTTCTTTTCCCACATGCTGCCCTTTCTAACGTGTATGGCCAAAGAAGATTAAAACTAGCAAGGACTTCTTCCAAGACAGCACACTCAGCTTCTGAAGACCATCAGTGAAACCCAAGGTGGTTCATCATAAGGAGTTGCGGGAAGTAGGAGGGAAAGTGAGCACAATGGTTTCTGCATTGTGTGGAGAGTCTTAGAAGTCCTGAAACCACAAAGGCAAAGCCAGGAAAACTAGGCAAGTGTTTCTTCCACCTTGGACTGACATGGGGGAATTCTCTGTCAACAGAGCTTCAGAAGCTGGAAAGAAAGAAAGAAAAAGTCTAAACAATAATTTTAACCTCTCCTATTGCTATTAGGAAAGCACTTAAGTTCAAGATCAAAAGAGTTACTCCTAAAATGTTCTTTCCTGGCTTGGGAACTCCTATAATGCTTAAGAGATAAAAGGACTGTGTTCTTCTTATCTATTAAGAAAAGCATTTATGCCTGTGTTATTTTCCATGTAGAAGTGGTGATTTTAATCTATCTTCCCAAGTTTTTCCCAAAACCTATTAACTAGCAGTTTTCCCCATTCTGGTTAACAGCAATACTAGCTTTCCAGTACTCAGGCCAAAAGTCTTGGAGCCATCTGTTTAAGGTATCTGTTCCTGCATAATACCCTCCACTCCCCAAATCTTAATGGCTTACACAAAAACTATTTTATTTGCTCACAATTCTGCAAAGTGTGCTTGGCTTCGCTCTGCAGTGTTTCTGCTGGTCTTGCTGCTAGTCACTGGTGTGTGACTACATTCAGCTGCAGGATGAGCTGGGACTGGACTTCTTTCTCCACGTGGGCTCAAGAATTCTTCTTCTTCACATGGTCTTTCTACATGGTCTTCCCATATGATCTCTCCTGAAAAACAGGAGGCTCAAGTCCTCGAGGAGCACAAAAGGAGAATCTGCCAGACCTTCCTATGGTTTAGGTGTTTAGGCCCACAAATAGTACAATATCACTTTTGCCATATTTATTGCTTAAATCAAGTCACTTGGCTCAGCCCAGATTCAAGAGGAGACTGGATAAGGTCATGACCACAAGAAGCAAGATTCATTGGAGGTCACCAATCTGACAGACTGCATATCATCCTTGAATCTTTCCTTTCTTTCATACTCCACTACCAGTCCCTCAATGAATCCTAGTGGTTCTCTTGTAAAATACATACTGAAGCCAACCAATCCAACCACTTTTCACCATGTCCATTGCTACCTTGTGGATTTTTTTTTTTTTTTTTTTTATGAATTATTGGGAGCTCTGGTAGCATAGTGCCTAAGGCACTTGACTGCTAACCAGAAGGCTGGAAGTTCAAACCCACCAGCCACTCCTCAGAAGGAAGGTTGGGCAATCTACTTCTGTAATGACACCACCTCGGAACCCAAGGAGGGATCACTATGAGCCGGGTCTGACTTGATGGCAAACAACAACATTAGAATTATTGTAATAGGCTCCTCACTGATCTCCCTGCTTTCACCGTTGTCCTGACAATCACTGGTACAGCAGTAGTACAGTAGTTAGAATGAGTCAGATCATGGCGTTCCTCAGATCGAGACCCTCCAATACCATATGCTTTGCCCCAGAGCCCTGGGATCTACTCCCATTACTCTTGGACCCACTTCCTTCTGGTCCTTCACTCCCTCTGCTCTAGGCATCCTGTCTTCCTTGCTGATTTTTCAAGTTTTCCTAACTGAGAAACTTCACCTTAGAAAGCATTTTCCTGAGGATCCACATGGCTTGCTTCTTCTTCATCCCCTTTATGTTTCAGGAATTTAGTGTTAGCATCTTTAGAATCATTATTCTGCTGACCACAGGCAATGAAAAGTGCAGTGAATTGAAGGCAGGACCTCAGATGCTGGTTCTAGTCCTGCCATTAATCTCCCGTGTGGCATTGAACAAGTCCCTTAAATTCTTGGGGCTACAGTGCCCTCATGTGCGAAATGAAATGTCCTGGACTAGATCAGAAATCCCTACAGGCTAGACATCCTTAAAAATTACTGGGCCTGGTAATCCTGGGACAAAAATAAGCCAGAGTTTCAGTTTGCCAGAGAAGATGTGACCTACTCTGATATATCTTTTTATTATTGTTATTATTTAGCCAATATCTAAAATTTTGATATGCTGTGTTGAAAGAGTCACTTATATATTGCTGGTAGGGGTACATCGTGACACCACATCTATGGGGCAATTTGGCCATATCAAAATTACACATGAATTTACCCTCTAATTCAGCAATGTGACTCTGGCAATGGAGTTTATCGTATGAATATACTGCACATGTATCCCCCTGCCAAAAAAAAAAATGTATGTACAAGAATATTTGTTGTAGTATGTTTGTAATAGCAAATGATTGGAAGTAACCTATATTCATTATAAGGGACATTGAATGCACTGTGGTTTATGCACACAATGCAATATTACTCAGCTATTGAAAAAGGAGAATGAATTTCACTTTGTACTGCCATGGAAAGATCTTCAGGATATAGTAAATGAAAAAAGTCATGTAAAGAAGAGTGTATGTATTCACCCAAATCACAATAAAAATTTTAAAAAAATAGTGTATATAGTATACTGTCTTTGGGCTAGGAAGTAGAACAAACACATATCGCATAAAGAAATTCTAGAAGAATAAATAAAAGTCGATATATGTAAGAGTAGTGACTAGGTGAAGAGAAGTGGAGTTGATAGGGACAGGATGGGAGTAAGGCTTGTTGATTTAACTGATCACCTTCGCTCTAGTCTCCAGATGGCTTTTCTTTTCTTTTTGGCGAAAATATACACAGCAAAATCTAATTCCATTCAATAGTTCTACAAGTATGATCCATGGCATTGGTTACATTCTTCACATTGTGTAAGTATTCTCATTTTTTCTATTCTAGTTGTTTTACTCCCATTGAATTAATCTCCCTGTCCTCCAATCTTCTGATCTATGGTTTAAAATTGCTGTTATCCATTTGGTCTTGTAGATGATATTTTAAAATAATAATGCTCAGTGGTGACAATCTTCACTTTTTGATCTGTAACTTTGTTTAAAGGTGACTTCAGGGGGCAGTTTTATTTCAAAATTTGAAAGGTAATTCTGAGCAATAGTCTTGGGGAGTCCTCTAGCCTCAGTAGGTCCAATAAGTCTGGATTCTTTAAGAATTTGAAGTTCTGTTCCACATTTTTTCCCCTCTCTATCAGAACCTATCTATTGTGGCCCTGATCAAATGTTTGGAAGTGGTAAGCCAGACCATATAGTTTTTCTGATCTCAAAATAGAGAAGGCAGTGGTTCATGGAGAAAACCAGTCCTATAGACTGCCTCCTTCTATGATTCTTGGGTTTCCTCTTTTGTCTTTTGTTCCAGATGAATAGGAACCAATAGTTGTATCTTACATGGCTCCTCAAAAGCTTTTAAGACCTCAGACACTACTAGGAGGTAGAACATAAACTTTAAGAACTATATTATGCAACTGACTGAATTGTCCCACAAGACTATGATCCTAACACTTGAAACCAAGAGACTCATGAGGTGATTGGTTACTAGTATCAGCATCTGTTATCTCCTCTTTTTTGGTTATTATTACTGAAAAATTATATATATTATGCTAATTTATCATTTTTCTTAAGTATATCTTATTAGATCAATTACGTTAGTCAAACTTTGCAAACTTCACCCACATTCAGAGCCACCTTTTCCATCGTCATAAACAAAAAATGACTACTATCTATGCTTTATCCCTTTTTTTCCACTACCTCTGCTCCTAGCAATTGCTAATTCATATTGGTCTCTGAATATTTACCTACTTTTGTTCTTTCATTAAAGTGACAACACACAATATTTATCTTTTTGTGACTGACATTTCACTCAACATAATGTACTTCAGATTCACTCATATATTCAGGAAGCCATTTTTCTTTATGACTTAGTAATCCATTGTGTGTATGTAACTAACTACATTTTGCTTTCTATTCATCATTCATGGACATATAGATTGTGTTCATCTTTTTTGCTATTGTGAATAGTGCTGCAATGAACACAGGTGTGCATATGCCTGTTCATGTCACTTCTAAGATACCTATGATATATACCTAGAAGTAGAATGGGTGGGTCATATGGTAGTTCTATTTTTATTTTTTTTTTTGAGGAACTACCAGACACTTTTCCACAACAGCTATACCGTTTTGCATTCCCACCAGCAATGGATAAGTGCTCCAATTTTCCACACCCTTGTCAACATTGGTTATTTTCCTCTTCTGTTTTTTATCTTAGCTATCATAGTGGTAGATAAGTGGTTTTGAGTTATGCCAGCATTTGGTGAAGAGATTGTGCCGTCCCCTTGAATGGAATTAGATCCCTTGTCAAAAAACAATTGACCCTAGACATCTGGATATATTTATAAGTTTTCAATTCTATTCCATTTGTCTATGTGTCATTGAACCAGTACCAAGCTGTTTTGATTATTGTAGGTGTGTAATATGTTTTGAAGTGAGGAAGTGTGAAACCGCCTACTTTATTCTTCCTTTTCAAAATTGCTTTGGCTATTCAGGTTTTTTTGTCTTTCTATATAAATTTAAGGATTAGTTTTTCCATTTTGGAAAGAATGCTTTGTTCAGGATCACTCTGTAACTGTAGATCACTTTGAGTAGTTTTGACATCTTGACTGTATTAAGTCTTCCAATCCATGAACATAGAACATCTTTCCATCTATTTAGATCTTCTTTATTCTCATTCAGCACAGTTTTATCACTTTCATTGTATAAACCTTTCATATCCTCAGGCAAATTTATTCCTAGATATTTTATTCTCTTGGATGCTATTGTAAATGGAGTTGTTTTCTTAATTTCTTTATCAAATTTCTAATTGCTAGGATAGAGAAACTCAACTAATTTTTGCTAAATTCCTCTATTACTTCTAGAACTTTTTAGTGGATTCTTTGGGCTTTTCTATATATATAGAATCATATCATCTGTGATTGTACATAAGTGCACCTCCTCCTTTCCAATTTGGATACCTTTTCTTTCTTTTTCTTATCTTATTGCTTTTTCCAAAGCTTCCAAAACAATGTTCAATAGGAGTAGTAAGACAGGGCATCCTTGCCTTTTTCTCATTTCCAAAGGAAATGTTCTCAATCTTTCTCCATTGAGTACAATATTGGTATTTTCATGAATGCACTTAATCATGCTGAGAAACTTCCCTCTTATTCCTATCTTGTTGAGAGTTTTTTACTGAGTGTTTTTTCTGCATCAGTTGATATATTCATGGGTTCTTTTCCTTTGTTCTCTTAATGTGGTGTTTTACATTGACTGATTTTCTAATTTTGAACCAACCTTGATCCTGGAACAAATCCCACTTGATCATGATATACAATTCCTTTAATATGCTGTTGGATTCTGTTTGCTAGTGTTTTGTTGAGAATTTTGGCATCTACACTCATGAGGGATATTGGTTTTTTGTTTTCTTTTCTGGTGGTGTCTTTGTCTGGTTTTGGTACCAGGGTAATGCTAGCTTCATAGAAACAGTTAGGAAATATAACTTCCTCCTCTACTTTTTGGAAATGTTTGGATAGGATTGGGGTGAATTCTTCAGTAAAGGATTGGTAGAATTTCTCAGTGAAGCCATCTAGTCCTGGGCTTTACTTTATTTGGAGATGTTTTTGTTTGTTTGTTTATTTACTAATTCAATCTTTTCACTTTTTATGGGCCTGCTGAGGTTTTCTTCTTCCTTTTGAGTCTGTTTAGGTAGGTTATGTGCTTCTAGGAATTATCCATTTGATCAAAGGTATCAAGTTTGTTGGAGTGTTCATAGTGTTCTATTATGATCCTTTTTACTTCTATTGAGTCAGTTATAATATCTCCAATTTTCTTTCATATTTTGGTTATCTGCATCTTCTCTCTGTTTCTTTATCAATTTAGCTAAGCAGTTTGTCAATTTTATTGATCTTTTCAAAGAACTAACTTCTGGGGGCTTTTTTTAATTATGGTTTTTCTATTCTCCATTTTATTTATTCTGCTCTAATCTTTACTTCTTTTTTTCTAGTGGCTTTAGGTTTAGTTTTCTTCTCTTTCTAGTTGCTCAAGTTGTAGAGTTAGATTTTTTTATTTGAAAACTTTCTTCGTTTTTAATATAGGTGTTTATTGTTATGCATTTCCCTCTGAGTATTGCCTTTGCTACAGCCCAAAAGTTGTGGTATGAAATGTTTTCACTTTTATTTATCTTCAGGTATTTTTAAATTCCACTCTTGATTTCTTCCTTCACTCAATGGTTGCTTAGTTATGTTTTTTTTTTAATTTCCATGAATGAATGAGTTTTCTAGTTTTGCTTCTGCTTTTGATTTCTAATATTCTTCCTTTGTGGTCAGAGAAAATGCTTTGTATAATACTAATCTTTTTAAATTTATTGAGACTTGTTTTGTGGCCTGGAATATTATGTAGTCTGTAAAATGATCCATGTGCACAGGAAAAGGTGTGTATTGTTCTGATGATGGATGGAGTGTTCTGTAGATGTCCATTAGATCTAATTGGTTTATGGTGCTATTTGATTCTTGTATGTCCTTACTAAGGACTTCTGGTAGCATAGTGACTAAGGCATCTGACTGCTAACCAGAAGGTTGGTGGTTCAAACCCATCAGCCACTCCATGGAAGCAAGACTGGACAATCTACTTCCATAAAGATTTACCACTTCAGAAACCAAATGAGGGTCACTATGAGTCAGAATCAACTTGATGGCAGTGGTTTTTTGTTTCATATATTCTTACTTATCTTCTCTAGATGTTCTTTCAATAATTGAAAGTGATGTATTGAAGTTCCCAACTATTATTGTGTAGTTGTTTATTACTCCTTTCCTATCAGTCAGAATTTGTTTCATATATTTGAAAATTGATGTTAGAGAAATATATATTTATAATTATTTTGTCTTCTTGATGACTTGACCTTTTATTATTATGTAATGTCTTTCTTCATCTTTTATAGTAGATTTTGATTTAAAGTCTATTTTATCCGATATCAGTATGGCCACCCCTACCCCTTACTGGTTACTAGTAATATTCTTTTCCAATTTTTTACTTCTGGTTTGTTTATATCCTTGATCCTAAATTATGTCTCTTGTAGACAGCATAAAGAGGGATCATTACTTCTATCCATCTCATCACTTTCTACCTTCTGAAAGGAATATTTAAACTATTTACATTTAAGGTAATTACTGAAAAGGAAAGACCTACTTCACTTATTTTGCTAATTAGTTTTGTATATCTTGTGTCGTTTGTCATGCTATTCCCATACTTGTGTTATTTTTTTCTGTTTAGCTGCTTTTGTATGTGTGTGTGTGTGTGTGTTGGATCTTTTTGATTTCTTCCTTCTTCTGTGTGTTATTTTCTAAATAAACTCATTGTCATAGATTCCTACTCATAGTGACCTTATACAACTCTACCCCTTAGAGTTTCCAAGGCTGTAAATCCTTATGGAAAAAGACTGCAACATCTTTCTCCTGTGGAACAGCTGGTGGGTTTGAACCACCAACATTTTGGTTAGCAACTAAGTACTTTAACCACTTCACCACCAAGGCACTTTCATTTTCTTTGTAGAAACTACAAATATTACATTCTACAACTTATAGGTGCACCATCTTATTACAGCTTAATGCCAACATTTAATGTAAAAATAAGTAACATACAAATTTAACAAAATAAAACTCCATTTCTGTTTTGCTTGTCCCTCCCTGTTTATATTGCTGAGTCTTCGGTTACATTATTATACATTCTATTTCCAATAGGTTTAATTTGTACTTATTTTTTTACATATGTGATGCTGTTTTGCTTGTAGAACTTAACTACTGTAATAGTTAAGGTTGTGTGTCAACTTGGCTGGGCCTGATTTTGAGTGGCTGGGCAGCTAGATATAGTTATTCCCTATTTGACTGGTAATCAGCTCCATGGTGGAATCTACTGTGAGCAGCTGAGTAACTGCCTTAGGGATGTGGTCTGCTTCCAGTATAGAAGAAGAAGCTTTGAGAAAAGTCTCTATCTTTTTGAAACATCTGGATCCTGAATTTGGCCAATTCTTCATCTCAGTGGCCTGCTGTGTTGTCTGCTGATCTTGAGATAGTTTCTGGACTTGAACTAGCAGACTGCCATGTTGGTTGATAATTTTTGTACTGCACCATTTTACTTGTTGACCTTGGGTTTGTCAGCCTCAGCAGCCAGCAGCTTTCTGAGTTATGAGAAGCCTGCAGCTTCAGTGGGCTGAGAGCAAGAGGCAGAGCTGAAGCCCAAGGTTGGGGAGTTTTCACCCAGCCCCTAGAGTTGGCACTTTGAACTTGGACTTCTAGCATTCTAAACTGTAAAATAATAAACTCCCGTTTGATAAAGCCACACACTTGTGGTATTTCTGTAGAGTGACACTAGAGAACCAAATTAGCTACTAAGTTTACTCCCTGGATTCGCCCTTATATTTGCCCATGTTGTTACCTTTGTTGGAGACCTGTGGCTCCCAGTTGGCTAACTGCATTTCTTTTCCTGGCTGATGAATGGATCCTTAAGCTGTTTTATGGACTCAGGTCCTAGTGCACTCCAACCTCTGCTCATGCAAAACACAATAGCACTCACCCAAACTGTTGGCACATACCTGTGCCCCTCTTCAAGTGCCCATTCAGGCTTTCCTGCTTCCTGCTCAAGAATCCCCACATTCCAATCTGTACCACTTTAATCAGGCTGCACTTGCAGTAATTTCTTGGATTTCAAATTTGCTTTGCCAATATGTCACTGTCTCTCAGTTCTATCCCAATTGAGCATGTGCCTTATCCTTCTTGCTGGTCCTTCCAAGGCTATTTACCCAGTGTTTTTGAGCCAGGCTGTGTCTTTTGTTTATCTCCTATCCTGTGTTCTTTGCCCGAGGATCATTTATGTTTGCATCCCAAAATGGCTGCAGTAAGCGGAGTTGGCAAGTAGTGAATCCCAAACTTCCTATCATCCTTGCTCTGTATTTCTACTGATACAACATTCATTTCAGTTATCCACCACTTTAACTACTGTCCAGAGCTCTGAAATCTTTGTGTTAATTTTTATTTGTTGTTTACTGACATAGTTGTGGAGGAGATAAGGGTGTGCTATGGATTGAATTGTGTGCACCAAAAATATTTGTTGTAAATCCTAACTCCATTTTATAAAAATCCCATTTTGGAATGTGTTTTCTTTGTTATGTTAATGAGAGAGTATTAGTGTAGGATGTGTCTGAGTCAATCTCTTTTGAGATATCAAAGGAGAAGATTAAGTAATGAAACAAGGAAACACCAGTTGGAGGAACATAGATGTGACAACACATGAAGATCACCAAGCAACCAAGCCATTTCCCAGAGCTGAGAAGAGCCAGTACCTCCCCCAAGAACCTACAAAGAAAGAAAGACTTCCTCTAGAGCCAGTGCCCTGAATTCAGACTTCTAGCATCCTAAACTGTGTTAAAATAAATGTATAATCATAAAAGTCACCCACTTGTAGTATTTTTATTTTAGCAGCATTAGATAACTAAGATGGGGTGTGACTATTTTTGCTGCCATCTTGCACCTCCTCCTCAAGAAGGCTCCTTGCTCTTGGATCCATGTTTCCATCCTTAAATTTGGCCAGTGTGAGGAGTTTGAGTGAAGATTAATGTTCTTGATCAAGCCTAACTCACCTACCTTGCCAGGATTGCCAACACCAAATTGGATGCCCAGGCCAAACCAGAATCGTTGTTGTTGTTGTTAGGTGCTGTCAAGTTGTTTCCAACTCATAGTGACCCCATGCAAGCAGAACAAAACACCACCCAATCCTGCGCCAGCTCCGTGATCCTTGCTATACTTGAACCCATTGTCGCAGACACCATGTCAATCCATATCGTTGAAGGCTTTCGCCTCTTTTCTCGATCCTCCCCCTTACCAAGCATGACATCCTTCTCCAGGAAATGGTCCCTTCTGACAACATGACCAAAGTAGGTGAGATGAAGTCTGGCCATTCTTACTTCTGAGGAGCATTTTGGGTGCACTTCTCCAGGACAGATCTGTTAGTTCATTTAGCAGTCCATGGAACTTTCAGCATTCTTTGCCAGCACCACAAATCGAAAGCATCAACTCTTTTTCGGTCTTCCTTATTCATTGCCCAGCTCTCACATGCATACAAGGTGACTGGAAATATGGCTTGTGTCAGGTGCACCTTAGTCCTCAAGGAGACATACTTGCTCCTCAGCACTTGAAAGAGTTCCTTCTCAGCTGACCTGCCCAGGGTTACACGTCGTCTAATGTCCTGACTGCGGCTTCCATTGGCATCGATTGTAGAATCAAGCAACGTGAATTCTTTGACAACCTCAATCTTTTCTCCATTTATCGTGATGCTACTTATTGGTCCAGTTGTGAGGATTTTTGTTTTCTTTATATTGAGATGTAATCCATACTGCAGACTGTATTCTTCAGTCTTCATCAGCAAGTGCCTCAAGTCATCCTCACTTTCAGCAAGCAAAGTTGTATCATCAGCGTATCTAATGATTCTTCTTGCAATCCTGATGCCACGTTTTTCTTCATATAGTCCAGTTTCTCAAATTATTTGCTCAGCATATAGATTGAATAAATATGGGGAAAAGATACAACCCTGACACACTCCCTTCTTGATTTTAAACCATGTAGTGTCCCCTTGTTCCATTTGAATGACAGCCTCCTGGTCTATGTACACGTTCCTCATGAGTACAATCAAGTGTTTGGGAATTCCCATTCTTCTCAATGTTATCCATAATTTGTCATGATCCACACAATCAAATGCCTTTGCATAGTCAATAAAACACAAGTAAACATCTTTCTGGTATTCTTTGCCTTGAGCCAAGATCCATCTGACAGCAGCTATGATATCCCTTGTTCCACATCCTCTTATGAATCCAGCTTGCACCTCTGGAAGTTCTCTGTCAATATATGGCTGCAACCGTTTTTGAATTATCTTCAGTAAGATCTCACTTGCATGTGATATTAATGATATTGTTCTATAATTTCCACAATCTGTGGGATCACCTTTCTTTGGAATGGGTACAAATATGAATCTCTTCCAGTCAGTTGGCCAGGTAGCTGTCTTTCAAATCTCTTGGCATGACCAAGTGAGTGCCTCTGGTGCTGCATCGGTTTGTTGAAATATCTCAATGGTATTCTGTCAATTCCCAGATCCTTGTTCTTCACCAATTCCTTCATTGCAGTTTTGACTTCCTCCTTCAGTACCATTGGTTCTAGATCATATGCCACCTCCTGAAATGAATGAAGATTGACAAGTTCTTTTTGGTACAGTGACTCTGTGTATTCCTTCCATATTCTTTTGATGTTTCCTGCATCATTCAATATTTTTCCCATAGAAACTTTCAGTATTGCAACTCAAAACTTAAATTTTTTCCTCAATTCTTTCAGCTTGAGAAATTCAGAGTGTGTTCTTCCCTTTTGGTTTTCTAACTCCAGGTCTTTGCACATCTCACTATGTTGTTGTTGTTGTTACATGCCATGGAGTTGGACCCAACTCATAGCAACCCCTCCTTGGGTTTCCGAGTCAGTATCACTACAGAAGTACATTACCCAAACTTCCTTCCGAGGAGTGGCTGCTGGGTTTGAACTGCCAGCCTTCTGGTTAGCAGTCAAGGGCCTTAGGCACTACACTACCAGAGCTCCCAACATTTCATTATAGTAATTGGCTTTAACTTCTCAAGCTGCTCTTTGAAATCTTCAATTCAATCCTTTTATCTTGTCATTTCTTCCATTTGGTTTTGCTACTCTCCACTTAAGGGCAAGTTTCAGAGTCTCTTCTCTCACCCATTTTGGTCTTCTCTTCTTTTGTTTTCTTTATAGTGACCTCTTGCTTTCTTCATGGATGATGCTCTTGATGTCATCCAACAATTCTTCTGGTTTTCAGTCATTAGTGTTTAATGCATCAAATCTATTCTTTAGATGGTCTCTAAATTCAGGAGTGACATATTCAAGATCATATTTTGGCTATCTTGGACATGTTTTATTTGTCTTTAACTTCAAGTTGAACTTGCATATGAGCAATTGATGATCTATTCCACAATCAGCTCCTGGCCTGGTTTTGGCTGAAGATATTGAGCTTTTCCATCAACTCTTGCCACAGATGTAGTCAATCTGATTCCTGTGCGTTCCATCTGGTGAAGTCCATGTGTACAGCTGCCATGTGTCTGGTTGAAAAAAGGTGTTTGCAATGAACAAGTCATTGGTCTTGCAAAATTCTACCATGTGAGTTTCAGCATTATTTCTGTCACCAAGGCCAAATTTTCCAACTATTGGTGATTCTACTTTGTTTCCAACTTTTGCTTTCCAGTCACCAGTGATAGTTAACACATCCTGATTACATGTTCAGTCAATTTCAGACTGCAGAAATTGATAAAAATCTTCAATTTCCTCATCTTTGGCTTGGTGGTTGGTGCATAAATTTGAATAATAGTCATATTAACGGGTCTTCCTTGTAGGTGTATGGATATTATCCTATTACTGACAGCATTGTACTTGAGGACAGATCTTGAAACATCCTTTGTGATGATGAATGCTACACTGTTCCTCTTTAAACTGTCATTCCTGGCATAGTAGATCATATGGGTGTCTGATTCAAAATGGCCAAAACCAGTCCATTTCAGCTCACTAATGCCTAGGATATCAATATTTATGTGTTCCTTTTCATTTTGGACAACTTGCAATTTTCCTAGATTCATATTTCATGCATTCCATGTTCTGATTATTAATGGATATTTGCTGCTCTTTCTCCTCAGTTTGAGTGGTGCCACATCAGCAAATGGAGTTCTCCAAAGCTTTACCTTATCCATATGAGTAAGGCTGAGTTTACTCTGATAATGCAGCTCTTGCGCAGTCCTATTTTGAGAGCTTTCTAACCTAAGTGACTCATCTTCCTCCTCTGTATTGGACAGTGTTTCTGGACTATTCATAAAGTTGAGCAGTGATACATCAGACAGCATTTCTCTGCTATTCATAAGGTTTCCCCTGGCCAATTCTTTGAGAAGTGGACGGCTTCTTCTTTCTTTTTGTCTGTCTCATTTTGCAAGCTGGGCTGATACCTGTGTACCATGTGTACCCCACTGGGTTTGAAACACCAGTGGCACAGCCTCAAGACTCATAGCAACATGTCACCACAGTAGGACAAACTGACAGACAAGTTTGTCTCCCTTAGCTGTTGGAAACCTCTCCAACCACCCTTACCTGGATTCCTGTGGCTGACTCCTCACTCTGACTTGGTCCCCTTGATCTTTTCAGTCCTTTCCCTGCTTTCCCACCTTGCTGCTTATGAGGTGTGACCTGGTTTCCCTTTCCTCACCTGGATCCCTGTGGCTGTCTTTGTCCCAGTCCCCTTGGCCTTTTCTACCCTTTCCCCATTTTCCCACCTTGCCACTATGGGGCATGGCCTGGGTTCCCTCTCCTCACCTGGATCCCTGCGGCTGACTCCTCCCCAGAATCATTACCAGAGATAAAGATTCAGATTCACTGCCCAAGATCCCTTCTGCTGCTTCAATGTTTGGGTCATATTTTTCACATCTTACATTTCATTTGATTTATTTAAGGGACTTGAGATAATTGGTTGATTCCAAGAACATTAATTTCTGTATTATTTAAGGCACTGCTGACTGCAATAATAGATAGTCTCCAAGTTGCAAAGACTTATGAAAATAAAACTATTTTTCACCCACATGAAGTACAAAATGGCCACTGTCCTCCTAATGGTAATTCTGGAACTCAAGCTCTTTCCATCTGTGGCCTCACCATCTTTAACACATGGCTTTCAAGGTCTCTGCAGAAGGAAACAGAAAGCAGCTCATATTGTAGAGGGGACATGAGAGGAGAAAGTCAGGGCTGCACATGAAGCAGAAGATATTAAGTATTTGAGCATGTTTCTTCACTGGAGCTATGGACCACATGTTTTCCTCTTTGACAACCTGTTTAGGCCATTTTCATAACAACATTGGTTTATGTATTTAGAGTCTTAAAGTAAAACTTCGTAGTAGGAAGGACAACAAAGATCATTTAGTCCATACAAACATTTTATAAATAAAAATATATGTCATAGAGGGGATGTGGTTTTCTCAAGATCATGCTGATACTGGCAGAGCTTTACAGAACACAAGTCTCTAACACTTGTTAGTCATATAAACTTCATATCATATGTTTCTCAGAAACAAACATTTGATGCTTCCCTCTCCCCTACCTAATGGAATTAAATATTTTTTTTTCCTCTTAATTCAGCATGCATTTAATGGAGTAATATCAATATCAACTACAGGATTACAAGAAAATGTCCATCCAATTTCTCTTTAAATAGTTCTGAAATAAAGAAGCCACTACATTATAAGGCAGTTTGTTCAAGTTAACAAAATTTTGCTTATGTTCATTTTCAAATTGCCTCCCTGTATAGTCTACCCATTAGTTTCCCTTTTTGTAGCCACCAAACCAAAAATTTCAAACCAGTTGCCAGCAAGTTGATTCCAACTCATGTTGACCCCATGTGTGTCAAAGTAAAACTGTGCTTCATAGGGTTTTCAATGGATGGATGATTATTTCAGAAGTAGATTTCCAGAACTTTCTTCCAGGGAGCATCTAGGTAGACTCAAATTTCAACTTTTTGGTTACTATATGAGCATGTTAACTGTTTGCACCACACAGGGACACTTGTTTTTCCATTAGTTCCTGCAGAGGAAAGAATAAACAAACTTGAAGGTAGCTCAATAGAGATTATACAATTTGAAGAACAGAAAGAAAATAAAATGAAAACAAGAAAAAAGAGAAATGAACAGACTCTTAGAGATGTGTGGGACATTTTTTTTTTTTAGCAAGGGGACACTACATGGTTTAAAATCAAGAAGGGAGTG
>NW_006921745.1:1213368-1217920 GCF_000298275.1 Orycteropus afer afer | reverse complement strand
GGATCGGGCAGTGTTTCGTTCTGCTGTGCATGGGGTCGCTATGAGTCGGAAACGACTCGACGGCACTTAACAACAACAACAACAACAACATATGTCTTATGGGAGTATCACAGGAGAAGAGAAAAAGGGAAAAACAGAGAAAAATATTTAAGGAAATTATGGCTGAAAACTTCTTAAATTTGCTAAAAACATTAATCTGCACACTCAGGAAGCCCAACAAATTCTAAGCAGGATAAATGCAAAGAAAATCACAAATAGACCCATCATAGCAAACATGCTGAAAGCTGAAAGCAAAGAGAACATCTTGAAACAGCAAGAGAAAAATAAAATGACTCGTCACTTAAAAATGGACCACAATGAAATTAAAGCAGTGGAATGATATATTCAAAATGCCAAAGTAAAAATACTGTCAACCAAGAATCTTATATCCAACAACACTATTTTCACAAAAGAAGGGAAAAAATAGATATTACTTGATAACCAAAAACTGAGCCTATTTATTGCTAGCATATCATCTCTGCAAGAAATACTGAAGAAGATTCTTCAGACTGAAAGCACATAAACTCAGATGGAAATTCAAATCTACATGAAAAAACAAAGAGCACTGGTAAAGTTGATTATATAATTATAAAAGGCAGTATCAATGAAAATTATTATTTTCTTCTTTTAACTGACTTTAAAAACAAATGCATAAAAGGGTATGTATATAATTTAATTTTGGGCTCTGTAATGTACAGAAATAATAACAGGACAAAGAAGGTGGGCAAGAACAGAGTTGTATTGACATAAGAAAATTATAATGGTAACTCAAACTCATAGGAACAAATGAAAAGACCCAGAAATTGTAAATACAATGTAAACATAAGAAACCCAATAAATATATATTTACTCTTCTTTCTTGTATCAGCTTCCTTTACAGCTATATAAGCTTAGCAATGTATTATTGTTTTTTTGAAACATTTACAGTCACGCCTAATTTTATTGTGCTCTGCTTTATTGCACTTCGCAGATATTGTGTTTTTTACAAATTGAAGGTTTGTGGCAACCCTGCATCCAACAAATCTAGCAGCACCCTTTTTCCAATAGCATGTGCTCAGTTCATGTCTCTGTCACATTTTGGTAATTCTCACAATATTTCAAACTTCTCATAATGCTATTGCACACTTAATAGACTACCATATAGTATATATAAGGAGCTCTCTGGTAGCCATAATACCTAAGGCATTTGACTGCTAACCAGAAAGACTGGTGGTTCAAATCCACCAGCCACTCTTCTGAGGGAAGATTGGGCAATCTACTTTCGTAGTGATACTGCCTCGGAAAACCAAGGAGGGGTTGCTATGAGTCAGATCTCACTTGACGGCAATGGGTTGGTCTTTTTTTTTTTTTTTAATAGTGTATATATAACTTTTATATGCAAAGGAGTTTTGGGGGTGAAGTACATAAGACATTTGACTGCTAACCAGAAAGTTGGCAGTTCAAACCCACCAGCTTTCAATGGGGGAAGTTGCGTCAATCTACTTCTATGAAGATTTACCACCTTGGAAAGCCAATGGAGCTCACTATGATTTTGAATTGACTTGATGGCCATAGGTTCGGTTTTTTGGGGAACAAAAAAAAAATTCTGTGACATGCTTTATTGCAATATTCACTTTATTGTAGTGATCTGGAACCGAACCCACAATATCACCGAGGTGTGCCTGTATAGATGTAATATGTGTAACAGAAACAGCATAAAAGAATGGAGGAGGGAATAGACATATATAGAAATAATTTTTCTATATAAATGAAATTAATTTAGTATAAATCTGAAGTAGGTTCTGATGAGTTAAGATGAATCTGGTAAGCCCTAGAGTAACCACTAAGAAAGTAAAATAAATAGTGAAAAAAAAATCATTAAAGAAGTTAAATGTCATACTACAAAATATTAATTTAATGAAAAAAAAAAGCAGTAAAAGAGAAATGAAGAAAGAATGATGGGAGACATAAAAAAAAGTAAATATGTGGCAGATGTAAATCTATTCAATAATAATATTAAACATGAACACATTAATCATTCAAATCTAAAGATAGAGATTGCCAAACTGGATAGTACAACAAGATCTAACTATGTGTCTTCTACAGGAGGCAAGCTTAGATTCAATAATTCAAATAGATTGAAAGATAATGGTGGAAAAATTAGATCATGCAAACAACAACCATAAAAAAGCTGGAGTTGCTATTGTAGTATCAGGCAAAACAGACTTTGAAACAAATATACAGCTAGAGATAAAAAGGGAAATTTTATAATTACAAAAGGATCAATTCATCAAGAAGTTATAAAGTTATAAATACATATGCACTGAGCAACAGGGCAGCGTCAAGATACTTGAAATGCAGGTTGACATCATTGAGGAGAGAAAATAGACAATTCAACAATAGTAGTCAGAGACTTCAGTACTCCACTGTAAATATTGGATAGCACAACTAAGAAGAATATCAACAAGGAAATCTAAAACTTGAATGACGCATTACACAAACTAAACATAACAGATGTCTATAAAGCAGTCCACCCCAAAATAGCAGAATCCATGTTCTGTTCATGAGCACATAGAATATTCTAAAGGATGCACCATATATTAGGCCATAAAACATTTGTTAAATTTAAAAGCCTTGAAATTATGTAAAATATATTCTCTGAACAAAACTTAAAGAAACTGGAAACTAATAACTAGAGAGAAGTTTGGGAAATTAAATAGTATATAGAAATTAAACAACCCACTACTAAACAGCCAAAGAAATGCTAACTAATCAAACACAAAGGCACAAGGAAAATTAGAAAATACTTTGAATGAAAATGAAGGCACACCATACCAAAATTTATGGGATGCAGTTAAAATAGTGCTTGTAGGAAAATTTATAGCTGTAAAATGCCTACATTATAAAAGAAGAAAGATCTCAAATTAACACTAAATGCTCTACCCTTATTATTAGGTGCCATCAAGTCGGCTCTGACACAGCAACGCTGTGCACAATGGAACGAGACACTGCCTGGTCCTGAGCCATCTTCACAATTCTTGCTATGCTTGAGCCTATTATTGAAGTCACTGTGTCATTCCATTTCATTGAGAGTCTTCCACTTTTTAGCTGACCCTCTACTTTACCAACCATTATATCCTTCCACAGGGACTGGTCCCTTGACAACATGAGCAAAGAAGGTGAGACAAAATCTGGCTGCTCTCACTTCTAAGAAGAGTTTTGTTCATTCTTCTGGCAGTCCATGGTGTTTTCAGTATTCTTTGCAAACATCACAACTCAAAGGCATCAACCTCTTATTCAGTCTTCCTTTTTCATTATCTAGCTTTCTCACACATATGAGGTGATTGAAAATACTGTGGTTTGGATCAGCTGCACCTTAAGACACTGGAAGAAGAACAAACTAAACCAAAAGCAAGTAGAGGAATGATCTAATCTAATAAGGATTAGAGTGGAAATTAATGAAATGGAGCAGAGAAGAACAGTAGAGAAAATCAATGTAACCAAATGTTGGTTTTTCAAAAAGATGAACAAAATTGACAAGCTGTTAGCTAGACTGACCGAGAAATAGAGAGAAGACCCAAATTACTGAAATTAGAAATGAAGGAAAGGATATTACTACTGACTTTATATTACAGAAATTAAAATAACTATAAAATAATACTATGAACAACTGTATGCCAATGAATTAGGTAAATTAAATGAAATAGACAACTTCCTATAAAAACACAAGCTGACTCAAGAATAAACAGAAAATCTGAATAGACCTTTAAAAAGGAAAGGGATTAAACTAGGCATCAAAAACTTTCTGCAAAGATACTCCAGGATAAGATGGCTTTCTTTCTTTTGAATTATATCAAATATTTAAAGAATAAATACCAATTCTTCACAAACTCTTAAAAAAAATAGAAAAAGAGTAAACACTTCCCAACTTATTCTGAGGTATAGCCACATTAAAAACAGTTTCTTAAACATAGTTAAATATAGAGTTATTATATGATTTCACAATTCTGTTCCTAGATATATATACCCAAGAGAAATGAAAACATGGCCACACAAAAACTTACACATGAATTTTCATAGCAACATATTTCATAATATCCCAAAATGGAAACACTAATATCCATCAAGGGGTGAAAGGGTAAACAAGATGTGATATAGTCTTGCAATGAAATATTATTATCAAGAAAAACTGAAGCACTGATATATGCTACAACATGGATGAACTTTGAAAACATTATGCTAAATGAATGAAGCCAGTCACAAAAACCAAAACCAAACACTGCTCTCTAGTTGGATCTGATGCCTAGTGACCCCTCCTTGGTTTTCTGAGGCAGTATCACTACAGAAGTAGATTGCCCCATCTTCCTTCTGAGGAGTAGCTGGTGGTTTTGAACCACTAGCTTTCTGGTTAGCAGGCAAATGCCATAGACACATATTGTATGTTGTTGTTGTTGTTATGTGCCGTCGAGTCGGCCCCGACTCATAGCGACCCCTCCTTGGGTTTCCGAGGCAGTATCACTACAGAAGTAGGATT
>NW_006921745.1:1204092-1212788 GCF_000298275.1 Orycteropus afer afer | reverse complement strand
AAACTTGCTCTTGAATGGAGAGTAACTAAAGAACATGGAAGAAATGATGAAATAAAAGAGCTGAACAGAAGATTTCAAAGGGTGGCTCGAGAAGACAAAGTAAGGTATCACTATGAAATGTGCAAAGGCCTGGAATTAAAAGACCAAAAGGGAAGGACGCACTTGGCATTTCTTAAGTTGAAAAAACTGAAGTTGGAATATTGAAGGATTATATGGGCAAAATTTTGAATAATGCAGGAAGCACCAAAAGAAGATGGAAGGAATACATGGAGTCACTGTCCCAAAATCAATTGGTCGATGTTCAGCTATTTCAGGAAGTAGCCTTAGATCAAGAACCAATGGTACTGAAGGAAGAAGTCCAGCCTGCACTGAAGAAATTGGTGAAAAACAAGACTCCAGGAATTGACAGAATACCCACTGATATGTTTCAACAAATGGATGTGGCACTGGAAGTACTTACACATTTATGCCAAGAAATTTGAAAGATACCTGGCCAACCAGCTGGAAGAGATCCATATTTGTGATCATTCCAAAGAAAGGTTACCTAACACAATGTAGAAAGTACTGAACAAAATCATTAATATCACAGGTAAGTAAAGTTTTCCTGAAGATAATTCAAAAACAATTGCCACCATATATTGATAGGGGACATCCAGAAACTCAAGCTGGATTCAGAAGAGGATGTAGAATGAGGGATATCATTGCTGATATCAAATGGATCTTGGCTGAAAGCAAAGAATATCAGAAAGATATTTACCTGTGTTTCATTGACTATGCAAAAGCATTTGACTGTGTAGATCATGACAAGTTATGGATAACATGAAGAATGGGAATTCCAGAACACTTAATTGTGCTCATGAGGATATTATACATAGATCAAGAGGCAGTCGTTCAGACAGAACAAGGGGATACTGCACGGTTTAAAATCAAGAAGGGTGTGCATCAGGGTTGTATCCTTTCACCATACTCATTCTATCTGTATGCTGAGCAAATAATTTGGGAAGCTGGACTATATAAAGAAGAACATGGTACCAGGATTAGAGAAAGACTCTTTAACAACCCGTGATATGCAGATGACACAACTTTACTTTACTTACTGAAAATGCAGAAGACTTGAAGCACTTACTGATTAGACCTCAACATAAAGAAAAGAAAGATCACAATGGGACCAATAAGGAATATCATGATAAAGGGAGAAAATATTGAAGTTGTTAAAAATGTCATTTTGACCCATCCTTGGGTTTCCGAGGCAATATCTTTATGGAAGTAGATTGTCTAATCTTCCTTCCGAGGCACTACTTGGAAGGTGGGTTTGAACCGCCAGCCTTCTGGTTAGCAGTCAAATGCCTTAGGCAGTGTGCCACCAGAGGTCCCCATTTTATTTGGGTTCACAATCAGCACCCATGGGAGCAGCAATAAAGAAATCAGACGTCATATTGCACTGGGTAAATCTGCTGCAAAAGACCTCTTTGAAGTGTTAAGGAGCAAAGATGTCACTTTGAAGACTAGAGTGTGCCTAACCAAGCAATGCTATTTTCAATCACTTCATACACATGTGAAATCTGGGCAATGAATAAGAAAGATGGAAGAAGAGTTGATTCCTTTGAATCGTGTTGGCAAAGAATACTGAAAATGCCATGGACTGCCAGAAAAATGAACAAAACTGTCTTGGAAGAAGTGTAGTCAGAATGCTCCTTGGAAGTGAGAAAGGCCAGACTTTATCTCTCACCTACTTTGGTCAGGTTGTCAGAAAGACCATTCCATAGAGGATATCATTCTTAGTAAAGTAGAAGGTCAGAGAAAAGGGGGAAGACCCTCAGTGAAACAGATTGACTTAGTGGCTGCAATAATGGGCTCAAGCATAGCAAGGATTGTGAAGATAGCTCAGGACCAGGCAGTTAGTTCTGTTGTATGCTGGATCACTATGAGTTGGAGCCAACTCAATGTCACCAAACAACAACAGCAAATGGCTGATGATTGTGAATATTTCTTCATGTGTTTGTTGGCTGCCTGAATATGTTCTTTAGTGAAGTGAATGCTCATGTCCTTTGCCCATTTTTGAATTGGATTGCTTGTCTTTTTGATGTAGAGGTGTTGAAGGTTTTTATAAATTTTAGAACTAAGTCCTTTGTTGGATACATCATAGACAAATATTTTTTCTTCCAATCTTTAGGTTCTCTTTTTACTTTTTTGGAGAAATCTTTTGATGCACACAAGAATTAAACTTTTAAAGCACTCATTTAATTTCTCTTCTGATGTTTGTACATTTTAGGTTATGCTTAATAGTCTATTTATGCCATAAATTAGGGCCCCTACGTTTGCCCCTACTTTATCTTTGATGAACTTTATTATTTTCACTCACTGCCATCAAGTCAGATCCAACTCATAGCGACCCCTCCTTGGGTTCCCAAGGCAGTATTACTACTCAAGTAGATTGCCCAATCTTCCTTCCGAGGCGTGGCTGTTGGGTTTGAACTGCCAGTCTTCTGGTTAGCAGTCAAATGCCTTAGCCACTACACTACCAGAGCTCCCATTTATAGTTTCAGGTTTTACATTTAGATGTTTGATGTATCTTGAGGTTGTTTTTATGTATGGTATGAGGTATGGATCTTGTTTCATTTTTCTGCAAATGAATATTCAGTTTTTCCAGCACCATTTGTTAAAGAGACTATATCTTCCCCACTGAATGAGTTTTGACACTTTGTCAAAGATCAGCTGTCCATAGGTGGATAGATGTATCTCTGGATTCTCAATTTTATTCCACTGGTCTAAGTGTCTATTGCTGTACCAATACCAGTTTGTTTTCACTACTGTGGCTGTATAGTGGGTTTTGAGATCAGGGAGTATGAGACCTCCTCCTTTGTTTTTCTTCTTCAGTAGTGCTTTGCTTATACTAGCTCTTTCTTTTCCATTTAAAATGAGTGATTGGTTTACCCATGTCCTTAAAGAATGTTTGGAATTTGAAAAGAATGATGGAATTTGGATTGTGGTTGTATTGAATCTATAAATTGCTTTGGGAAATCTTGACATTTTCACAATGTTCAGTCTTCCTATCCATGATCATTGCACGTTCTTCTATTTATGTGGGTCTCTTATAGTTTCTTGCAGTAGTGTTTCATAGTTTTCTTTTTATTGGTCTTTTGTGTCTCTGGTAAGATTTATTCCTAAGTATTTTATCTTCTAGGAGCTCTGGAGGCATAGTGCCTAAGGCATTTGACTGCTAACCAGAAGCCTGGTAGTTCAAACCCACCAGCCACTCCTCAGAAGGAAGACTGGGCAATCTACTCCCAGAGAGATACCACCTCAGAAACACAAGGAAGGGTCACTATGAGTCAGAATCGACTCCAGGGCACTGAGTTAGGCTTTTTTTTTTTTTTTTCCAAATCTTGGTAGCTATTGTAAATGGTATTGTTTTCTTTATCTCCTTTTCAAAGATCTCATTTTTGATGTAGAGGAATCCAGATGATTTTTTGTTGTTGTTGTTGTTGATTTTGTATCCTACCACTTTGCTAAATCTTTCAATTAGTACTAGTAATTTCCTTACTGAATCTCTTGGTGTTTCTATGTATAGGATCATATCATCTGCAAGTAGAAATAGTTTTACTTCTTTGCCAATTCAGATTCCAGTTATTTTTTTTCTGTTTTGCCTTATTGCTCTGGCTAACATAATGCTGTCGAGTTGAATCCCACTTACAGCAATGTCTCCTTGGGTTTCCAAGGTGATATCACTATAGAAGTAAATTGCCCCACCTTCCTTCCAAGGACTGGCTGAAGGATTTTAACTGCCAGCCTTCTGGTTAGCAGTCAAATGCTTTAGGCACTATACCACCAGAGCTCCCCACTCTCTCACCTTGCTCTGGCTAGGACTTCCAATATAATGTTGAATAGAAATGGTGATAGGGCATCTTTGTCTGGTTCCCATTCACAAGAGAATGCTTGAGGCTCTCTCCATTGACAATAATGTTGGCTATTGAAGTTGCATATGCACACATTATTATGTTAAGAAAATTCCCTTCTATTCCTATTTTGTTGGGTTTTTATCAGGAATGGGTGTTGGATTTTATCAAATATCTTTTCTGCATCAACTGGTATGATCATGTGATTCTTTTCCTTTGTTTTATCTATGTGGTGGACTATGTTGATTGTTTGTCTAATGTTGAACCGTCCCTGCATACCTGGTATGTTTCCCACTTGGTCATAATGTGCTATTTTTTTGATATAATATTGGATCCTATTGGCTAGGATTCCATTGAATATGTTTGCATCTATATTCATGAGGGATATTGATGTGAAGATTTCCTTTTTAGTGGTGTTTTTGCCTGGTTTGGGATCAGCCTTATGCTTGCTTCATAGAATGAATTTGGGAATATTCTATTCTTTTCTATGTTCTGGAACAACTTGAGTAGGATAGGGTCACACTTTATTTTTGTGGGGACGTTTTTTAAGACTAGCTCAATTTCTTCTTTTATACATCTGTTCAAATTTTCTACCTCAGTCTGTGCTAGTATGGGTAGGTATTGTGTTTCTAGAAATTTGTCCATTTCTTCTAGGTTTTCAAACTTGTTGGAATACAGTTCTTTGCAGTATTCTTTATTATCCTTTTTATTTTGGTTGGTTATGTTGTGATTTTACCCATTTCATTTATTATTCCTGTTATTTGCACTTCTCTTTCTTTTCCTTAGACAAATTTGCCAATGACTTGTCAATTTTATTAATTTTTTCAAAGAACCAACTTCTAGTCTTCATTTTTTTCTGTTTCATTTATTTTATTATTTCATTTATTTCTGTTTCAATTATTATTTCCTTTCTTCTGGAGACTGTAGGCTTCCTTTGTTGCTCTTTTTCTAATTGTTGGAGTTGTTGGGTGAATGTGTTGATTTTGTTTCTTCTTTTTTGATGTATGCCTTAGTTGCTTTAAATTGACCCCTGAGTACTGCTTTCTCTCGGTCCCAAAGGTTTTGTTATGTTGTGTTTTCATTCTCATTTATTTCCAGGAATTATAGTATTTCACACTTCATTTCTTCTGTTACCCAGTGATTCTTGACCACTGTATTGTTCATTTTCCATGTATTTCATTTTTTTCCCCTGTTCTTCCTATTGTTGATTTCTAATCTTGCATCGTGATCTGAGAAGATGCTTTATGGTATTTTAGTGTTTTTAAATTTATCGAAGCTTAATTTGTGGCTTAACATATGGTCCTATTCTGGAAAATGATCCATATCCACTGGAAATGAATGTATATATGTTTTTATAGGATGAAGTACTCTGTACATGTCTGTGGTAGTTAAGGTTGTATGTCATCTTGGCTGGGCCTGGTTGAGTGGCTGGGAAGATGGTGGTAGTTATTCCCTATGACGAGAGTGGCAGTCAACTCCATGGTGGGATCCACCACAAGCAGCTGAGTAGCTGTTTTAGGGATGTGGTCTGCTTCCCATATATAAGAAGCAGCTTTGGGAATGGTCTCTAGCTGATGGCAGGCTTGAATCCTGCATATAGCTGAGTCATTGTTCAGCAGCCTGCCATGCTCTGCCAATCTTGGGATTTTCACTGGACTTGAATCAATGGCCTGCAGTATGGTTTGGTAATGTCTACCTTGGGTTTGCTAGCCTCAGCAGCCAGCAACTGCCTGAATGAAGAGATGCCTCTAGCTTCAGTGGGCCGGGATCAAGAAGCAGAGCTGAAGCCAAGGTCAGGGGGATTTCACTCAGTCCCTAGAGTCTGGCATTTTGAACTCAGACTTTTAGCCTCCAAAACTGTAAAGGAATAAACTCCTATTTGGAAAAGCCATCTCATTTGTGATATATTCCTTTCAGAGTGGCACTAGGCAACCAAAACAATGTCTATGAGGCCAAGTTGATTTCTTGTGTTGTTGAGATCATCTGTATCTTTGGTGAGTTTTTTTCCTAGTTCTGTCTTTCATTGAAAGTGGTGTCTTAAAATCTCCTTCTACTATTGTAGTATTTTCTATTTCTCCTTTCAATTTAGTTAATGTTCACTTTATGTATTTTGGGGCAAAGATATTTACTATGGTTTTGTCTTCTTGGTCTATTGACCATTTTATCATCATATAATTCTCTTCCTTATTCCTTATGCTGGATTTTGCCTTGAAGTCTATTTTATCAGAAATATTACCACTCCTGCTATTTTTTGGTGCCATTAGCTTGATATATTTTTTTCCATCCCTTAATTTTTAATTTATTTTTATCTTTGTGTCTAAGGTGAGTCTCTTCTGGGCAGCATATTGATGGGTCCTGTTTTCTTATCCAATCTGTCACTCTCTTTCTATTGACTGGTACATTTAATCCATTCACATTTATTGCAGTGAATGATTGGCATGAATTTACTTCTGCTATTCTTTAGTGTTTTTGTTGTGGTGTTGTTGGTTTTTTTGTTCCATATATTTTTCTATGGTGAGTTCATTTTGTTATCAAGTTTTCTTTCTCTTTTTTTCATTGTTGTTACTTTCGTGTTTACTAAGTCTTTGTGATTTTATTCTTTCTTCTTTTGGCTAAAACTATTATTATTTTCTTGGTGTAGGAAATTCCAGTCTCCTTAGGTTTGGAACAATCTGTTCTATATTGACATCATCTTTTTTCTTCATATGGAAGTTTTGGGATTATACCATTTATTCCCTCTATTTGCTTTATAGTTGGTCTTGTTTACAAATTTACTCCTCTGATTCTCTATTTTCCTTTTTTAAGCTTATTTTAGATTTGAGAATTCTATTCCTGGGTTGTTTCCTGGGTGATGTTGTCACATGTCTTAATCCTAAATTTCTTCTATTGTTGGTTTTCTTTTGGAAGGACTCCTTTTAGTACTTCTTGTAGTGTTGGTCTGATTTATTTTTTTTTCCTTCCCAACAAATTCCCTTACTTTCTGTTTGTCTGGGGATGTCTTAATTTCCCCATCACATTTGAGGGTTAGTTTGCTGGATATAAAATTTGGGGTTGGCAATTCTTTTCCTTTAAGATTGTCATTCCTTTGCCTTCTTGCCTGCATGATTTCTGCTGAGAAATCAGAGCTTACAATCTTCTTGCTTTCTCTTTGTAGGTAACTATTTTGTTTTGCTTGATCTGCTATCAAGATTCTTTCTTTGTCTTTGGTTTTGGAAAGTTTGATTATGATATGATGTGGTGACTTTCTCTTGGGGTTTATCCTCTATAGGGTTCATTGAGCTTATTGGATGGATATCTTTTCATCTTTCATGAAATTAGGGAAGTGCTCTGTTAGCAAGTTTTCAACATTTTCTCTGTTTTTTTTTTTTTTTTTTTTTTTTTTTTTTTTTTTTTGCCTTCTCTTGTTCTGGAATTCCAATTAGCACATGGTATTTCTTTTACTATCATCCCATATAACTCTCTCTCTCTCTCTCTCTCTTTTTTTATTGTGATTTGGGTGAAGATTTACAGAGCAAATTTACTTTCCATACAGCTGTTCACATACACGTTGTCTCATGACATTGACCACAGTTTACCACAACACAACAGCTCCGCTCCTTCTTCCTCCCCATACTTACCTCTTCCCACTGTCCATCCCTCCATGCACTCTTGCCTCTTGAGCTGTCTCCCTGTGCATAAGCATCCCATCTTTCTCCCATGATTGTTCACTCCAAGGAGTGTATCTACTTGAGGTAAATGTTCAACTCATATGCCTGTCTTTTGTTTGGTTGGAAACCACAGGTGTGGGTTCAATTCCAGAGCTGAAGGACAACTAGGGGCCATAGTCTCAGCAGTTCCACAATGCTCTATCAGACCAGCAAACCTGGTCCCCCTCCCCGTTTTTTTTTTTTTTCTCCAATTGATTTTGAGTTTTGTTCCACATTGTTCTTGCTCTCTATCAAGAATCTCCTACATAGATCCCCTTCCAAGTGGATGACAGTGGTAGCTGGACACCATCTAGTTCTTCTGGTCTCATAGTCATATAGCCTGTAGATTGGATGGTGTACCAGTCGCTAGGACTAATTGTTTGAATTTTGGTTTTCTTCATTCTTCTTTCCTCTGGATGAGGAGAGACCCATCATTGCATCTAGATGGCAGCTTGCTAGCTTTTAAGATCCCAGTTGCTACCCCCCAAAGTAGGAGGTGAACAGTGTTTTGTATATTATGTTATGCCAATTGAGTTTGATGTCCCCTGTGACTATGGTCCCAAGCCCACGAGTTCAACTACTCAGTCCCTCTGGGTAGCTGGCTGTGACCAAGCAGTGACCACAACCTTGCCCCTTGTCAGCTCTACCATACACCTAGGAATTCTGATCATTCACATAAACTTATAGTACCATTGTCTGCCAATCCTATCCATATTCTTGGATACCCTCCCTATTTCATAGACATACCTAATAATTCAGCCTTTCCACCCATCTATCCACCCATATACCCATGTTTGCCTTCACGGACAACGCAGTACTGTATGTGCAAAAGGATTCATCTTTGTTGTCTGTACCTACCATGTACCTCTCTATGTCTTTCTCTCCCTCAATGCCACCATATTGGTCACTCACATTTGGTACAGTGCCCTTCTCTTCACCCAAATCAATACTTATCTCTATCTTTCTAGCATCATTCCCTCCCCTCTGTTACCACTCCTGGTAACCAACAAAGAAAATTTCCTTCTATAGATAAACCTTTTCTTAACTTTTATAACAGACTAATACAATATTTGTCCTTTTGTGATTGACTTATTTCATTCAGCATAATGTCCTC
>NW_006921745.1:1182134-1194204 GCF_000298275.1 Orycteropus afer afer | reverse complement strand
CGACCCCTCCTTGGGTTTCCGAGGCAGTATCACTACGGAAGTAGGATTGCCCAACCTTCCTTCCTTCTGGTTAGCAGGCAAGTGTCTTAGCCACTATGCTACCAGAGCTCCTTATACATATATATATATACATGTATATATACATATATATGTTCATATATATATATATATAAATATATATTTATATATATATACTACACATATATATACCACATCCCAAAGGCAGCCACTCAGCTGCATGTGGTAGATGTTACCGTGGAGTTGATTGCCAGTCTCATCATGGGGAATAACTACCACCAGCTGCCCAGCCACTCAACCAGGCCCATCCAAGTTGACATACAACTTTAACTACCACAATTCCACCACTTGTCAACTTGGCACCTGTACAGATCTTCATTGAGTGACATCTGTACAGATCTCCGTCACTTGGTGGCTCTAATCCTTCTTCTGACACTCCTCTGATGGAAGAAGGGAAGTGTTGCCTCATGTTTTGGTTACCTGGTGCCGCTCTGACAAGAATATACCACAAATGGGATGGACTTCACAAACAGGAGTTTATTCTCTTACAATTTGGAGGCTTTAATTCCAAGTTCACAGTACCAGAATTTAAGGGCTAGGTGAAAGCCCCACAACCTTGGGGTCCAGCTCTGCCTCCTGTTCCAGCCTACTGGAGTTAGAGGTGTTTCTTCACTCAGACAGCTGCTGGCTGCTGAGGCTGACAAACCCAAGGTTGACAAGTAAAAAGGCATAGTCCCAATGTTACCAAACCATATGGCAGGCAATTAATTTAAGCCCATTGTAAGTCCTAAGCAGAGCATGTCAGGCTGCTGACCAATGACAAGGCTACATTCTGGGTCCCAGCATGCCATAAGCTAGAGACTATCCCCAAGGCTTCTCCTTATATCCAGGAAGCAGACCACATCCCAAAGGTAGCTACTCAGCTGCTTGTGATAGATGCCAACATGGAGCTGATTGCCAGTCTCATCATGGGGAATAACTGCCACCAGCTGCCCAGCCACTCAACCAGGCCCATTCAAGTTGACATACAAATTTAGCTACCATAATTTCACCATTTGTCAACTTGGCACCTGTACAGATCTTCATTGGGTGGCATCTGTACAGATCTCCATCACTGGGTGGCTCTAATCCCCTAGTTCCTGAGTGATGACCTCATCCCCTTGGCCTGGTGGGCCTGGTTCCTCTACCTCTTGGGCATGAAAGTCCTGCACTCTCACTCTTGGGCAGCAGCTATGGCTCCATCCCACTGGCCCACATGAACGAGCAGCCCCACACTCCAAAGCCAAGTTGGTGAAGGCCTAGTTCTTTAAAACCTAGGGGGCTGTAGTCGTTCCACCCCCAAAGGCCATGGTCCTACCCTTCCAGGCTGAGGCAGCTCTGCTTTTGTTTCCTTGGTGTCTCTGTATCTGCCGATTAATGCCAAAGGCAGCCCACTCCACTGGAAAACTTCCTGCCCAAAAAGTACTTGGCTTTCTTGCTCCGTGGGCTGGCCAACCTACTACTCCATTTCATGCTTGTCTCTTCTACCAATTAACGCCTGAAGGCAACCCACTCTGTCAGGAAGCCACCTACCCAATGGCACCTAGCTTTCTCCTCCATGGGCTGGTAAGCCTGTTGCTGTTTAATGCCGGTCTCTGGGCTCTGCTACTCTAGTCTCTCATGCTGTTCCCTTGGGTCTGCTTCTGCTGTCTCTCATTCTGGTCTCTTGACTCTGCTCCTGCTCTTTCTCATGCCATATGCCAGGGTCTCTCTGCCAGGGTCTTGGGTCAAGGATGCACTCCATTCCTGTTTCCATATTTTAGGTATCTGTCAGAGCAGCACCCCACTCTCTTGGTACCATATTCTGTTTTGATTCCTAGTGCTGCTCTGACAAGAATATATCACAAATAGGATGGCCTTAACAAACAGGAGTTTATTCTTATAGTTTGGAGGCTTTAAGTCCAAGTTCAAAGTGCCAGGCTCTAGGGGCTGGGTGAAAGCCCCTCAACCTTGGGGTCCAGCTCTGCTTCCTGCTCCCGGCCCCCTGAAGTTAGAGACATTTCTTCACTCAGACAGCTGCTGGCTGCTGAGGCTGACAAGCCCAAGGTTGACAAGTAAAAAGGCATAGTCCTGATGTTACCAAACCATATGGCAGGCCATTAATTTAAGTCTATGGTAAGTCCTAAGGTCGACAGAGCATGGCAGGCTGCTGACTGACAACATGGCTACATTCAGGGTCCCAAAGTACCATAAGCTAGAGACTATCCCCAAGGCTTCTCCTTATGTACAGGAAGCAGACTACATCCCAAAGGCAGCTACTCAGTTGCTTGTGGTAGATGCCACCATGGAGTTGATTGCCAGTCTCATCATGGGGAATACCTACCACCAGCTGCCCAGCCACTCAACCAGGCCCATCCAAGTTGACATACAAATTTAACTACCATGCCTCATATGTAAGTACAAGTTCCCCACTTTGCTTTACTGCCACCCACAAAGGAGAAGCTCCTTATTACTGTTTGGTGGGTAGGAGTTCAGACTCCTGCTTGGCCTGTGTGAGCACCATCTGACCTGGGACTGGGAAGAGATCCCTTTACTGCCTGGAGGAGAGTAATTTACCCCATTCCCTCTAGGCTTTCTCTGACATCACACTTGCTGGCAGAGCAGAGGTTCAGGATGTCTGTTTTAGCCTTACAAGGGTAAAAGTCTAAGTCAGTCTCCATTGACCTTTAATGGAAGAGTGAAAGTGGGACCTCAGGTTTTTTGTTTTGTTTTTGTGGTGCTTAGCTGAAACAGAGCTGTGTTGTCTAAAAGTTTTCTGTTTTGATGGGCTGCCTTCTTGCCTGGTCCTTTGGCTAGAGGGCACCAGCTTTTCTTGGGATTTCTTTCATGTGTACTTATTGACATTTTTAGTTTCTGCCTATTCCAGTGCCCAGTCTGGGATATAGAAAGCAAAATGAAAGCTCAGAGAACTCACCACTGTGCTCTTTCTCAGGTCTTGTGGTTCCCAGCTGATGTGCCATTTTCTCCACAGTTTAAAGCCTTTTTATGTTTGTTTTATAAATAATGACCAGTGTTCTTTACTTAGCAGAAAAAACTAGACAAAATTACATATACTCCATCTTTCCAGAAGTAGATTGGAAGGATTTATTGGAAATTAGGTATATCATTTGTTGATTTGATTCTCTTGATTTTGAACTTGATCCATCATCTGTGTCATCAACATTAACGTTATATTACTCTTACTTTTGGGTAACAAACTTATTTTTTAAAAGGGCAATTATTTTAAGGTTTATTTTCAAAGGATGACTTCTGGTTCCTGGCCCATGAGCCAGCAGCCATCTGCCTGACCTGAACATTTTGATATTTGCCAGTTCCCAGAACATTGTGAGCCAGAAACCTTTCACCTACTGATTTTGGATTCATTAGCCCCTGCAACCATATGAATCAAGAGAAGCCTCCAGCTTGCTGGTTGACTCATGGATTTGGGAATTTCCAGCCTCCACAAATGCCATTTCCTTGAATGAGTCTCTCTCTATATATTTATATATATGCTTCACTCATACTGCTCCTCTAGAGAACCCATCCTAAAACATATTAAAAGTTAAAAACACATTTTAATATTTGTTAGCAAATATTTCTATACTATCACTTAAAATTTAGTCATTTATTATTCACTATAAAATATACCTCACCAGTTCACTTAAGGAGCTCTGGTAGTGTCGTGCCTAAGGTACTTGACTGCTAACCAAAAGGCTGGGGGTTCAAACCCACCAGTCAGTCCTCGGAAGGAAGGTTGGGCAATCTACTTCTGTAGTGATTCTGCCTTGGAAACCCAAGGAGGGGTCGCTATGAGTTGGTCTGACTCCAGGGCACATAACAACAACAACAACAGTTCACTTAAGAAACAAATTTGAGGAATTTTTTGTGTGCACTTTAACTTTGCTATTAACACAGGAAAATTAGAAAATGAAAAATAAGATTTTAAAAAAAAAATTAACCATCTCTCGACTCATAGAACAATTCTGGAAAGTAGGAAGTCATATGAAATAAGACTTACAATGGAACATAAGCTCATATTCTGTTTTGTTATCTGATGTAGCCCAAGAATGGTGCTTGGCAAATATTACATGCTTAATAAATAATTGATGAATAAAGGAAGAAGCTGAAGAACTGATGCTTATGTAAGTTATTTGATCAAGCTGCGTGGTAGAGCCACACTTTGAATGCTACTCTTTTGCTCCCAAGTACGGTACTCACTCCATTCGACACCCAGACCCAAATTTGTGTTCCTAACCCTGTTGTTTCAGATCATGGTTCAGAGTTAACTTAAACATGATTTAAATATGTCAGTATCATCAACTGACTTTAAATCTGTAAGATCAATGATTTCAGTGTTTGTGGAATAGAAAAATATGTAAAAATATTAGACATTTGTGGCACAAATTGCTAAGATTGCTTGATTATAATACACAGATATTTAGAGGTTACATTATTCCCCTGATGGCCATTTAGAGCTGCCACAGCCTATAAAACAAAAGTAGCCACTCTTTCTCAGCCCTATGGTAGTTGAAACACATCCTAGCCTATTTTTTTTTTTTTTATGTTTTTCTTCTCTTTTCCAGTGATGTGAACATGTAAAAGTCATTTTTAACATTGTAAATTGAGGCTAAAAAAATCATTTAAGGATTCTAATAAGTTCTATAAGTAGACATTTGTAGATAAAGTTAAATTTAGCAGTGTGAACAAAAAATATATATATATATACATTGCAATTAGCAGTTAGATACTAACTCATTCATCAATTTTTACTTAAGTAATGCATCTTCTTTCAAAGGATGGTTATTCTGTGAAGCCATTTTGATTCCAGATCACTGCTTTCCCTAAACTCCTTAAATTCATCAGGCACGTTAAAGGATATCCAATTTCATTAGCCTAAGCTGAGTGATCGCAATTCATCAAGGCATGAAAAGTCTGTCCAGTCTGGTAGAATATCATTAAATGGTTCAAGGACGTTTCTAATCTTAATGATGGCCAAGGGGGAGCAACTATTATGATGATAAATGGGAATGAATATCTGGAAAAAGTTCAAGGCATGTTATACTTACAAAGACTAATACATGTTGTTTATCTAAATCATCCAACTGATTAAAGAAACACGCAAAGCCCAAGACAGTTAAAAGCAGAGAACCAAATAGGGTTTGACCTACCCTGGTATATTTATCACTGACCATGTCATGCATATAAAATGTATTGCTCTACCAAGATGCTGTGTATATAAATTGGGAGGGCCTTTTGAGGCTGATGTTGAGTAATATAGGCTGTCCAGTTTATTGCCTGGCTAAATATTTATGTAAAATGAGTTCATTGATAGTGGAGAAGTCTCCATAAAAGGAGTCTTTCAAAGTTACTAACTGATTAGCTACAACGCCCAAGGCTTAGTGAGAGCTGGGTGGGGCTAATTTCTGGTACTTCTGATCTCAAAACCAATTTCTGAACTGCTCAATGTTTTTAATCCTCTGAATGATTTATATTTTTTTGTGTGTGGAGTGTGCGCACCCAAGTAGGGCAAGAACTTCTTGGTACCAAGAGCAAGGAAGAATGTACAAGGAAAGGAGAATGCTTTTTGGTGCATACCTCAAAGTATGGTCTTTGATCTCTTGTCTGAGAGACCATGTCTGTTAAATGCACACTGTTTCTGGTTAGGAAAAGTCAGTCAATACTGGTTAAGTGGGGAAGACTTCTTTTGAATCTTAAAGGCCAGACAACAAATCCCTTAAGCAAGGGGCTTGGTTTGGTTGACATTTCTCTGTGCAGTAGGAGGAAAAACCAACTCTATGGGTGGCTGTGGGTATGTTAGGCCGTGGCCCAAAGATTTAATCATAGTAAATACCTTTTCAGTAGGATTAGGAGTGGTGGATTTTTGTGTTAAAATAGTGTGGCCGTTGCTTAAAAGATTGATTAAAGAGAAGATGGAGCAGTAGAAAACTTAGAATTAAAGTTTCTTTACTTGGAATCTGAAACACCACATGCTTCCGATTTTCTTCAATGCCCTAGTTTTTCCTTCTCAGTATCCTTTAAGGGTTTCTTCTCACTTCCTCTGAATCTTGGAGGGTTTGAAGCTTTATTCTCAGATCTTTTCTCCCTAGGTGATCGTATCCAGTTAAACTTAAAATATCAGGACTCCCAAATCTCCAGTCTGGGCCCCATCTGAACTCTAGACCACGGACTTGACATGTCCACTGTTGACATTTAATAAAGCATTTCCAAGTATTTCCAAAAAGAACCTTTGGTTTCTTTATCCCCATCCCCTAACTTCTTCCCTAGAATTCACCATTTCAGTTGATATTGTTCTCATTTACTCAGCTGCTCAGCTAAATAATCTAAAAGTCATTTTTAAGTTCTCTTTTCCTCACCTCTGCAAAACATATCCTGAATTCTAGCATTTCTCAACATCTCCACCATGATCACTCTAATTCAAGCTCCCATTATGTTTTTCTTAGATTTCTTCCATAGCCTTCTAACTGATCTCTCCATCCCCCATTCCCTTCCTATCCCTCAGCTATTCTTGTTGCAGCCAGAATGAGCTTTGTCAGATATGTAAATCATCACATCTCTCCCCTGCTTAAACCTTCCAGTGGTTGAAATCAAGACTTTTACCCTGCCCAATAAGATCCTTCATGCTCTGGTGCACCACACTTCTCCAAACTAATTTCCTCTCTCTCTCTCTTTGGCTCTATTCTAGTCACAGTGGCCTCCTCTTCAACAAGCAAAGTAAGCAAAGCTTACTCCTGCATTAAGGTTTTTGCACTTAACATCCCCTCAGTCTAGTCTGATTTTCCTATCTCCTTTCAAGTATTTAGGCCTAAGCTCAACTGTCACCACTTTAGAGAGGCCTGGTTACACACCAAGTGAAAATTTACCTCCATGCCATTCCAATCACCCTCTATCTCATTACTTTGTCTTACTTTTATCATAGCAAATGTGATTCTCTGAAAGTATTCGTTTCTGCTCATTTTCTGTCTTCCCATTAGAGTGTAAGTTCCATGAGGTGAAAAATCAAATATGTCTCGTTCATCACTCTGTTCCTAATGTCTAGAATACTGTCTCGCCAGAGTAGGTGCTCAAAACATATTTATCAAACAAATAAAGAAAAATAGATAAGTATAAAATCCCATGAAATAATAAATAATTATTCTGAAAATAAAGAATTTGATTTTGAAATAAAATGTAGGTTCTTGGCCAAGGATAGCCTATTTTCATTTGTTCACCCAGATAATATTTAGACACAGAATTATTTTAACTTCTCAGTTCAAAAAAAAAAAAGACTAATATTTTTTTCCACTTGTCCATATAGATATAGCCTGAATTGCAAAAAGGGGGAAAGATTTAGCACACATGCACATAGATATTCTGACTTAAAAAGATGGCTTCTAATTTGGTCTTTGAAGATGCATTAAGTAGGACATCTGATGAACAGCAAATTACCCTTAGGTCACTTCAGTTCTTTCTTCTTTGATGGACATGAATGTTTCAGTGGAGACAACAATTTGGCCCATCTATAGGGACAGATACATAGACTACAAATCCATTTGGGCTGATTGTATTAAAATCATTTATCCTCTCTCCCTACCCCCACGCTACAAACACATACCTCCCTATGCCCTTCTAGATTTGACAGGGTTCACAAAGAACAAATAAACCTTCTGGCCCCTGAGTTGCATGTTGGGAATCTGAAAGTCCATTTCTTCATGTAAAAAATGATGATAACAACATTTACTGAGTAAGATTATTAGGAGTTCTGACTGTGGTTCTAGTATGTCTTATATAGAGACATGCTTTACCTTTACTCTGTTTTTTAAAAATTGACTTTATGGAAGTAAAATTCACATATGATAAAATACAACCACTTCTAGTTTCTTTTTAATGAGTTTTGATAAATATTCCATGTAATTTCTACCATAATCAAGATATAAGCATTTCTATTACCCCCCAAAATTCCCCCTTGCCCCTTTTCAATCAGTCTACCTCTACTCCCAACTTTAGGCAACCACTGACCTGTTTTCTGTCACCATAGATTAGTTTTGCTTTCTGGTGGTGTAGTGCCTAAGACATTTAACTGCTAATGAAGGCTGGCAGTTCAAACACACCAGCCACTCCTCAGAAGGAAGATTGGGCAATCTACTTCCATGGTGTTACCACCTCAGAAACCCAAGGAAGTGTTGCTCTGAGTCAGATCTGACTTGACGGCAGTCAGTTTGGTTTGGTTTCAGAATTTAATGTAAACAGAATAATGCAGTATATATTCATTTGTGTCTGAATTTTAAAATTATGTTTGTGAGATGAACCCATGTTGTTTCATATAGCAACAAATCATTTTTTCTCTGCTGTATAATAGTCCTTTGGATGAACATACCACAAATTATTTATCCATTTTACTGTTGATAGGCATTGTCTTGTTTCCACTTTGCAGCTGTCAAGAATAATGCTGCTATGGACATTCATGTACAAGTTTATGTGAATATGTGTTTTAATTTCTTTTGAGTAAATACCTAGAAGTGAAATTTCTAAGTTATATGGTAAGTCCATTTTTACATTTATATAAGAAAATAATTAGATAAAACTGCCAGACTGCTCTTAAGAGTTGTTGATCATCTTCCATTTTTACCATGACTACTTCATAACTAGTTGCCATTCAGTAGATTCCGACCCATGACAACTCCATGTGTACCAGAGTAGAACTGTGCTTCAGAAGGTTTTCATGGCCAATCTTTCTGAAGTAGATTTCCAGGCCTTTCTTCCAAGGCAGCTCTCTGTGGACTTGAATCTTCAACCTTTATGTTAGCAGCTGAGTGCATTAACAATTTACACTACCCAGGGAGCTCACACAGACCAGAGGCTAAAAGAATCTCAAGGAAAAGAATTTAAAATTGTTAAAAAAAAAAAAAAAAAATTTTTTTTTTTTTTTTTTTTTTTTTCCCTTTTGGGTCTCTCTTATTTGAAACACATTCACCTTTCTTTTTTAGTTCTGTGGAAAAAAATAGAAAAAAAAGATTTCTGTCTGATTGTGATGATGAAGGAAATAAAAAGAATGCCAATGTAATTGTAGCCCAACAAGGATCAATTGTTTCCTCTGCCAGAAATTGGTTTCCTCCCACTTCTTCAGACTCTCACTGGAGATTACTCACTGCTCACATCTCAGCCCTAGGGGTCTAATACTTTGCAAGTTTCTCACAGTAGGCTATTAAATGTTCCCCTGGCACTATTCATCTTTCTTTTATAGTACTTAGCACAGTTTATAGTCATTTATATTTACATGATTAGTTGATGGGTACCTTTCACCCTTACTATGGAATGAAGAACCAAGCCTCTTTTATATCCCATGGCTATAGTAGAACTCAAATAACATTAGAATGAATGAATAAATACATGAAAGAACTGGAAAAGAGGCTAATGTAACAGCACTGTCAAGCTAATGATGTGATTCTAAAATTAAGGTTGGAAATCTGCATGTAGTGTCAACTGCCTGCTTCCCAGAAAGACCATGACAGTACCCTGTTGATCACACAAAGCTGTGTGTATAACTCACTGCAATAATGGAGAATATCAACTTGACAGAGTCTTAGTAATTAGTATCTTAGAAGAGAGAGGTCAGGGTTTTGGGATCTGATTTTGAGTGGTTTAAGGCATATTTTTCAATGTGGGGATTTGAACTAGGCAAAATTCATCATTTAATAGCTTGGGACTGGTGGGCACAGAAAGGTAAGGGTTCTAGAGCAAGTTTTGCTTAGATAAGCAAGAAGAGCTGCATCATGGAGCAACCTGTTGACCTGGGAAAGGGATTGGTAGAGCGGTCTATTGTTTGAATAAATAGATTTCAGGAAGCACCTGAAACAAATATTGAAGTTACTTACAGGGCAAAAATTTCCTAGAACAAATAGTAAACTCGTTTGATGTAGGCTGAGTTCTGATGCTAAGTTATGAGGCTGTTGGCAGATCAGTTCTCATGCTCAACCCCAAACCAGTCCCTTAAGACCCTGACCTTCACATGCTAAATGGAGTGTACTTTACAACAATTGCCATATTCTTGATTGTTAAATCTGAGAAAATTGTAAGCATGTCTGATATACTAATTGTTGCCACAAAACCCCTTATTATATAAAATAATGAGATTGCAACAGCAAGGTCAAGATATTGAATGCTGATGCTTTCTTTTTTTTGTCCTTTACCTGACTTTCCTTTCTTTTAAGTTGACTTAAGATTGCTTTATTAGACAAAACCTTAGTTTCTCTGTCAAAAATTCACTGAGAATGAATTGTGTGTGTGTGTGGGGGGAGTACCAAAAGAATGCTATAATAACAGATGACTCTAGTGAGGTTTCACCAGTTAGGAAGCAGTAGTGGTTAAGTTAAAGATTTGTGATGGCTCAGTGCCAGAGGCATTTACTATTAACCAGGAGGTTGGTGGTTCAAAGCCACCAGCCACTTGCCAGAAGGCAGATGGGGCAATCTACTTCCATAAAGATTTACTGCCTTGGAAACACAATGGCAGTGGGTTTGTTGTGAGGTTTTTTTTTTTTTTTTTTTGGTTTTTTAGTAGTTAAGTTGCAAGTAAGCATGCAGGTGGTATCAATGTGGCTATTTTGCTGTGAATATGAGACACAGTGAGATCTCTACAGGACTCTTTTGGGTTGAGGGAATCTCTTTGACTAAGGTAAACAGGATTGGGGAACAGGAGTGGGGAGGGAGAGCGGAGAGAGTTACACAAAAACAGTTAAAGCAAAACCAAACCAACTGCCATAGAGTTGATTCCAACTAACAGTGACCCCCCATTGGGTTTCCAAAGCTGTAAATCTTTTCAGAAGTAGATTGCCTCATCTTCCTCCCATGGAGCAGCTGGTGGGTTTGAACTGCCAACCTTCTGGTTAGCAGCCAAAAAAATGCCTTACACACTAAGCCACCAGAGCTCCTTACAAAGGCAGTTAAGCATAGCTAAATTAATTTGCCTCACCATTCAGATGTGTGGCTATATCATGAACCATTTACCTGGCTGAAATGGAAGACATAAAGCACTCCAAATCCTCCATCACCAGCATGATACCTATATTTTGTGGCTAAGGCTAGATGTACCAGTGGTGGAGGAAGTATGCTGGGGCTTGTGCAATTGGTGGGTAGTGACGTAGGAAACTTTCCAGCCATGGAAAGTAAACATCTTACCTCTGAAAGTCCTGCCAATAACTGAAAAAAAGACTATATTGGTGAGGTGGGCCAAGTATCTCCCAAAAGGGAGGGTGGATCTTGGGCAAGGTTTTCCTTTTCTTCCTTGAGTAGTTATCTTCTCATCATTTAGGGGTAGTGTATGGGGAAAAGAAGTCTTTAGAAAGATGGTTGTACCACAATTTAAGGATCACTTTTACAGCAAAGCCCCTGCTCTCTGATCTATAGCACAGCAACAATACTTCCTCTCTCACTATTTAAAAGTGTGTGTGTGTTTTCATAAAATATGAGTCAGAATAAACTCAATGGCAAACAACAACAACATATGGACATAGTTTTAAAATTAAATAATGTCCCCTAAAATAGCAGTTTCCTGCCTTACCCTTTCCTACCCCCAAGTCCTATATCCCAAGACACACTTTCATCTCTTTGAACTGTTTCTTCTGGCATTTATCTACTTTTGCTTATATACTTTTGGATTTATCCATTTTAGATGTTGTGTTGACTTCCTGATACTTTCAATAAGGACATTATATCTTACAATGCCCTGCCCTTTTCCTTTCTTCCTATTCTCCCAATATATTTGCATCACAATTTTTTTTTTTTAGCTAATTCCATTGTCACTATTTAAATTACTATGGTTAGCAAATATGGTTTACCCCAGAGTCAAATCAGAAACTGTGATTCTTCTTCAATCCTTATATATATAATCCTTCCCTCATTTCTTCCTGACTCTCTATTATTTAAATTGTGATATGTGTGTGTGTGTATGTATATATAGATATGTGTGTGTGTGTATATGTTTACACACACATACATATTGCTGTGAAAGAATTAGTATAGCATGCTTTTTTTTTTTT
>NW_006921745.1:1156720-1181170 GCF_000298275.1 Orycteropus afer afer | reverse complement strand
AGTTCAGGGATATTCTTGGAAATTCCTTTATTCTCCCCCTCACAATTATTTATAATTTGGCTTCTAACACACGTGTAACTGTGACTAGTCTGATGCAAATCTCATTTCCAATCCTTGGTAAGTAACATTTTTTTTTCTTTTTCTAGGATAGTTTTGGGGAGCTCTGGTAGCATAATGCCTAAGGCACTTGACTGCTAACCAGAAGGCTGGCGGTTCAGAACCACCAGCCACTCCTCAGAAGGAAGGTTGGGCAATCTACTTCTGTAGTGATACTGCCTGGGAAACCCAAGGAGGGGTCGCTATGAGTTGGGTCCGACTCGACCGCACGTAACAACAACAACAACAGGGTAGTTTCGAGGATCTTCTGTCACTCAGATGCTTCCAACCTTGAGACAGAAATTCTTCATTCAGTTAGGGAAGTTTTCTTTTATTATTTCTTTGATAATTTTCTTCTCTCTTTTTTCTCTGAATCTCTGGAATAACCATTATTTGGATAGTTGATCTTCTAGTTTTGTTCTCTAAGAATCTTATCTTTCTTATCTGTTTACACTCTAAAAAAATTGCCTATTTGTTTTTCTTTCTATTTCATCTACTTAATTTTGTAAACCTTCTGCTGAATTAAAAACAAATTTTAGCCATCCTATTTAAATTAATGAGTTCTTTTTTATGATCCATTATGTTTCATAGATCATGTCCTTGTCTCATGTATGCAATAATTTCTCTTATCAGTCTAAGGATATTAATTTTTTTTTTATTATTAGGTTTGACACTTTTAATGTAACATTGTTTGACCAAATCCATATCTCTAATATATGTGTTATGTATTGAATTGTATACCCACAAAATATATGTTGGAATCCTAATCCCTATACCTGTAGAAGTAATCCCATTTGGCAGTAGGGTTTTCTTTGTTATGTTAATGAAATCATTTTGGTGTAGGGTGTTTTAAACCTACTCACTTTTGAGATATAAAAAGAGCAGATTAGGCACAGAGAAGGAAGCATGGATGGCAAAAGATACATGCCACATGAAGATCTCTAAGGAACCTTGAGAAGAACGTAAGAGAAGCAGAGGCAAAAATGTTCCCCAAGAGCAGACAGAGAAATCCTTCCCCTAGAGCTAGAAACTTGAATTTGGACTTCTTGCTTCCTAAAATGTGAGAAAGTAAATTTATGTTCCTTAAAGTCACCCACTTGTGGGTGACTTTACACTCCATTCAGCATGTAAGATGTTTACTTGTGTTTTATTGACTATGCAAAGGCATGTGATTGTGTGGATCATGACAAATTATGGATAACATTGAGAAGAATGGGAATTCCTGAGCACTTGATTGTACTCATGAGGAATCTGTACCTTGACCAGGAGGCTGTCGTTCGAACAGAACAAGGGGACACTACATGGTTTAAAATCAAGAAGGGAGTGCGTCAGGGTTGTATCCTTTCTCCACACTTATTCAATCTATATGCTGAGCAAATAATCCGAGAAGCTGGACTATATGAAGAAAAACATGGTATCAGGATTGGAGGAAGAATCATTAGCAACCTGAGATATGCAGAAGATACAACTTTGCTTGCTGAAAGTGAGGATGACTTAAGGCACCTACTGATGAAGGTTGAAGAATACAGTCTGCAGTATGGATTACGTCTCAATATAAAGAAAACAAAAATCCTCACAACTGGACCAATGAGCAGCATCACAATAAATGGAGAGAAGATTGAAGTTGTCAAAGAATTCACGTTGCTTGGTTCTCCAATCAATGCCAACAGAAGCAGCAGTCAGGATATTAGACGACGTGTAGCATTGGGAAAGTCAACTGCGAAAGAACTGTATCAAGTGCTGAGGAGCAAGGATATCTCCTTGAGGACTAAGGTGCGCCTGACACAAGCCATGATATTTCCAATCGCTTCATTTGCATGTGAGAGCTGGACAATGAATAAGGAAGACCGAAGAAGAGTTGATGCTTTTGAGTTGTGGTGCTGGTGAAGAATGCTGAAAGTACCATGGACTGCTAAAAGAACTAACAGATCTGTCCTGGAGGAAGTGCAGCCAGAATACTCCTTGGAAGCAAGAATGGCCAGACTTCGTCTCACCTATTTTGGTCATGTTGTAAGAAGGGACCATTCCCTGGAGAAGGATGTCATGCTTGGTAGGGTGGAGGGTCAACGAAAGAGGGGGAGACCTTCAATGAGATGGATTGACATGGTGGCTGTGATGATAGGCTCAAGTATAGCAGGGATTGTGGGGCTGGCGCGGGATCGGGCAGTGTTTCGTTCTGCTGTGCATGGGGTCGCTATGAGTCAGAAATGACTCGATGGCACTTAACAACAACAACAACAAAAGTCACCCACTTTTGATATAGCACTTATGGTTATAGCAGCACTAAATAACCAAGGCAATATGAAGCTTTTTTTTAAAAAAAAATTTTGTTAATTTATTTTTAATGTGGTTAATATATGGGTAATAAAACCTTTGCTCTTTCAACAATATTTGAATTTACAATTGAGTGGCATTAATTATGACCATCTTGCTGTTCAACGATCACAATTATCCATTCCCAAATATTTTCATCACCCCTAACAGAAGCTCAGTGTCCACTAAACATTGTGTCTTCCTTTCCTTCTTTCTCTGGCTACCTCTGATAACCACTATAGACTTTGATCTCTATACACTTGCCTATTCTAGATATTTCTTATAAGTAGGATCATGCAATATTTGTCTTTCTGTGACTGACTGATTCCATTTACCATAATGTTTTCAAGGTTCATGCATATTATAGCACATATCAGGCTTTCATTCCCCTTTATGGGTGAGTAATATTCCATTGTATGTATGTATCACCTTTTGCTTATTTATTCATCTGCTGATGGACATTTAGGTTGTTTACATCTTTGGATTATTCTGAATAGTGCTTAGTGTACAAGTGTCTGTTTGCATCCTTGCCTTTCATTCTTTTGGCTATATACTTCAGAGTAGAATTTCAGGATCGTATGGTCTGACTCAATGGCACATAACAACAACAACAACAACAACAATGATAATTATATGTTTTAACTTTTTGAGGAATCACCAAACTGTTTCCCACAATGGCTGTACCATTTTACAATTTCTACCAGCAATGGATAAGGGTTCCAATTTATCCACATTCTCACCAACACTTGTTTTCTGTTTCTAAAATCATAGCCACTTTAGTGGTTTTGAAGTGATATCTCACTGGTTTTTATTTGCATTTCCCTAATGACTAATGACCTTGAGCATCTTTTCATGTCCTTATTGGCCATTTGAATTTCTTCTTTGGTGGATTGTCTATTCAAATCATTTTGACACCAAGTATAGTTGCTCAATGTGGCTGCCCAAAACCAAAAATTAAAATCAACATGTAATGATTTGTTGAGTTGCTCATAACAATTAAAACGAAAAAGACTTTTACAGGATTTCTGTTGCCACACAATAAGCTATTGGTATAACTCCTGACCCAACCCCAACACACACACTTATCACTTTATTTTATGTATTTTGCTGGGAGAATGTAAAACTTTTTAACCCAAATCTCAGAAAACCTTCATCAGGAAGGTAATCTGATATAAAACTCTAAGACAATGCATTTTCAATAAATAGGCATGTCACGAATTTTGGACTTTCCTTTATTTTAAATAGTCTGTTTTTTGCATCAGCACAAGTTTGATATGCTCTGGAACATACTATAGAAATTTCAGTGTATTGTGGTTGCCTTATCCACACAGTAGCTACGAGCCGTATGTGGCTATTTAAAATCAAATTCGTTAAAGTTATGTTAGATGTCGTGGAGTTGGCTCCGACTCATAGCAACCTATGTACAAAAGAACAAAACGCTGTCTGGTCCTGTGCCATCCTCACAGTCCCTGCTATGCTTGAGGCCGTCATTGCAGCCACTGTGTCAATCCATCTCATTGAGGGTCTTCCCCTAAGGAACATTCCAGCTTCACTTATTCCGGGACAGATTTGTTTGTTCTTCTGGCAGTCTATGATGTGTCCAGTGTTCTTTGCCAACACCACAATTCAAATGCATCAATTCTTCTGTGGTTTTCCACTCCGTGGGAAGAAGATGGGGCAATCTACTTCCGTAAAGATTTACTGCCTTACAAACCAAAAGGGGGTCTCTATAAGTTGGTATTGTCTTGATGGCAGTGACTTTTTCTTTTTTTTTGTATAAATAAACATAACCACTACCACAATCATGATAAAGAACAGATCTGTCATCCCTAAATTTCCCTCATGCTATTTTTATAGACAAACCCTTTTCCCAAACCAAACAAATACTGTTGATAGGGCAAACCAACCACTGACCTAGTCTTTGTCCCTATACTTTTATTTTTTTCAGGAATGTCATATAAATGAACAAATATAATGTATAACTTTTTGAGACTGACTTTTTTTTTCATTCAGCATAATGCCTTTGTGATTCAGTCCATTCCTCTTCATTGCTGAATGGTATTCCATTATATAGTTGTATAATAATTTGTTTACCTATGTATTTGTTGATGACCATCTTGGTTGTTTCCAGTTTTTGTACATTATGAATACAATTGCTGAAGTGTGTGCACAGGTTTCTGTGTGGAGATAGGTTCTCTAAGGTAAATATTCAGGAGTAGAATGATTGGGCCAGATGGTAAGTACATGCTTAATTTTCTAAGAAACTTCTAAAAAGTTGTTCAGAGAGGGTATTCTATTTTGCATTCCTACTAGCAATGTATGACAGTCCCAGTAGTTCTACATCTTTGTGAACAATTGATATTGTCTTTTTAAATTATTCTAAAATGTGTATAGTATCTTATTGTGGTTTTAATTTCTAATTCCTTAATTTTTAATGATATTGAATTTCTTTTCACATGCTTATGTGCCATCCTTACATCATCTTTGGAGAGGTGTTTCTGCAAATCTTTTGCCCATTTTAAAATTAAGTTGTTTGTTTTCTTACTCTTGAGTTTTGAGAGGTATTTATATATTCTGGTTATAATTATTTTTCAGATACAGTTGGTTCTTGTCATTCAAAGTAAATTTGTTCTATGAAGTCACTATGAACACTGAATTAGTGAGTATTTACCTATTGTTTTTAGAGGAAATACAAGGTTAGGTTCCTGTGAGCCTCTGGTCACAACATAATCTTCAGTTAATCAATACATAAGCTCACAATACATGTGTTTCTATTTAAAGACACTTTATTTATTATACATTGTTGACTCATTAGCATTGAACTCGTGGCCAGCAGCATTGTAACTCATGCATAAATGAAGCTCACTTAACACATGTTTTCTCCATAAGGCACATAACAGCATTCTTGTGCATAGGAGCACTATACAGTACTTCAGTACTACTTCGGAGCCACTTTAAACAGAAAAATCACCAATAACAGGCACAAAAATATGTCACTAAAAAAGACCTCAAAAAAGAACACTTATTTATAATACAAGAGTTGAAACAGGAAGACTAAGCATCACTTGGTTCGACTTTAGCTGGAAATAGGAATATTGAAACACTCAAAATTTTTGCTGTTCTGTACATGCCCACAAATGACTGCTGATGTCACAAGTACTGGTTTGGTGTTACAAATAAATTTTGGTGAATAAACAAATTCACAAATATCTAACCCATAAATTTTGAGCATAAATTGTATATCATTTGCAAATATTTTTCCTAGTCTGTAGCATGTTTTTCACTCTCTTAATAGTGTCTTTTGGGAGCTCTGGTGGCATAGTGGCTAAAACACTTGCCTGCTAACCAGACGGCTGGTGGTTCAAACCCACCTGCCACTCCTCGGAAGGAAGGTTGGGCAATCCTACTTCCGTAGTGATACTGCCTCGGAAACCCAAGGAGGGGTCGCTATGAGTCGGGGCCGACTCGACGGCACATAACAACAACAACAATAGTGTCTTTTACAAAGTGTAGGTTTAAAATTTGGGTGGTTCTGTTTACTGTTACTTTATTTTAGAAAAGCAAACCAAACTCACTGCCATTGAATTGTTTCTCACTCATAGTGACCACCATTAATTTTCTGAGGCTATAAATGTTTATGGAAGTAGATCTACCTGTCTTCTTTCCGTGGAGCAGCTGGTAGGTTTGAATCACTGACCTCTGGTTAGCTTTGTAGTAAATCTTAAAATTGGTTAATATAATTTCTATAACTTTATTCTTTTTTTTCCCAAAAAAAAATTGTTTCGGCTGTTCTAGTTCATTTGGTTTTCCATATAAATTTTAGTCAGATTGACTATAGCTACAAAAAATCCTACTGGAATTGTGACTGGGATTTAGTTAAATCCATCAATCAATTTGGGAGAAATCAATATTTTAATTATGTTGGCTTTTCAGATCCATGGATGCAGTTTGTCTCTCCATTTGTTTGGATCATGCTCGATTTTATGCATCAGTTTTTTGTACTTTTTATTAGTGGGTTCTACACTTATTTATTTATTTCTTTACGTTTTAGATTTATACATAGGTATGTAATTTGGGGGAGCTATTGTGTTGTTCTTTTAAATTTTTGTTTTCTTGGGTGAGAGCCCAGTGCCAATTTTCCCCCTCAGCCTTATTGTCCTCAAGTGAGAGTGGGAGGATTGTTCTGGAGCTACTGGCCCTAAAAAAGACCTGCCCTGAAAAAATAAGTAAATAAATAAATAAAAGACCTACAAACACTAGTAACTGGGAGGATCCCAGTAGAAAAGCAAAGAAATCCACTTGCTAGCTGGCTGTACCCACAGACACAGACTTGTACCAAGCTCCTCAGAGCCTGAAAAAAGGGTATGGGGGCAGTGTCACCTGACCTCCTGTAATTTTCCAAGGAGGTGGAGAATCCAGAGCAACATGAACAGCTCAAGGCTGATTCCTGTGAGGCAGAGGCCAGATATGCCACCACCCTCCAACTTTTTTACGAATTCTGACATCAACTGTCCCTCCCGATAGCTCTCTATACTTCTTTTTTGGGTTCGGTGATTCACTGCAATGGCCACACAGAGTTTAAAGACAGTATTCATGATTATAAGGTTTATTAGGGAAGCAACAGGTTACAATTCAGGTTCAGGAATATTCAGGGTACAATTCTTTGATTAAGATAACCTCTTCTCAGCCATGCTGTAGGCGTGCTTCTCTCTGGCCTTGGCCTCTGCTGTGCTCGAGCTAGTGTTATAAAACTCATTTAGCTTTGCTGATAGGTGCCTAGAGAGGCACCCCCACTCCACCAGCAGCCTCCTGCCCAAAGGTACTTAGCTTTCTCAATCTATGGGCTAGGAAACCTGGTGCTCTGTTTCATTCTGGTCTCCTAGTTCTACTGCCTCTGTTGCCACTGTCTCTCTGTGCAGAGATCTCAAGTCCAAGGGATGTGCTCTACTCCTGGCTTTTCTCTCTTGATTGTCGTGAGATCCCCCTCACACACCCCCCTTTGGGAGGGCTCATTTTAAGCCTAGTGAGATGGGAAAACTGACCAATCACCACGTTAGAGTTCCATACAATTTATTTGCACAGTCCCACTCAAAGGGTGACATGTAGCTGATTTACATTATTAGCAAGCTATCCAATCCTCTTGGTGGGCCACAAGCACCTCACATTTGCATAATCCCAGCCAGTCATCTGGCAGTCAAAAGACCATGTCTCCTCGGAAGGAAGGTTGGGCAATCCTACTTCCGTCGTGATAACTGCCTCGGAAACCCAAGGAGGGGTCGCTAGGAGTCGGGGCCGACTCTATGGCAAATAACAACAGAAGAGACATATTAGGTAATTCTTTGCTCTACAGATCACTACTTTGTACAAGAAACAGATATTTGAAGAAAGCCTCTACCATGAAAGACAGCAAAACACAGAGAATGTTCTGTGAAATGGAGACGATACAAGGTTTGTATGTGGACTTTGGCAAAAGATGTATTCAAAGATCCTGGGTGTTGTAAAAGAGCAAGCTCTCTACTCCTCCCTGCTTCAATTTTCTCTGTATTTATGATCAAATAACTGGGCAATGTACTTCTGTAAAGATTTATGACCTTGGAAACCCACTGGGGGTTGCTATGAGTCAGAATTGACTCGACGGCAGTGAGTTTGTTTTTTGTTTTTTTTTTTGGTTAACATACCAAATATTTTGTGTTTTGATCTTGTTCATTGTCTGTCAGCTCAATAAAATACAAGCTCCATAAGGGATTAGAATTTGTTTTGTTCATTGCTACATTCCTAGCACCTAGAACAATGTCTGGCACATAGTAAACACTCAATAAATATTTAGTGAATAACTGAAAAAGATATTCTGTTTTCATTGTAGAGTGCTAGTATTCAGAAATATGATTGATCTTTTATGTTAACCTTGTATCCTGTGACCTTGATAAACTTATTTAACAGTTCTAGGAGCTTTTTTTGCAGATTCCTTGCAAATTTCTACATAGACAATTGTGTTTTGTGTAATGAGCAAAGCCTACTTATTAATATCCGCATTTTGGTTGTAATTTTCTGAGAGATTAGATTCAAATTTCAAGTCATGTAAAATAAGGCTTGATTTTACATGACTTGTTACAAAGTTTATATGACTTAAAATTTGTCATGTAAATTTTTCATTTCTATTTCTATTGTCCTGATTTAAACTCCAACTAGATTATCTGTGCGCTTCCACTCCTTTTCATGCCCCCAACAAGGACTTTAGGATAAATGTTCTCACAATAAAATGATTTTTTGGCAAGAGTGAGTTTGGTGGCTTGGTTCTTGTGAAATATTGACTATTCTAAAACGGAAATAAACTTTGCTAGATGTCATTGAGGATTTATAACTTCATACCCAACAACCTCATCTAATAAGTTTTTCCATACAGTTACTTGGTAGTAAATGTTGCATCCTTCATACTAACAAGGAGAAAATGAAACAGGAACAAGACATTCTTGTGGCTCAGAAGCCTCTTCAGAAGTTTCTGATAATGGAATAGAAAACTATCACATTAGTCCCAGGAATGAGACAGCCTGTGGAGCCAAGAAAAAAGGAGCCTGGCTTTTCTGATCCCTCAAAAAGCCCTAGAAACAAAGCATAGTTAGTGTTTTCCAGACATCCAGGTTCCATCATTTGTTTATAAGAAAACAGTCCTCCCACCACGGGCTGACCCCTCAAGGATGTTTCACACAGCTTAGCCCACACAAATGACAGACTGAAGTTAACTGTACTGCTCTAATTGAGGACTGTCAAAAATACCAACCTGCGGTAGGTGGCAGGACATGGGTGGGTGGCACGTCAGAATTACTGGCTCTTATATGACAGACTTGATCTGATCTGGATCCATAATTGTTCCAGGGAAGAAATAAGGTGAGGGAAGAAACCTTCTTAGGCTATCCCATCTTACATACTGTGTGCCATTAATTTGACAACAAAATAAGAAGAAACATAGATGCTCAGAGCCAAAAATGAAGACCATGCACCATGTCTAGAAATCCTGAAAACAAGACAAAAGGCTTCTTTTTATTAGGACTCGCCAGTAATAATGAACATATGGAGCCAGAGCTAAATGCTCCTTGGCATGCACTATACAACCCATTCAGTGGTGTCAGTAGCTAAAAACTCCCATCATTTGAGTGCAAGGAAACAAATAAGCCAACATGAAACCCATTAGGATCCTAGAGGTGGGTTGATGTGCCATGTTTCTTCACCAGTAATGCATTTCTATGAGTGCCTCTCCGTGGCTGCTTCCATTCTAGGGGGCTTCCAAGGAGTGTCGGGAGCTGTTGGTAGGAACCAGATTTTTACCTTCTTCATCAATAAATACCAATGTTTGGCTGTCCCTGAAATTTTGACATGTTAAACTACTTTATCTTAAAATTTAATGTAAACTTTATTGTTTTATTTTTCTCATTACTAAAGTAACACATAGATATTGTAGTTAAATAGAAAATATAGTTATACAAATAGGAGACAAATTGCAGTTAACACTTTGGTGTGTGTCCTTAAACTAGGATTTCTCAACATCAGCACTACTGACAAATGATTCTTTGTTTAGGGGGCTGCCCTGTGCAGTACAGAATGTTTTGCAGCATCTCTGGATTTACCCATTAGATGTTGTTAACAATTCTTTCCCCTTCCCCTTGGGAAAGGTCCCTGTGTGGCACAGTTTGCACTCAACTACCAACCTAACAGTGGGTAGTTCAAATCCACCTAGTGGAGCTGTGCAAAAAGACCTGGTAATCTGCTTCTGTTAAGATTACAGCAAAGATGGTCTGACAGAGCCTGGTGGAACCCCTGAGACTATGGCACATAGCTGCTCCTCAGGTCTGGAATTGAACCCACTCCTGTGGCTTCCAGCCAAACAAAAGACAGGCATATGAGTTGGACATTTACATTAGGTAGAGATACACTCCTTGGAGAGATCAATCATGGGAGAATAGAAGGGAGACAGCTTGGGGGAGGAGGAGTGCATGGGAGGGAAGAACACAGGGAAGAGGTAACTATGAGGAGGAGGTGGGAAGAGAGCTGTTACATTATGAGAAATTGCAGTCAATGTCATGAGACAAAGTGTATGTGGACTGCTGTATGGAAAATGAATTTGCTCGGTAAACTTTCACCCAAATCACAATAAAATTTTTTTTAAAAAAAGAGATTACAGCAAAGAAAACCCTATAGAGCATTTCTGCTCTGTCGCACATGGGGTCACTATGAATTAGAATAGACAGCAATGGGTTTTCTCTTTTGGTAAAACCGAAAATGTCTCCAGCACTGCTAAATGTCCTGTGAGGGACAAAATACTCTTTAGTTAAGAACATCTGCCTTAGATCATTCTAGGTTCAAGATGGGGATTGTTGACTAAATTCTACCACCACTTCACTTTCTGGAGTCTAGATGATATTTGTAAATACTTATCATGTGTGTTAATTGCTCAGATTGAGGCAACTGGACCTCAGAATGAGCCTAACTGATTTCATTAACCCGAGGCAACTTGAGAAGCTGGAACCAGAAAGAAGTCTGATTAGGCCTATCTGAGGCAGGAAACAGGCCTGTGAGTGTAAGGGAGCAGATCATAAACGCCAGAAGAAGGGGAGATTCTGTTTTAGGTTTTTGAAGAAAAGTTATCCCCATTTACTTGTGTGTCAATGTGGCCAATCAAGATAAATCTCTTTTCCAAGGTTGGAGAGTGAGCTTGAGGAGGGAGCGGGGAGGAGCACTACCTCTGAGAGAATCAGAGAGTTTGATGACATTTCTATGTTATGAGATGAAGTAGGAATGTTGGGACAGGCAAAGAAGGGCTCCCCAACACAGAGCTTTTGAATAAAAATCATAACTAAAAAATAAAATAGGTATAAAAGTTACTGTTTTATAACATTTTTAGTTATATCAACACTTTTCACGTTACATTATTTAAAATATAATTTTAAATGGCTGTACACTGCTTGTTTGCACATAATGTTTTTGGCAAATTCACTTCTCACTTTTGTTTTCAAATTTCTATTATGAACACTCTTGAAGTTTTAGTGGTGAACACTGGATTTACAGCCTTGGTTATTGCCTAAGGATAAATTATTAAAAGTGGCATTAGTGGTTCAAAAGAGGCATATTGAAATGTCTTCCTGAAAAAGTGGATCCAAATGATATGTAGTTTGATGAGCTAAGATAAAATCAAATGAAACCAAACCTACTGCTATTGAGTCAATTTGGACTCATCGCGACCCCATAGAACAGAGTAGAACTGCCCCATAGGGTTTCAAAGGCAGTACACCTTTATGAAAGCAAACTGCTTCATCTTTCTCTTGCCAAGTGACTGGTTGGTTCGAAATACCACTTCTCTTCATCTTCAGGAGTATAGATGATATTTTAAATACAAACTTATCTTATTTGTTAATTGCTCAAATTGAGGGAACTAGACCTCAGAAAGAGCCTAACTGGTTTCACTAACTGTTCTGGTTACCTAGTGCCAATTTGATGAGAAATATACCACAAATGGGATGGCCTTAACAAACAGGAGTTTATTCTTACAATTTGGAGGCTTTAAGTCCTAGTTCAAAGTGCCAGGCTCTAGGGGCTGGGTGAAAGCCCCTCAACCTTGGGGTCTAGCTTTGCCTACTGCTCCTGGCACACTGGAGCTAGAGGCATTTCTTCACTTAGACAGCAGCTGGCTGCTGAGGCTGAGAAGCCCCAAGGTTGACAAGTAAAAAGGCACAGTCCTAAAGTTACCAAACTACATGGCAGGCCATTAATTTAAGTCCATTGTAAGTCCCAAGGTTGGCAGAGCATAGCAGGCTGCTCAACAAAGACATGGCTACATGCAGGGTCCATGTGTGCCATAGGCTAGAGACCATTCCCAAGGCTTCTCCTAAAATATAGGAAGCAGACCACATTCCCAAAGGCAGCTACTCAGCTGCTTGTGGTAGATCCCACCGTGCAGCTGATTGCCAGTCTCATCATGGGGAATAAGTACCACCAGCTGCCCAGCCACTCAACCAGGCCCAGCCAAGTTGACACACAAACATAACTACCACACTAAACCAAAGGCAATCTGAGTAGCTAGAATCAGAGAGAAGTCTGATTAGGCCTTTTGGTTAGCAGGTCAATGCTTTCACCATAGCACCACCACAGCTCCTGAGTCACTATAACTAGTATATAAATCAAGCAAGACTGATTTCACAGAGGCATTTTTCTGCCTTCTCTGGGCCAGGATGACCTTTCAATTCTGGATCCCACAGGGTCAAAGTTTGAGCTCTGATGTGGATTTTGCTGCTTCCAGCAGCTGCCGGTTCTGTGAAGTTTCCAGGAAGACTCTTCTTCTATGCTGGGTGTGCTGAACTTCTGGAGTACGTTATGCGGACATTATCACCAACACTGCACTGCAGGTAGAATCTCCGCTACCTTCTGGATGAGCCATCACTCATGAGGATAGCTGTATTTTCTTTGGCTGTGTATTCAACTAGGGAAGGTTATAGTGCAAAAATTCTCCAGACTTTATAAAGCTGATTCCCAACACTTCCAGTCTTGAATTGTGGGGATTAGAAGTCAATTGAGCACCTTTGCAGTAGTTACCAAGAATCCAGACGTTGACATTTTCACTTTCATATTTCCAGCCTAAGGACACCGTCAAGAAAAGCTGTTGGGATTTACCCACACAATCTTTTCTGCTATAGAAGAAGTCCATCAAAAAGTAGCCTTTAACCAGGGTGGCTTGTAAACACTAGTACCATTTAACTACTGTCTAGAAATCAAAGCTCATTTTGTTCAGGAGACTTTTATCACATCTCTCTTCCCTAATTTAAACATGACCCAAAACATGCAGTCTAAATCATAAGGCAGGATATGGTCTGATTGCCAATGTTAATATTTGTGTTGGGAAACATGGTCCCTGATGTGCGAGTAGTAGCCCTCAAGCTGCCTCCAAGGTTTCTCTTGGCCTGTGTGATGTCCAAACAGCCTGACTCTTCATTCATTTGTCACAGTCTGAGATGGATCTGAGTGTTTTTATGTGAAGAGACTGACTGCATCTTGAGAAGGCTGTGATAGCTCTGAGAGTCCTCTGGGGTCTTGCTGAACATCCCCAGATACCCCATCCAACCTTAGGCTGAGTTAGGAAAACTAATGAGTTTGGGGAAACAGTGGAGCTGATGAAGTTGGCTCAGCTAACAGACTCCCTGTGTTCTACCCACTCAGAATCCAATGCCAGAGGTCCATCCTTCAGAGACACTGAAACCTCTATTCTACTAGGCACCAGTCTTGCGTCACTCAACTGGAAAGAGGTGCATGCTAGACCTCCCTCTTACAAAACTCAGACCTGCCAGGGAGTAGGGCTGGAGCCATGACTTTGGATACACACACACAGTGTATCCAAAGTATACACTTGCTCAGGGAGGCAACTTGGAGCCCTGTGGAGTCAAGGGGGCCTTTAACTCACTGGAGGAGGAGTGGTGGAACCTCAGTGTCAGCCCTTTGACATGGTTTCATAGGCAGGCTTCATGGACCTGCTTTACAGATATGGCCCTGTCTGGCCTTTGGTGGACTCCAGTGTCCAAGGTCTCATGGGTTAGAAAGTGCAGATGAAATGGTGAAAAGACCTGCCAAAATATCCCCTAAATTTTTGTTGTCACTGTTAAAACAAAAGCATCAGTTTACCTACAAATAAAGATTAAAAAGAAATAAAAACAAGTGGGTAAGGATGGACCAGGGAGCAGTGGTGGTTCAGTGATAGAATTCTTGCTTTCCAAGCAGGAACCAGAGTTTGGTTTCCAGCAAATGCAACTTGTGTGCAATTATCATTTGTCTGTCAGTGGAGACTTGACTATTGCTATGATGTTGAACAAGTTTCAGCAGAACTTCCAGACTAAGACAGACTGGGAAGAAAGGCCTGATGATCTACTTCCAAAAATTAGCCAATGAAAACTCTTTAATCTGATCTGCAACTGATCATGGATGAGGCACAGGACTGGGCAATGTTTCCTTGCAAGAGGTTGCCATGAGTTGGGTGCTGACTTGACAGCAGCTGACAACAACTGCATGGATGGGTTGGGAATGATTATTTTAAACTCTGATTTCTTAATTTTCTGTAATGTGGATATGTTATCTTCATAAAAAAAAAGTGGAAAAGAAATAACTAATATTTTCAGTTTTTCAATGGTAGAATTAGGGTAGGTTGATGGTTCTAGGTGTTCAGACTCATGAAGACATGATCCCAGGTTGGTGGTGAGGTGGACTGAGAGTAGATGGTAACCAATTTTACTGGGAATGTCAACCTGTGTGGGGCCTGATTTCCTTACATGGAAATGAGAACAGCAGAATCCTGAAAGATTTAGGGCCTTCCCTGTGCCTGAAGCCAAAAAAAACCCTGGAGGTCCCTGGGGCTGTTTCCTGGGCCAGCCAAGGCCCATGAATCAGTGTCAACTGCTGAGCAAGGGGACATGGAGTGAACAAGGGGCCACTCAGAAGATGGAGAGGGACTTACATAGTGTGGCCGAGGGATGTGAGACACATGGGGAAGACAAAGCTGACAAGAGACAGGAGGAGGGGAAAGGATGCTGGGTAACCTGGCTACAGAGACTACCCCTTCATACTTGGGTCCCTGACTGAGAACCTTCCCACAGTGTCTTGTGTAAAGCTATTCTCACCCCATAGGCTAATTCCACATGTTCTTCCCAGGAGATCGGGTGTTGCTGAATTGTAGCCAGGATATTTTTGAGAGAAAAGAGTTCATTCCAGAAAACTTCCCCTAGGCAGAAGGCTGGTTTGTTCTAAGATTTCTACAGACACAATTTCTGCTAAATCCTAAGAATCTCTGGTTTTAAATAGTTTCTACCCTCTTTCCCTTCCTAACTTTCCATCTTCAACTTTTCCCACCCTATGTTATTATATAAACATTCACTCCTCCCTTTTGCTTTCAATTTCTTAAGTTCATTGAACTCTTTACCAGGATCTGAAAAGTCTGATTCTAAATGTACTCAAGGAAACTTTGATCTTGGGAATCCAGTCTAAGCAGATTGTGTGTGTGTGTGTGTGTGTGATGTGATGTGGTGTGGCGTGGCATGTGTGTGTATGTGTGAATATTTCAGGCATACTCTAAGCTTGTGGTCATTCACAGGACCTGTCCTTCAGAGCCAGGAGGTCAATACCAAGGCTACTCTCTGGACTTCTATATATCATACTTTTCCTCCAGTATGAGATTCATGCTAATATCATGTAATCAGCACATCCGGTGAATAACAAAAAGAGAATAATCTTTACAAAAACAAAGAAAAAATTTATACAGTTTGGGTTGGAACAATCAAGAAAAAAGAAGAGATAGTACATCCATAAGTGGAGGGAGGTGAAGGGAAGCCAAGTCTAAGTGACGTGAGGCTATGGAAGTATGCAGAAGATGAGTGGTCAAGAGGAACCAAAGGAGGCTTGGTGGGCCCATGGAAGTGGGGCTTCCCAGCTAGGTTTGAGAATCCTCCCAGGTTCTGGATTTTGCAGGGATGGATTCTGTTTGTTGGTGTCTTTCTTCCTATAGGCTGGCCATACCCTCTGCCGGAAGAGCTAGAGCAGATGCTCTGCAGATGGGAGGGAATCAGAGATATGAAACTATAAAAAAGGAGTAGGTGCAATTCTCTGGGGCAAGAGGGGAGCAGAAAAGTGGATTTGGGCACTGCTTTCAGGATGAGGCAGCTGTCTTTATAATAGGAGGACTTTCCTTCTAACTTAAGTCAAGCCGGAACCACAGTCACTGGGCCCAGCTCCACTTCCCTCAAGCAATGGAACTGGAGCCAGCAGGAAAAAAGTGGGTAGAAATGAAGTAACTGGATGACTTTTTCGTTCCTTGGTCCAGGTATGGTTTGGGGATTATCCTTGGCTTTTGAACTCATAAACTTTAACATAGCATTGTCCCGAAAGCCAAAAAACAAGTATCTGGGGAATAAGACCCAAACAGCCATTTCTCAAGAGCCACAATTTGCCTCCCTGAGGGACTGCCTATGTCTTCTCTCCCAGGAGAGTGGTGGGTGTAAGTGGCGGGGGTTTGTTTTGGTTGAAGCTTGGCCTCCCTATGCAGCCCTCCAGGCTTATCTGATATTGGCCTCCTGCCAGGCCATATTTAATACCTGAATGTGGGCAGAGAAGAGTGTAAATGGAATTTCTCATTTGCCCACTCATGCAGGAATGCCACCCAGCAAGACTCTGCACAGGGTAAGAAGCTAGTGCAGGAACTACAGCTCCCACTGGCTGAGACCCTTCTCTGAACTTCAGCAGTTGAGCTATGTTACAATATTTCTTCGGGAAAAGGCTCTATTTCTAGAGACTGGCAACAAAGCGCACAAAGCAATTTTTTTTTTTTTTTTTTCTCTTTTGAAGAAATTCCTTCTTGCATCTCTTTCTTTTCTCCTTGTCCAGGCCCCACATAGGTTTTTGGAAATGGCAAAAAGTTATCTGAGCTGGGTGGGTGCATACATGCAGTAAACACACATACCATCAATCACCCTGTTGGAAGGACAGACCCCTTCCTAAAACCCTCTCAAAGGGCTCCCACACAGAATTTACTAAATGGGACATTCCAAGGCCCTCTGCAACCTTTCATGTATCTTATGCAATCTCCAAAATTGAAAGCAGAGAAAGTGTAAGCCAGACCTTGTCATCTGAGGGTTGGGAGTTCCACAAACTCAGCAGGCTGGGATTATCTTCTATTGGCTGATGTAATGACCTCTCCTTGTCACCTCTGGCAGAGCTCGGCACCACTGGCCCTGTCTTTAACTTGCACAATCCTCACTGTTGGGCAGCCAATGCTTCGTGAAGGAAGATTGTCTTCTTATTTTGGAAGGGTGACCTCCAGTGCCCTATGGGCCTGCCACAGTTTCTCCTTCAATCTGTTCCCAGTAGATTCCAGGGCCTCTGATCACAAAGCAATGGTCCCTCATAGCCCATCTTCATACACATGGTTGTTGTTGTTGTTGTTGTTGTTATGTGCCGTCAAGTCGGCCCTGATGCATAGCGACACCTCCTTGGGTTTCCGAGGCAGTATCACTATGGAAGTAGGATTGCCCAACCTTCCTTCCAAGGAGTGGCTGGTGGGTTTGAACTGCCAGCCGTCTGGTTAGCGGGCAAGTGTCTTAGCCACTATGCATGGTAGACAGGACTAAATCATTGTCTTCTCTGAAAGAAACATCTAAAAGTCAAAACAAATACAAAAACAAACAACCATCCATATCTGCAATATGTGCCCCACTGGAAAAGCAAACTCTGTCTGGGTTTGTGGGTAAAGATTTGGGAAGGCCAGCCCCATGTGTGTGGCTCTGGAAAAGTGGCTGGGTATTACACACTGATTGCTGAAATGGCCATAAATTCTTCTTAACCTTGTATGCACACACTTTGTTAGGTGACTGCACAGCCCCTTCCATAAAGAAGTAGAGTCTATTTCCTTACCTGTTGAATCTAGGCTGGCTTGTGACATGCTTTGGCCAATAGAATGTGGTGGAAGAAAGCATGTGCCAGTTCTAAACCTGGGTCACACTTTCTCTCTCTCTCATGTGATCCTCATATGAACAAGCTTAAGATAGCCTGCTATAGGATTAGGGACATATGGCCAGTCATCCCTATTTCTTTGACTGACAGTCATCCATCAACCAGACATATAACTGTGGGCATCCTAGAATACTCAGGTCCCAGATGATCAAAGATGCAGGAGAGTAACTAGCCAAACAAGGTCACATGAGAAAAACCAACCAATCTATTTATAGACTCTTGAGAGCTAATATATAAGTCCATAATTTGTTAAAATTCTGCCAAGGGGGTAGGGAGGCTGAATATTCTGACCTCCTCTTACTCCACAAAAGGAAGACAGAATCACCATCAGTAGCCCAAGGCCAGACATGCTGCCTCCTTCCAGACCTTTCACCAACCCTGACACCAACCATTCCTCCCATAGCACTCACCACTCTCTGCTGGGTTCATTAATTTGCTGCAGTGCTCACAGAACTCACAGATTATGGAGTTTATTAGGGAAGCAACAGGCTATAATTCAAGTTCAGGAACATGCTCAGTCTCTCTCAACCTGCCATCTTTCAGCTGACAATCTCTCTCTGTCTCTCTCAGGAATGAGTGTCTCTTGGTGTCTCTCTCAGCAGTGCATGTCTCTTGCATCTCTCAGCCAGCAGTGAGATTTTTTTCTGCCTGTAGGAGGGCTCCTTTTGAGTCTGGCAGAGTGGCCAAACTAACCAATCCCAACATCAGAATTTTATATACCTGAGAGAGAGTGAACTTCCCAGGAAATTACTTTGTGCTGTTCCCAATAGAAATACCCTGGGTGGATAACTTTAACAATCAGGAGCTACTCAGTTGCTCACAGCAAATTCCACCATGGAATTTACAAAGACTTAAGGCTAGAAAAGCCACATATGTAATTTACTACACCACAGATCCACACATTAGAATTCATTTGCATAGCTAAATAAACACACATAAACATCTTTCCGGTGTTCTTTGCTTTCAGCCAAGATCCATCTGGCATCAGCAATGATATCCCTAATTCCACATCCTCCTCTGATCTGTCTTGAACTTCTGGAAGTTCCCTATCAACATACTCCTGCAACCATCTTTGAATTATCTTCAGCAAAATTTTACTTGTGTGTGATATTCATGATATTGTTCAATAATTTTGGATCACCTTTCCTTTGAATGGGCACAATTATGGATCTCTTTCAGTCAGTTGGCCAGATAGCTGTCTTCTAAATAAGTAAGCACCTCCAGTAGTGCATCTGATTGTTGAAATACCTCAATGGTTATTCCGTCAATTCCTGGAGCTTTGCTTTCATCAATGTCTTCAGGGCTGCTTTGACATCTTTGTTCAACACCATTGGTTTTTGAACATATACTACTTCCTGAGATGGTTATTCAACTATTTCTTTTTGACTATTCATTCCTTCCATCTTCTCATGATGCTTCCTAAATCTTTCAATATTTTGCCCATAGAATACTTCAATTTTACAATTTGAGGCTTAATTTTTTTCTTCAATTCTGTAAGCTTGAGAAATGCTGAGTGTGTTCTCTTTTGGTTTTCTAATTCCAGGTCTTTGCACATTTCATTATAAAACTTTACTTTGTCTTCTATAGCCACCCTTTGAGATCTTCTGCTTAGCTCTTTTCTTTAATCATTTCTTCCATTTGCTTTAGCTCATCTGTGTTCAAGAGCAAGTTTCAGAATTTCTTCTGACATCCATTTTTGTCTTTTCTTCCTTTCTTGTCCTTTTAATGACCTTCTGCTTTCTTCATGGATAATGTTTTTGATGCCATCCCACAAGTCTTCTAGTCTTCAGTTATCAGCATTCAATCCATCAAATCTATTCTTCAGATGGTCTCTAAATTCAGGTGGGATATACGCAAGGCTGTATTTTGGCTCTTGTGGACTTGTTTTAACTTTCTCCAGCTTCATCTTGAATTTTATGAGCAATAATGAACTAATACTATATTTGTCCTTCTGTGTTTGACTATTTCACTCAGCATAATGTCCTTCAAGTTCATCCATGCTATTCAGTGTTTTGCATATTTTACATTATTCTTTAGTGTTGCACAGTACTCCATTGGGTGTATGTACCATAGTTTGGTTACCCGTTCTTCAGTTGATGGGCATCTAGGTTGTTTCCATCTTTTGGCTATTGTAAATAGTACTGTGATGAACATGGGTGTGCATATATCTGTTCTTGTCCTGGCTCTCACTTCTTGAAGATATATACCTAGTAATTGGATTGCTGGGTCAAATGGTATTTCTAATTCCAGCTTTTTAAGGAATCACCATACTGCTTTCCACAGTGGTTGTATCATTTGACAGTCCCACCAGCAGTGTATGAGAGTCCCAATCTCTCCACATCCTCACCAGCATTTTCTATCTTGTTGAACTTTGCCATTAATGCTGGAGTGAGATGATATCTCACTATTGTTTTGATTTGCATCTCCCTGGAGACTAATGATTGTGAGTATTTCTTCATGTGTTAGCTGGCTGCTTGCATATCCTCTTTGGTGAAGTGTCTATTCATGTCTTCTGCCCATTTTTTAATTGGATTGTTAATCTTTTTGTTGTTGAGGTGTTGGAGTTTTCTATAAATTTTAGAGATAAGTCCTTTGTCATATAGGTCATTGCTGAATATTTTTTCTCAGTCTATAGGTTCTCTTTGAACTCTTTTGGAGATGGTTTTTGAAGCACATAAAAATATAATTTTTGGAAGGTCCCATTCATCTAGTTTATCTTCAGCATTTGGATTATGCTTGACAGCCTATTTATGCCATAAATAAGACCCCTAAATTTGCCCCTATTTTTTTCCTTGAGGAACTTTATAGCTTTAGGTTTCACATTTAAGTCTTTGATCCATCAGGAGTTAGTTTTTGTGTATGGTGTGAGGTATGGATCTTGTTTCATTTTTATGCAAATGGATATCCAGTTTTGTCAACGCCATTTGTTAAAGAGACTATCTCTTGCCCATTTAATGGATTTCAGCTCTTTGTCACAGATCAGCTGACCATAAGTCAATGGATCTATTTCTGGGTTCCTAATTCTGTTCCACTGGTCTATGTGTCTGTTGTTGTACCAAAACCAGGCTGTTTTGACTACTGTGGCTGTATAGTAGGTTTTAAGATCCAGGAATATGAAACTTCCTACTTTGTTCTTCTTCAATAGTGCTTGCTTATTTGAGGTCTCTTTCTTTTCCACATAAAATTAGTGATTGGTTTTTCATATCCTTAAAGAATGCTGATGGGATCAAGATTGGGATTGCATCGAATGTATAGATTGCTTTTGGTAGAATTGACACTTTCACAACGTTCAATCTTCCTATCTACGAGCATGGTATGTTCTTCCATTTTTGTAGATCTCTTATGGTTTCTTGGAGTAGTGTTTTGTAGTTTTCTTTGTACAGGACTTTTGTGTCCCTAGTGAGATTTATTCCCAAGTATTTTATTTTTTTGGTAGCTATTGTATATGGTATTGATTTCCTTATTTCCTTTTCAGCAATCTCTTTGCTGGTGCAGAGGAATCCAACTGATTTTTGTATGTTGATCTTGTATTCTGCCTCTGGTGAATTGCTTGATGTGGCCCTTCTAGCCATTGTTCTCCATTTTGTGATGTATTGTAAATTCTATTATCCATGACTGTTTGGGGGTAGTATGGTAGTTAAGGTTGGGTGTTGACTTGGCTGGGCAGCTGGTAGTAGTCATTCCCTATAACTGGCAGTCAGCTCGGTGGTGGGATTTGCTGTGAGCAACTGAGTAGCTGCTGATTGTCAAGCCATCCACTTGTGTTATTCCTGTTGGAGTAACACAGGTGGGATATATCTTGAGTCCTGTCTTGCTGGAAGGTATAACTCAAATCACCACCCTTAGCTTCCTTGAGGGTATACCTATGAATCTCCTAGAAAGATTTGCCCTCCCCTTGCTCTGGTTCTGCATTTTGGTTCATCATCATCTCACCCCTAGGATTTCGGAGAGCAGCTGTCATCTGCTGATTGAAGTTCATCAAACCTTGAGAATTAGGAGGATCCTCCAGACCTACTTACAGATCTGGGACTTGCCAGCTACCAGCCTTCACTGCCACTACTTGAGATGATCCTTTGGGTGTCTGTGAGTTCTGTGAGGCATCACAGCAAAACATAGAACCCGAAAATGGGGGAGATTACTGAGAGGAGGAGTAGGAGTTAATGTCTGAAATGATGGAGTAGCATGGTAGTTTGGATATTTGAGACATCTTTAACCTCCGCCTCATGGGGACCGGCCTTGTGTGATCTTTCTAAGAGAAATTGTTCAAGCAATTGGTGTCAGAATGGTGGGATTCACTACAACAGCCCAGCCTCACTGAAATATATGGTTTTGGGAGAAAGGAGATAAATGGGAAAGTAAGAAACCTTTGGCTTCTGGATAAAATAAAAAACACCTATGGATTGAAGCAGTTCTTTTGTGGAGATCAGTCACCCAAGGAAAAAGCTATTCATGAGATAGAGAAGTGGATCTAACTCCTGAGGAATCGGCTAATTGCATGTATATGGAAATACAAAATGACGAAGAAAAGGTGAGACTTGCAATGCTTTGGTTACTATTATCAGCAATAGCTGCAATGGCAGGGAAAAAAAAAAAAAGTAGAGCTGGGTTATAGCACTGAATCAAGCTTAGATCCAATCCAATTGGACCTATGACCACTAGTCATAGGGCCTACTCAGAGAAGAAAAAATTTTGTCAAAACACCAGGCAGTACCCATATGACCACTGGTCACCAGAAAGGTAGTCCGGGAAGGGAACAGGCAAAGCTAAGAAACTATTGAAAGCAGAGGATATAGTGTGAAAGAGCTGCTTCAGTTTGTGGATTGGTATTGTCAGCTTCCTGAGGAACTTTTACTAAAATGGATTGTGAGAGTGACACTATGGAACAGGCACAAATGCTGATCCAAAATCCATTTATAGGGCAGGTTAACACAGAGAGGGCAGCCAGCCTGTTGGACTGGATAAAATTTTCAGTCAGGTTTGTTTATCCTGAGAAGGGCAACTGCTCCTCTCTTCCTCTAAATATCCCTTGGAACACTCCAGAGGAAGCAGCTAATATGCTGCTTATGCAAGCTATGCAGAAATGACTTTATGGTGATAAGGGTATTCATTCAATGAGAATGCCCTTACACAGGTCATGACAGATATAGTAGTCAAGGGAGCCCCTTCTACATGGGCACCCCATGTAACTCTGCTGTTGCAAAACAAAGCAACAATCCAAGAAGTCATGACAGGTCTATTAGCACAACTTCCCCACATGGGTTTTACAAATGCAAGAAGCATAAGAGTGATTAATAGGAGAGTGGAAAGGGGCAAAAGGGAAAGAACTTATCTCAGCAGGTTGGAGATTTTTCAATGGTTGTTAAGGAATGGGATGAATATAGCAGACATTGATGGAGGTGAGACAGGGTGCTAATGCAGCACTACAGGAGATTGGGTGAACCAATGGAAACTCCTGCTGGTCCCTCCACCTTGTCTAGGAAGCCTAGACAAGTTATTTCTATTCACTCCACTCAGAAGAAATTTAATAATAGGAGCTGCCACCTGGGACCAGTTGAAGCACTCAGTTAATTGATGAAGAAAGAGACTGACAAGGGGGCAAGGGTCTTCTAGTCCAGCCCTCAGCAGGGGGCCTGAAGCCATATGCACATTTGTGGGTAAAATGGCCAAGGAGTGGGGAAGAGACCTTCTTGGGACACCTGGGCACAGGAGCCCAATGAACTGCCATCCTGAAACCTGTCAATGAAATGTTGAAGGAGCCTAAAGTTAGACTACGTATCTTAGTCCCAGCTGATAGGACTAAGGTGAAAGTTTGGATGAGAATTGGAAAAATTAAACAGATGTTTGTATGAAGTAGTTGCATCTCCTTTACCTGAACATATTATCAGTATGGATATTATGTCTAATTGGAGACATTTTCCTCTACCTGATATTGTAAAATTGAAGGCATGTAAGGCTGTCCTTAGGCCAGTATTGATTGGATATACTAAATGGGAACCATTATAATTGCCTGAACCCACTCAGGTTGTTAACTTGAAACAGTATAGGATACCTGGTAGACAGAAGGAAATTAGTGCTTTGATTAAAGACATGCTAAAGGCTGGAGTGTTGGTGCCAACAAATTCTCTGTATAACAGCCCTATATGCCCCATGAAAAGGGCAGATGGTTCATGGAGACTGACAGTAGAGTGTTGTTGTTGTTGTTAGGTGACATCAAGTCATTTCAGACTCATAGGAATCCCATGCACAGCAGAACGAAACACTGCCTGATCCCACGCCAGCTGCATGATCCCTGCTATACTTGAACCCATCATTGTAGCCACCATGTCACTCCATCTCGTTGAAGGTCTCCCCTTCTTTCGTCGACCCTCTACCCTACCAAGTATGACATACTTCTCCAGGGAATGGTCCCTTCTGACAACATAACCAAAGTAGGTGAGATGAAGTCTGGCCATTCTCGCTTCCAAGGAGCATTTTGGGTGCACTTCCTCCAGGACAGATCTGTTAGTTCTT
>NW_006921745.1:1149131-1154165 GCF_000298275.1 Orycteropus afer afer | reverse complement strand
ACAGTGTTTCTTTGCTATTCATAAGGTTTTCCCTGGCCAATTCTTTGAGAAGTGGACGGCCTCTTCCTTCTTCCTAGTCTGTCTCAGTCTGTAAGCTGGGCTGATACCTGTGCACCATGTGCATCCTGCTGGGTTTGAAACACCGGTGGCTCAGCCTCAAAATTCACATCAACAAGTCACCACAGTAGGACAAACCGACAGACAAGTTTGTCTCCCTGTTAGAAACCTCTCCTATCACCCTAATCTGGGTCCTTGTGGCTGACGGACAGTAGAGTACTGAGGCCTAAATAAAGCAGTGCCACCAGTGGCTTCAGCTGTTGCAGACATGGTATCAGTGGTGCAGAAAATTCAACAGGCCAAAGGAGATTGGTACTTAGTGATTGATCTTGCAAATGCCTTTTTCTCCATACCAATCTCGGAAAAGAGTCAGTTACAGTTCGCTTTCACATGGGAAGACTGTCAGTGTATTTTCAGAGTTTTGCCCTATGGTTATTTGAATTCATCAGCTTACTGTCATGGCTTGGTTAGGAGAGACTTGTACTTGGTGCAGATTTCAAATACGATGATACATTACACTGATGATATTATATTGATATGTAACACAGAAAAACAGGCTAGGGAAGATTTGAAAATAGTAGTGGTCCACATCACCAATAGAAGCTGGTTAATAAATCCAGCAAAAATCCAGGGCCCTTCCCAAACAGTGAAATTTTGGGGATTAACTTGGTCAGGAGCCACCTGTGACATTTCACAGGCAACCAAAAATAAGTTGCTGTTACTACCTACCCCCAAGATTAAGCAGGAAGCCCTGCATTTAATTGGTTTATTTGGATTTTGGGGAACACATATTCCATATCTGGCTATATTGCTGGCTCCCATCCATGAAGCCATTAGTGAGAAAAGTACATTTGAATGTGGGCTGGAGCAACCATAGGCTATATCTTAAATGCAGAAAGTGGTCTCTCTGTCCTTGCCTTTAGGTCCACATTCAGACATGATTTTGGAGGTATCTGCTACAAGTGCTTATGGAGACTGGCCAAAAAACAAAACAAAACAAAACAAAAAACGCACTGCCGTCGAGTTGGATCCAACTCATAGCGACTCCTCCTTGGGTTTCCGAGGCGGTATTGCTACAGAAATAGATTGCCCAGCCTTGCTTCCAAGAGTTGCTGATGGGTTTGAACTGCCATCCTTCTGGTTAGCAGTCAAATGCCTTAGGCACTATGCCACCAGAGCTCCTAGCCTGTGGCAAAAACCTGAGAATGCTGCCTTACAATGACCATTGGGATTCTTGACCAGAAAATTTCCAGATGTTGCAGCACAATACATGCCATTTGAAAGGCAATTACTTGCTTGCTATTGGGCATCGATTGAGACTGCCTCAGTGACAGAAGGGCATAAAATTATAATGAGACCTAAAAGACCCATAATGTCTTGGGTGACATCAGAGAAACACTCTAATAAGGAAAGTGATGCCCGAAATAGTTCCAATAAAATGGAAATGGTTTATAGAAGAACAAGCAACTAGAGGAATGTGAGGAGGCACTCATTGAGCAGGTAGCCTCCTTTCTTATAGGTCCTACCTTGGAACCACCTGAGGAACTGCCAGAACCCATTGCCACATGGACACTGCCCTATGAACAACTTTCTGTGGATCAACAGAAAGCTGCTTGGTTCACAGATGGCAGCTCCAGGGTACATGGACAACAATTGATACGGAAACCTACTGCATTAAGACCAGCAGACAGAAAGACCTTAATTGAAGAAGGTGAAAACAGATCAGCTCAATGGGCAGAACTACATACTGTTTTCTTAGCTGTCATGGAAGAATTGGGCAATGGTGAGAGCTCATATGTTTGGATTTTCACTGATTCATGAGAAGTCGCCAATGGCCTGGCTATATGGCAAATGGGTGATGGAAAACTGAACTATTAAGGAAACTATTAAGGGGTTCATGTGTGGGTTAGAGACCTATGGAAAGCACTCTGGGAGTTCATAGGATGTATTAGAGTAAGCTATGTCGAGGAATCCCCTTCCTGGATCAGAAGGCGATTGCAATCAGCAAGTGGATATGTTAGTATGCTCCCTTGAGGTGGCCAATTGGGTTAATGAAGTGAGTAGACATGGGAATGCTGCAGCAAATCAGAGAAGGGCTGAATTGAGACACACTCCTCTTGTGCCCTCTGAGGCACTAAATGCCTATAAGGACTCCTCTGCCTATCAGCAAGAAAGATAAAGGTTACAAATGGCTATGGGTTACATTCCCCAGGGGGGAGGCCCTACACATAGCTGGCAAGTAAATTATATAGGACCAATGACACAAGCTGTGATATTTTCAGTCACCTTATATGCATGTGAGAGCTGGACAATGAACAAGGAAGACTGAAAAAGAATTGATGCTTTTGAGTTGTGGTGCTGGTGAAGAATGATGAAAGTACCATGGACTGTTAACTATCAAACCTGTCCTGGAGAAAGTGTAGCCAAAATGTTCCTTGGAAGTGAGAATGGCCACACTTTGTCTCACCTACTTTGGTTACATTGTCAGAAGGGACCATTGCTTGGAGAAGGATGTCATGCTTGGTACGATGAAGGGTTGATGAAAGAGGGGAAGGCCCTCAATGAGATGGATTGACACAGTGGCTGCAGTGATGGGCTCAATTATAACAGGGATCAAGGAGCTGGCAGGGGATCAGGAGGTGTTTCGTTCTGCTGTGCATAGCATCACTAGGAGTCAGAGACGACTCAATGGCACTTAACAATAACAACAACAAATGACACCATTGGCACCAGGTGGCTATACATGTGTCCTCACAGGAATAGATAATTACTCTGGATTGGTCTTTGCTTATCCTGAGACAGATGTAAATGCCAAAAACACCATTAAAGGATTGGAACAAAAGATACTATACCAATTTGCGCCACCAAGTTATATTTCCTCAGACCAAGGAACGCACTTTACATCCCTTAGGGTGCAGCAGTGGGCCAAAAAACATCATATTAAGTGGACATACCATGTTGCATACCATCCTCAAAGTAATGGTTTGATAGAGAACTGGGATGGGCAATTGAAACATTTGTTGTCTAAAACTGGGGGAGTAAAGGCCTAAAGGGCTGGCTCACATGCCTTCATGAATGTGTGCTCACACTCAACATGAGGGGGGCGAAGGGAGGATCACCACTCAACAAATTCCTATGTTTTTCTGGGGGATCTAGGGAAGAAGGGGTAGGGGAGGATGCTGGTGCCACTGTACAATTTTTCCCCACTTCACCTAACATTGCTTTCTTCCTGCCAGAAGCTGTGGTCCCTGGACCTGGGAGGCAGCTGCTTGTGTCAGAGGCTGGGGTGATCCCTAAGCAAGAAACTGTTTCTCTACCTCTGAACTTGTATGCCAGAATTCCCAAGGGCCTTATGGGATGGACTGTACTTTCTCCCCATCTGGCCAAACTAGGGCTGACAGTGAATACTACCGTCCTGCCCAGTGGTTGAGATAGCCCACTAGTTTGGTACCTGTGTAACTATACCCAGCATGAATGGGAGTGGACTGAGGGGGAAGCACTTGCTAGACTGATCTTGCTACCAGCAATCTGGATAGGCACAACAGCTGAACTTGATGTCCCCTCCCAAGGTGGGAAAGTCTGAGTAAAAATAAATGATGAATGGAAGGAAAGAGAAATAATAGCTAAAGGTAAAGGAATGAATAAAATGGGTTATGTAGCAGGGGAAATCCAACATTATGCTAATACCTAAAGGTAGACTCAGAGCAAGGGTTTAATATTCTCTCAGTTAATTATCAGACACCATAAAGGATGATAATGAGACAAACTTTTGGACAAGGTGGACAAATAAAGCAGACCTGAATGGCTGGTACCTGAGTAATCTCACCCTTAGGACTCTTTGCCTTACTGAAGGACTAATTGTTAATGACCTTGGGACCGGTAATGTGATTGGGAAGGGTAAATTAATCCTTCAAGTATGAAAGGGCTAATGGCTAGAAGAGCCAGGGGGTACAATACAGTAAATTGCTTGATGTGTCCCTTCTAGCCATTGTCCTCCATTTTGTGGTGCATTGTAAATCCTATTATCCATGCCTATTTGAGGTAGTGTGGTAGTCAAGGTCAGGTATTAACTTACCTGGGCAGCTGGAAATGTTGTTGTTGTTGTTATTTGCCATTGAGCCAGACCCAACTCATAGCGACCCTTCCTTGGGTTTCCAAGGCAGTATCACTACCGAAGTACATTGCCCAACCTTCCTTCCAAGGAGTGGCTGGTGGGTTTGAATCACCAGGCTTCTGGTTAGCAGTCAAGTGCCTTAAGCACTATGCTGCCAGCACTCCTAAGAGCAGGTGGTAGTAGTCGTTCCCTATAATGACTGGCAATTGGCTCTGTGGTGAGATTTGCTGTGAGCAACTGAGTAGCTGCTGATTGTTAAAGCCATTCACTTGAGTTATTTTTGTTGGAGCAACACAGGTGGTATATATCTTGAGTCCTGCCTTGCTGGAGGGTATAACTCAAATACCACCCTTAGCTTTCTTGAGGGTGTACCTATGAGTCTCCCTACTCTTGTTCTGGTTCTGAATTTTGGCTCATCATCATCTCACCACAGGATTTGGGACAGCAGATGTCATCTGATCTGCTGATGGAGGTTCGTCAAACCCCAAGAATTGGGAGGATCCTTTAGACCTACTTACAGACCTGGGGCTTGCCAGCCTTCCAGTCTCTACCACCACTATGTGAGACCATCCCTTGGGTGTGTGAGTTCTATGAGGTGTTACAGCAAAACACAGAACTCTAAGATAGGGGAAATTACTGAGAGAAGGAAGTGGAGTTAATGTCTGAAATGATGAAGTGGCATGGTAGTTTGTACATGTGGGACATCTTTAACCTCTTCCTCATGGGGACCGGTTTTGTGCTGATCTTTCTAAGAGGAATTGTTTAAGCACTGCCACTATGCTAAATCTTTCAATTGTTGTTGTTGTTGTTAAGTGCCGTCGAGTCGTTTCCGACTCATAGCGACCCCATGCACAGCAGAACGA
>NW_006921745.1:1144883-1146574 GCF_000298275.1 Orycteropus afer afer | reverse complement strand
TTGATCTTCCTATTGTTGATTTCTAATTTTATAGCATTTTGATCTAAGAAGACACTTTACAGTATTTCAATGTTTTTAAATTTATTGAGGTTTGCTTTGTGGCCTGACATATGGTCTATCCTGGAAAATGTTCCATGTGTGCTGGAAAAGAATGTATATTATGCTGTTGTTGGGTGAAGTGCTCTGTAGATGTCTGTAAGGTCAAGTTGGTGGATTCTACTGTTTATTTCTTCTGTGTCTCTTTTGAGTTTCTTTCCAGTTGTTCTATCTGTGACTGAAAGTGGTGTATTAAAGTGTACTGTGACTGTGGAGTCATCTTTGTCTTTTCAGTTCTGTTAGACTCTGGTTTATGTATTCTAAGGCTCTTTCATTGAATGCATAGATATTTGTTACTGTCATGTCATCTTGTTCAGTTGATCCTTTAATCATTATATAACATCCTTCTTTGTTTCTTATGGTGGTTTTTGTCTTAAAGTCAATTTTTCCAAAATTAATATTGCTACTCCTGCTCTTTTGTGGTTGCCATTTGATTGATATATTTCTTCTCCAATCTTTAATTTTTAGTCTATTTTTGTCTTTGTGTTTAAGGTGTGTATAGACAGCATATTGATAGGATATGTTTTCTTATCCAGTCTGCAACTCTCCATCTCTTGAGTGGTGCTTTTAATCCATTGATATTCAGTGTAATTATTGACAAGTATGCATTTATTGCTGTCATTTTGTTATGTGCTTTTTTGTGGTATTGCTGATTTCTTTGTTCCATATAATTTTCTGTGCTGAGCTTATTTTGTTTATGAATCATGTTATCACTTCATTCACTGTTATTGTTTTGGTATTTGCTAAATATTTGTGTTCATCCTCTTTTTTATTTTGATATGAAGGTTTATCATTTTTCTTTGAGGTTACCCTATGACTTATACTTTTCTTCCCAAGTTTAGGGTAGTCTGTTCTATCTTGCTTTTGTCTTGACTTCCCTACAATTTATAAGTTCTGTAACTACACAATTATTTTCCCTCTTTTGGGTTTGTATTTGTCCTCATTTGTCAACTGATGCCTCTAGTTCCCTATTTACAATTTTATAGGCTTAATTACTTTGGATACTTCCATATGGGTTGGTTTCAGGGTTATGTCATCATGTGTGTTAATGGTCAGTTGTTGTTTGATATTGTTGATTCTCTCTGTCCAAAGAACTCCCTTAAGATTCTCCTATAAGGTTGGTCTGGTTTGAACAAATTCTGTTAATTTCTGCTTATCTGGAAATATCCTAATTTCACCATCATATTTGAGGGACAATTTTGCTGGGTATATAATTCTTGGATAGAAATTATTTTTCTTTCAGGGTTTTATATACACCATCCATTGTCTTTTCAATTGCATGGTTTCTGCTGAGAAAGCCAAGCTTAGTCTTATCGATTTCCCATTGTAGGTAACTTTTCATTTTTCCCATGCTGCTTTCAGGATTCTTTCTTTGTCCTTGGTTTTGGTGAGCTTGATGATGATATATCTCAGTGATTTTCTTTTGGAGTCTGTCCTGTTTGGGGTTAATTGGACTTCTTGAATGGATATATTCTCATCTTTCATCATACCAGGGAAATTCTCTTCCAACAAGTCTTCAACCATTTTTTTCTGTGATTTTATTTGTCTCTTTCTGTTCTGAAATTCCAATTACACATAGGGTATTCTTTTTGATG
>NW_006921745.1:1142196-1144263 GCF_000298275.1 Orycteropus afer afer | reverse complement strand
TTTTTTTTTTTTTTTGGATGTTATCTAAGTAAACAGGGTACTGTGCTCTTCTATTTGCTAGTTGGCAGCACTTATACACTCACCTCCTGCCTCCTTTTCTGTTGTCAGCCTCCCATATGTCCCTGGTGTCCTTGGAAAGCACAGCCTATTCTTAGGTCCCTGGAATATGAATGAGAATGCTGTCACTTTAATTATCCAAAATGTCTGCCTCTTGCAAACATTCAAAATGGCTGCCACTTGTAAACAATCAAAATGGCTGCACCCTCCGCACAGCCAAAAGTCCACAACTCAGTATGTCTCCCACTTTGCTGTTTCCCTTCCTAGTCATCTACCACAAGCACAGTTGTCCTTGCAGCTTTTGGTGACCAGGGCTGATCTTTATGTCAGTTCTCAGGTCCCAACACTAATCTGAAATATTCAAGCTGTTGGTGCCATCAGAGTAGCTGAGTGTCTGCAAATCTGTCTGTCTCCATACTTACTGTTTTCATTCAGGTTCTTCCATTAGTTGGTGCCTAATCCACTTCTGTATACTTTCTTTCAAAGCTCAGGACTTCAAGATTATCTTCTGTATCTTCGTCAATTGGTTTCTCTTTTCTTTGTTTAAATGGGTCTCAGTCATCATCACTTTCAGCAAGCAAAGTTGTGTTGTCTGTGTATCACAGGTTGTTAATGAGTCTTCCTCCAATCCTGATGACACATTCTTCTTTGTATAGTCCAACTTCTTGGATTATTTGCTCAGCATACAGCTTGAATAAGTATGGTGAAAGGATACAACCTTGACACACTCCCTTCTTGATTGTAAACCATGCAATGCCCCCTTGTTCTTTAGAACAAGAGCTTCCTGGTCTATGTACAAGTTCCTCATGAGTACATTTAAATGTTTTGGAATTCCCATTCTTCTCAATGTTATCCATAATTTGTTATGATGCACACAATTGAATGCTTTTGCTTAGTCAATAAAACATGAGTAAATGTGTTTCTGGTATTCTTTGCTTTCAGCCAAGATCCAGGTGTACATTCACTCTTTAAGTAGTTGGAAAAAGGTGTTGGCAATGAAGAAGTCATTCGTCTTTCAAAATTCTGTCATGTGATCTCTAGCATGATTTCTATCTCCAAAGACATATTTTCCAACTAAATGCATCAGGGTGTATCCTTTCACTATACCCATTCTATCTATATACTGAGCAAATAATCCAAGAAACTGGTCTATATGAAGAAGAATGCAGCATCAGAATTGGGGGAAGACTCATTAACAACCTACAATATGCAGATGACTTAATCTTGCTTGCTGACAGTGACAATGACTTGAAGCATCTACTGATGAAGACCAAAGACTACAGTCTTAAGTATGGATTATACCTCACCATAAAGAAAACAAAAATCCTCAAAATTAGATGAATAAGCAACATTATGATAAATAGAGAAAATATTGTAGTTGTCAAAAAATTTCTTTACTTGGATCTACAATCAACATCCATGAAAGCTACAGTCAGGAAATAAGATGTTGTATTGCACTGGGAAAAATCTGCTAGAAAAGACTTCTTTAAAGTGTGAAGGAGCAAAGATGTCACTTTGAGGACTAAAGTGCATCTAACCCAAGTCATGGTATTTTCAGTCTCCTCATATGCATGTGAAATCTGGACAATGAGTAAGGAAGACTGAAGAAGAGCTTATGCCTTTGCATTGTGGTATCAGCGAAGAATACTGAAAATGCCATGGACTGCCAGAAGAACAAACAAATCTGTCCTGGAAGAAGTGCAGCCAATATGCTCCTTAGATGTGAAAATGGCCACACTTTCTCCACCTACTTTAGTCATGGTATCAGAAGGAACCAGTCTTTGGAGAAGGATATCATATTTGATAAAGTAAAGGGTCAGCGAAAAAGAGGAAGACCCTCAATAAGATGGACTGACATAGTGGCTGCAACAATAGGCTTAAACAAAACCAAAGGCAAGGATTCTGAGGATGGTGCAGGACTGGGCTGAGTTTCATTCTGTTGTATGTAGGGTAAGAGCCGATTCAATGGCACCTAACAACAATAACTATATATATATATATATATATATA
>NW_006921745.1:1104592-1141920 GCF_000298275.1 Orycteropus afer afer | reverse complement strand
ATATATATATCACTAAATTTTGAGGTGATTTGTAATGTGGCAAAAGTTAACTATTACAACAATTAAAACTATCAGAAAAAGGGTGGAGGAAACAAAAAGTGGTCGTCATAGTTATTTTGCAGCCATTATAGCTACGTTATCTTCTTTGATTTTTCATCAACTCTTATTTTACAGGCAAATTTCATAATACAACAGGTAAATTGCTTCAAATCACACAGAAAATTGTGTCTTGGAGACTCAGATTCAAGGCTTTTGACATCAAGGCCAATGTTCTGTGGAGTCCCGGGGGGGAAATAATCCAAAAATAGACATACACAATATTTAAATATACCAGATAGTACTGGTGCCACAAATAGATGGCATTACATAGTGAATAGGTCCCTCAGCCTTACAATCAGGTAGAACAGGGTTCAAGTCCTGGCTTTACCACTCCCAAGAGCCATAAACTTGGGTGTATTTGGTGTGTTGTTAGATCAAGTTGTTTTTAACTCAATAGTGAACCTATGCACAATAGAACAAAATACTTCCTGGTCCTGAGCCATCCTCACAATCATTGCTATGTTTGAGCACATTGTTGCAGCCACTATGCCAATCCATCTCATTGAGGGCCTTCTTCTTTTTTGCTGACCTTCTGCTTTAACAAGCTTAATGTCCTTCACCAGGGGGGCCTAATAACATGTCCAAAGTACATGAGATGAAGTCTAACCATTCTCATTTCTAAGGAGCATTCTGACTGTGCTTGTTTCAAGACAGATAGACTCAATCTGGCAGTCCATGGTATATTTACTATTTTTCACTAATGCCATAATCCAAAGATATAAATTCTTCTTTGGTCTTCTTTATTTATTATTCAGCATTTGCATGCATAAGAAGCGATTGAAAATACCATGGCTTAGGTTAAGCACACCATAATCTTCAAAGTGGCATCTTTGCTTTTTATTACTTTAAAGGGATCTTTTGCAGATTTGCCTAGTGCAATACTCAATTGATTTCTTGACTTCTGCTTCCATGGGTATTGATTGTGGATCCAAGTAAAATGAAATCCTTGACAACTTCAAAGTTTTTTCCATTGATAAAGATGTGTATTGGTCCAGATATGAGGATTTTTGTTTTCTTTATGTTGAGGAGTAATCCATACTGAAGGCTGTCATCTTTGATCTTCATCAGTAAGTGCTACAAGTCCTCTTTATTTTCATCAAGCAAAGTTGTGTCACATGCATATCACAGGTTGTTAATAAATCTTCCTCCAATCCTGATGCCACATTCTTTTTCATGTATTCCACCTTCTTGGATTATTTGCTCAGCATGCAGATTGAATGAACATGGGCATATAGCTTAATTTCCCTGAACTTCTGTTTTGATTTCTGCTAAATCAGATATTGATACCAGTGTCACAGGTATGTGGTGAGGAATAAATGAGATAATATGTATAAACTGTTTTTCATATAGTACTTGGTACAAAGCAAACAGCATCATGATAAATAGAGAAAAGATTGAAATTGTCAAAGATTTAATATTGCTTGGCTCTATAATCAATACCAATGGAAGCAACAGTCAAGATATCAGACGACATATAGCACTGGGGAAATCTGTTGCAAAAGACCTCTTTCAAGTGCTGAAGAGCAGAGATATCTCCTTGAAGACTCAGGTGCCCCTGACACAAGCCAGGGTATTTTCAATTGCCTCATATGCATGTGAGAGCTGAACAATGAATAAGGAAGACTGAAGAAAAGTTGATGCTTTTGAATTGTGGTGTTGGCGAAGAATATTGAAAGTACCATGGGCTGCTAAAAGAACTAACAAATCTGCTCTGGAAGAGGTGCAGCTGGAATGCTCTTTGGAAGTGAGAATAGCCAGATTTCATCTCACCCACTTTGGTCATGTTGTAAGAAGGGACCATTCCCTGGAGAAGGATATCATGCTTGGTAAAGTGGAGGCTCAACAAAAAGGGGGAAGGCCCTCAACAAGATGGATTGACACAGTGGCTACAATGATTGGCTCAGGTATAGCAAGGATCATGGAGCTGGCACAGGACCAGGCAGTGTTTCGTTCTGCTGTACATAGGGTCACTATAAGTGGAGACGACTCAACAGCACCTAACAACAACAACAAAGCAAGATGTGATTATTTCAATTCTTTAGCCTCTTGCCCTCTCTCTTAAAGCTAAATTTGCTGGCTGGCACTAACAGTAGTAGTGAGAGGTTAAGATTGTTGATGAGAATTTATTTTTTGTCACTTTTTCCGTGTACTTGTCCTGTCTTGAAGATTGTTACACTGGTGACACATCCTGTATTGTTCCCTTTAGAACTGATTCACGTCAGTTTGGTCATGTGAATTACTTTGACTAAATGGAAATTAGCAAGCATGAAGCAAGGAGATACTTGATGATTGCTTGCTTAATGCAGCATGTCTTCCTAGAAAACTTCCTTTTGGAAGTGAAAGAAGAATCATTTGCATTCACAAGACTTGAGTTTAAACTCCAACTACTTTGTGACCACTTTCAGCCTCTCTGGACTTTAGTTTTCTTATTTTCAAAATGGAAATAAGGCTAATGAGATAATGTGAGCTAAGATGTCATGAAAATATCAGTTATAGTTATTAGTACAAGAATAAACTTATTTGCTTTCTCTCTCTCTATGTATTGCCAAAATAAATTTGTATGTATATATGTACTATAGAAGTCAAACTAAAACAATTTGTAAAAAAACATTAAAAAATTCTATGTGATGGGAGAAAATAAAATAGAAATTTTAGGAGATGTATCTTAGGAAAAAAATGGAGATGGGAAGGATATTTTACATCACCAATAGAAACAAAAACAATACTGCATTATCAGTAATGTTGTTGTTATTCAGTACTGTCCAGTCACCTCTGACTCATAGCGACCCTATGTACAACAGAACCAAACACTGCCCAGTGCTGTACCAGCTTTGCAAGCCTTGCTTTTTTTGAGCCCATCATTGTAGTCACTGTATCAATCCATTGCATTGAGGGTCTTCCCCTTTTTCACTGAACCTCCACTTTACCAAGCATAATATCCTTCTCCAGGGAATGGTCTCTTCTGACAACATGACCAAAATAGGTGAGATGAAGTTTGGCCATTTTTGCTTCCAAGGAGCATTCTGGCTTCACTCCATCCAGAACAGATTTGTTCATTTTTATTAGTAATTACAAACACTAATCTATACCTGTATACATAGATAGACAGCCAAGAAGATCAGGTATGGAGAGGCGAGCAGGAATATACCCACAACAATTTGGCAGACAATATTCCTACATATTTGTATGTGCTATAAAAATGTCCATATGCAGAATGAAGCTAACAGGGGCAAATTAGGATAACTTCTTAGTCACAACTAAGCACCTTGAAGGAATGAATTGCTGGACCTGTGGGCTGAAGACCATGGTCACATGGGACATAAAGCTCAATTGGCACAACATGTTGTTGTTGCTGTTGTCAGGTGCTGTCAAATTGTGTCTGACACATAGTGACCCTATGCACAGCAGAATGAAACACCGTCCAGTCCCGCACCTGCTCCATGATCCTTGCTATACTTGAGCCCATCGTTGCAGCCACTGTGTCAATCCATCTCTTTGAGGGCCTTCCCCTCTTTTGTCAACCCTCCACCTTACCAAGCATGACAACTTTCTCCAGGGAATGGTCCCTTCTGACAACACGACCAAAGTAGGTGAGACGAAGTCTGGCCATTCTCACTTCCAAGGAGCACTCCACCTGCACTTCCTCCAGGACAGATTTGTTAGCTCTTTTAACAGTTCATGGTACTTTCAGCATTCTTCACCAGCACCACAACTCAAAAGCATCAATTCTTCTTTGGTCTTCCTTATTCATCGTCCAGCTCTCACATGCGTATGAGGCAATTGAAAATATCATGGCTTGTGTCAGACACACCTTAGTCCTCAAGGAGACATCCTTGCTCCTCTGCACTTGAAAGAGGTCACTGCAGCCAACTTGCTCAGTGGTATACATAATCTAATGTCCTGACTGCTGCTTCCATTGACATTGATTGTAGAATCAAGCAATGTGAAGTCTTTGACAACTTCAATCTTTTCTCCATTTGTGATGCTGCTTATAGCTCCAGTTGTGAGGATTTTTGTTTTCTTTATATTGAGATGTAATTCATACTGCAGACTGTACTCTTCAATCTTCATCAGTAAGTGCCTCAAGTCATCCTCACTTTCAGCAAGCAAAGTTGTATCATCAGCGTATCGCAGGTTGTTAATGATTCTTCCTCCAATTTTGATGCCACGTTCTTCTTCAAATAGTACAGCTTCTCGGATTATTTGCTTGGTATACAGATTGAATAAGTATGTGGAAAAGATAGAACCCTGATGAACTTCCTTCTTGATTTTAAACCATGCAGTGTCCCCTTGTTCTGTTTGAACAATAGCCTCCTGGTCAATGTACAGGTTCTTCAAGAACATCATCAAGTGTTCTGGAATTCCCATTCTTCTCAATGTCATTCACAATTTGTTATGATCCACACAATCCAATGCCTTTGCATAGTCAATACAACACAAGTAAACATTTTTCTGTTATTCTTTGCTTTGAGCCAGGATCCATCTGACAGCAGCTACTATATCCCATGTCCCATGTCCTCTTCTGAATCCATCTTGCACCTCTGGAAGTTCTCTGTCAATATACTGCTGTAACTGTTTTCAAATTATCTTCAGTAAGATCTTACTTGTGTGTGATATTAATGATATTGTTTGATAATTTCCACATTCTGTGGGATCACCTTTCTTTGGGAAGGGTACAAATATGGATCTCTTCCAGTCAGTTGGCTAAGTAGCTGTTTTCAAAATCTCTTGGCATAATCGAATGAGTGCCTCCAGTGGGGCATCTGTTTGTTGAAAGATTTCAATGGGTATTCCGTCAATTCCTGAAGCCTTGTTCTTCTCCAATTCCTTCAGTGCACCTTCAACTTATTCCTTCAGTACCATTGGTTCTTGACCATATGCCACCTCTTGAAATGGATGAAGACTGACCAGTTCTTTTTGGTACAGTGACTCTGTGTACTCCTTCCATCTTCTTTTGATGTTTCCTGCATCATTCAATATTAGGCCCATACAATCTTTCAATATTGCAACTCAAGGCTTAATTTTTTTCCTCAACTCTTTCAGCTTGAGAAATGACAAGTGTGTTCTTCCCTTTTGGTTTTCTAACTCCAAGTCTTTGCACATTTCATTATAGTAATTGACTTTGTCTGCTTGAGCTGCTCTTTGAAATCTTCTGTTCAGCTTTTTTATCTTGTCATTTCTTCCATTTGCTTTAGCTACTCTCTGTTCAAGGGCAACTTTCAGAATCTCTTGTGTCATCCATTTTGTTTTTTTCTTCTTTTCTCATCGTTTTAGTGACCTCTTGCTTTCTTGATGGATGATGTTCTTGATGTTATTCCACAATTCTTCTGGTTTTTGGTCATTGGTGTTCAATGCATCAAATCTATTCTTTAGATGGTCTCTAAATTCAGGAGGGATATATTCAAGATCATATTTTGGCTTTTGTGGACTTAATTGTCTTTAACTTCAAGTTGACCTTGCATATGAGCAGTTAATGGTCTGTTCCACTATCAGCATCTGGCCTGGTGTTTGCTGAAGATATCAAGCTTTTCCATTGTCTCTTACCACAAATGTAGTCAAACTGATTCCTGTGTATTCCATCTGGTGCAGTCTATGTGTACAGCTGTCATTTGTGTTGTTGAAAAAAGGTATTTGCAATGAATAAGTAGTTGGTCTTGCAAAATTTTATCATGTAATTTCTGGCATCATTTCTGTCACCAAGGCCAAATTTTCCAACTACTGGTGATTCTCCTTTGTTTCCAACTTTTGCATTCCAGTCACCAGTGATAATTAACACATCCTGATTGCATGTTGGGTCAGTTTCAGACTGCAGAAGCTGACAAAAATCTTTAATTTCCTAATCTTTGGCTTTGGTAGTTGGTGCATAAATTTGAATAATAATCATATTAACTGGTCTTCCTTGTAAGCATATGGATATTATCTTATCACTGACAGCATTGCACTTCAGGGTAGATCTTGAAACATCCTTTGTTATGATGAATGGCATGCCATTCCTCTTCAAACTGTCATTCCTGGCATAGTAGACCACACAGTGGTCTGATTCAAAATAGCCATACCAGTACATTTCAGCTCACTAATGCCTAGGATATCAGTCTTTATGAGCTCCATTTCATTTTTGACAACTTACAATTTTCCTAGATTCACGCTTCATACATTCCATGTTCCAATTATTAATGGATGTTTGCAGCTGTTTCTCCTCAATTTGAGTCATGCCACGTCAGCAAATGGAGGTCTCGAAAGCTTATACCCTATCCATATTATTAAGCCTGGTTCTACTCTGATGATGCAGCTCTTTCCTGGTCCTATTTTGAGAGACTTCCGACCCAAGTGGCTTATCTTCCCACACTATATCAGACAATCGTTTCTGGACTATTCATAAAATTGCACAGTAATGTATCAGACAGTGTTTCTCTGCTATTCATAAGGTTTTCCTGGCTGATTCTTTGAGAAGTGGATGGACTCCTCCTTCTTTGTAGTCTGTCTCAGTCTGTAAGCTGTTGAAACCTGTGCACCATGGGCAACCCTACTGGGTTTGAGACATTCGTGGCACAGCCTCAAGCCTCATGGCAACACACCACCACAGTAGAACAAACTGACAGACTAGTTTGTGTCCCTTAGCTGTTCAAAACTTCTCCACCCTTCCCACCCTCCCCTTACATAGATCCCTGCCTCTTTCTCACCACTTGGGAGGTACGTTGCCTGGGTCCTTGGCCTTACCTGGATTCCTGCCTCTGCTTCTTTGCTCTGTCCTGGTCCCCCCACCCTTGCTTTTTCTCTGCTTTCCTCAGCTTCCCCGCCACTTGGGAGGGCCATGGCCTGGGTTCTTGGCCATGGAACAATAATTTGTGTAGAATATTATCGTACACAAAAAATACTGGTCTGCATCTTACTTCAGTGAGTACCATCTGAGGTCTTAAAAGCTTGAGAGTGGCCATCTAAGATGCAACTGTTGGTCTCTCCTCATCTGGAGGAAGAAGATTGAAGAAAATCAAAGACAGAAGGAAACAGTTAGTCCAAAGGACTGATGGACCATGAGAACTTCAGCCTATATGACTCTGACACAAGAAGAAATAGTTGATGCCTGGCTATGAATGCCAACCACCTGGAAAAGGATCAAAATTGGAGATCTTGGATAGAGTGGGAAAAAAAATGTGGGACAAATAAAAATATATATGAAAATGACATGGATTACTGGTTAGATAGAGACTGAGGAAATCCCTAAGACTATAGCCCCAAGTCATCCTTTAGGCCTGGAATTGAACTCCTCCTGTGGCTTAACTCTCAACCAAGGAACAGACAGTCCTACAAGCTGAACATCTACACCAGGGAAATGCACTCCTCAGAATAATCAACCATGGGAGATGAAAAGGGCAGCGTTTGCACAGGGTGAAAGGTAGAGAGGCAGGAATATATAGGCAAGGGGACAGTGAGAGGATAACCACAGGGAAGAAGTAGAAGATCTTTTACACTGTGGGGAATGTAATATGTGTCACAAAACAAAATGTTTATGGACTTCCAGTAAGATGGTGGAATAGACAGATAAACTACACAGACCCTCTTCAACAAGGAAAAGAATAACCAATTGCCACAAATACAGAAGATAATCCTGGAGCTCTGAGTTTTGAAAGGAAGGATACATAAGTGGATTAAATACCAACTAGCAGAAGAATATGAATGAAAACAGTGAATAAAGAGACAAACATTGCTGCGGATTGTCAGCTATCCTAATGCCACACACAGTTTGAACATTTACAAGTGAAGTTAGGACCTGGGCCAGTAACCTAAAAATCAATGCTGCTCTCCAAGAGCAGCATGGAAAACTGCTCTGGTGGCTGATGACTAAAAAAGAAACAGCAAAGAACAAGACAAACTGAGATGTGGACTTCTGGCTGTTCAGCGGATGCAGCCATTTTGAATATTTACAAGTGGTACAGCTATTTTGGATATTTAAAGTGGCAGCATTTGGATTGCAGTAACCTAAGGCAGGTTCTGCTTGCCTAGGACAGCACAGGCAACCACACTGAAGGATGATGACTGGAAAGGTGTGATATACCGCTTGTTACACTTATACCCCACACCCTCTTGGTGAATGGAAGTGTAGGCATGCCTCACCTACACCCACCTTCTGGACTAACAGGATTTCCATCCCAGTCGATGTGCTCTGAAGGAGTGTGGGTGCCCTGCTCCACAAATTCCCACCCCATTTTTTTTAATTATTCTTTTTTTTTTTTTTCCTTCCTTTTTATTTTTATTCATTCTTTTTCCCTTCCTGGGTTCTAGTTTTTGGGTTCTTTTTCCCTCTTCCCTTGTCTTACTTCTTATCTTCTTTCTTTCTTTCTGTTCTTCCCATCTTTTTTTTCTTTCCACATTTTTCTCTTTGCTATTCTTTTACTCTAGCTCTTTCCCCTTATTCTTCCCTCATCAGATATTGTGGCTTTTGTTATCTTTTTCTATTTATATTTCTTTTGTATTTTCAAAGTATTTCTTTAAATATTTCTTCTCATATATTTCCTTCCCCTCCCCTTTTTTTGCTGATTGTTCTTGTGTGTTTATTCAGTGTGTATTTTAAGTCCTCTTATTTTTACCTTTTTTTTTTTTTTAATTGCTGTTTCTGTCTAACTGAGTGGGACAAAGCAACAATGCCCATATGACCCAACCATACCGTACTTCCTGCAGCCCCACCTACTGAGTGAGGGCCACTACTTGCTTCTGCACCAACTGACTAACAATAGATGACAGCCAATATGAGCCTTACTTACCCTTATATGCTCTTCACAAACAGCTAACATAAATCTGTACATCTACTGTAATTCTCTATCACACCCACCAGGAGTCAGGTGGTGAGTGCATAAGTGCTGACAAGTAGAAAGTAGAGGAAGACAGTACCTTGCTTACTCAGATACATCAAACAAAACAAAGAAAATGAAAATCTTAGATGAATCATGCCAACATAAAATCAGCAATTAAATATAAATACAACAATGTCACAATGTCTCAGAGAAAACAGACCATCACAGTCCACACAAAGAAGGAAGATAAAGTAGTAGAAACAAGGGACAAGGCTACAGACCCAGAAAACATTCCTGAGGAAGAAACAGCATTGGAATTACCCGATAAGGAATTAAAAGGAATTATATTTAGTTATCTTCAAAGGTTTGAGAGACAGATCAAGGAAACCACTGACAAAATTAGGGAAAACACAGACAAAACCCTAGAATGATTTGAGAAGACAATACAAGAACAAAATGACAAAATAAATGAAAAATCAGAAATGATAAAAAAAATCCACAGATAGAAATCTGAATATTAATACTAAAATTTCAGAAGTAGATAAAACATTGAATGGACAAAAAAGTAGAATTGAATCAATGGAAGACAAAATTAGTGAGACTGAAGACATATACTTCAATGCTACTTAGGTAAAGGATCAATCAGAGAAAAGACCAAAACAAACTGAATAAAACCTAAAATTCATGTGGGATGCCATCAAGAAGAATAACTTACATGTAATTAGAATTTGAGAATAGGAAAAGACAAATAAAACCATAGAGAAAATTCTTGGAGATTTGTTGGAAGAGAATTTCCCTTGATATGATAAAAGATGAGAATATACCCATTCATGAAGTCCAACAGACCCTAAAGAAGATAGACCCCCCCCAAAAATCACCAAGACATATATATCATAACAAAACTCAGCATAACCAAAGACAAAGAAAGAATCCTGAAAGTAGCATGGGAAAAACAAAAAGTTATTTAGAAAGAGCTTTCTAACTAACAAATTAGAAAGAGCAACAAATAAAACTAAGCTCTGATTTCTCAGCAGACCATGCAAATTCCAACCAAGGATTATATACCCAGCAAAATTGTCCCTCAAATATAATGGTGAAATAAGGACATTTCCAGATAAGCAGAAAGTAAGGGAATTTATTCAAACCAGATCAACCTTACAAGAGATGCTAAAGGGAGTCCTTTGGATGGAGAACCAAAACAGCAAACAACTGACCATTAACACATATGATGGCATAGCTCAGAATTCAACCCAGTTATGGAGGTATCCAAAGTAAAATGCAATTACAAGACTGCAAACAGAGAACTAGAGACATCAATTGGCCAATGAAGAGAGTTAAAAACCAAAAAGAGGGAAAACATAGCATAGTTATAGAACTTCTAAATGGTGATAAAATCAAGACAATTTTGAGATAGCATGGACTGTTCTAAATGTGGGAAGAAAATAATAAATCACAGGGTAACCTCAAAGAAAAATAATAAACATTTGCATCAAAATAAAAAAGAGGACAAGCACAAACATTTAGCAAATACTGAAACAATAGCAGTGAAGAAAATGATAACATGATTTATAAGCAAAATGAGCTCAGCCCAGAAAATTATACAGAACAAAGAAATCAGCAACACCATGAAAAAAAATACATAACTGAATGACAGCAACAAATTCATACTTGTTGATAATTACACTAAATGTCAATGCATTAAATGCACCACTCAAGAGATGGAGAATTGCAGACTGGATAAGAAAACATCATCCATCAATATGCTGTCTACAAGAGACATAATTAGAGACAAGGACAAAAAAGACTAAAAATCAAAGGTTGGAAAAAGACATATCAAGCCAACAGCAAACAAAAAAGAGCAGGGGTAGCAATATTAATTTCTGATAAAATTGACTTTAAGACAAAAACCACTATAAGAGACAAGGAAAAACATTATATGATGATGAAACTATCACTTGAAAAAGAGGGCATAACCATAATAAACATGGACCCAATGAAAGACCCCCAAAATACATAAATCAGACTTTAACAGAATTGAAAAGACAAATAGATGAGTCCACAGTAATAGTAGGAGACTTTAATGCAACACTTTCAATCACAGATAGAACAACTGGAAAGAAACTCAATGAAGACATAAAAGAACTAAACAATACAATCTCCCAACTTGACATTATAGACATCCACAGAGCACATCACTCAAAACACACAATATACAATCTTTTCCAGTGCACATGGAACATTCTCCATGATAGACCACATGTTAGGCCACTAAGCAAGCCATAATAAACATAAAACATTGAAATACTGCAAAGCATCTTCTCAGATCACAATGATATAAAGTTGGAATTCAACAAATAGGAAGATCAACAGAAAAAGAACCAACACATGGAAACCAAATAACAGCCTCCTTAAGAATGACTGGGTAATAAAATAAATTAAAAATGAAATTAAAAAATTCCTTTAGTCAAATGAGAATGAAAACACAACATACCAAAATCTTTGGGACACAGCAGAATCAGGGATCAGAGGCCAATTTATAGCAATAGATGCACACATCAAAAAAGAAGAAAGAGCCAAAATCAACACCTTAACTCAACGTCTCCAACTATTAAAAATATAGCAGCAAAAAAGCCTACAGTCACCACAGGAAAAGAAATAATAAATATTCAAATAGAAATAAATGAAACAGAAAAGAGAAAGACACTGGAAAAATCAACAAGACTAGAAACTGGTTTTTCAAAAAGATTAATAAAATTGACAAACCACTGGCAACATTAGCAATAGAAAAGAGGCAAAAAGAATACAGATAACATGGATAAGAAATGAATTAAGCAACATCACAACAGGACCAACTGAAATAAAAATGATAATGTCAGAATGATATAAAGAACTGTAGTCCAAAAAATTTGAAAATCTAAAAGAAATGCACAGATTTCTAGGAACACACTACTTACCTAAACTAACACAGACTGAGGTGGAAAATTTGAACAGACCCGTAACGAAAGAAGAAATTGAACAAGTCATAAAAAAAATTGCCAACAATGAAAAAAAGACTGACTTAGATGGTTTCACTGGAGAAGTCTACCAAATGTTCAGAGAAAAACTGACTTCCATCCTACTCAAATTATTCCAGACCATAGAAAAGGATGGAATTCTCCGAAATTCATATTATGAAGCAAGCATAACCTTGATACCAAAACTAGGCAACAAAACAAAACCAAACTCACTGCTGTCAAGTTGTAAAAGGAAAACTGCAGACCAATATCTCTCATGAATACAGATGCAAAAATCTTCAACAAAATAGTAGCCAATAGATTCCAACAACATATCAAAGAAATAATACATTATAATCAAGTGGGGTCCATACCAGGTATGCAAGGATTGTTCAACATTAGAAAAAAAAAATCAATATGATCCATCACATACTTAAAAGAAAAGAGCCACATGATCACATCAATTGATGCAGAAAAGACATTTGATAAAATACAAAACCCATTCCTTATAAAAATTCTCAGAAAAATAAGAATGGACGGAAAATTCCTTAACATAATAAAGGTTATATATGGAAAACCAACAGTCAACATTATTCTCAATAGAGAGAGACTGAAACCATTCCCCTTACAAACAGCAACCAGACAAGAATGACCTCTGTCACCACTTCTACTCAACATCATGTTGAGTCTTAGCCAGGGAAATAAGGAAAGAAAGGGAAGTAAAAGCATCCAAATTGGCAAGGAAGAAGTAAAACTATCTCTATTTGCTGATGATATGGTCTTATACATAGAAAACTCAAGAGATTTAGCAAGAAAATTACTAGAACTAATTCAGAGACTTAATATAGTATCAGGATATAAGATCAACAAACAAAAATCAGTTGGATTTCCCTACATCAGCAAAGAGATTACTGAAAAGGAAATAAGGAAATCAATACCATCTACAATAGCTACCAAAAAAAAAAACAAAAACTTGAGAATAAATCATACCAGGAACAAAATAGACCTATACAAAGATAACTACAAAACACTACTTCAAGAAACTATAAGAGATCTACATAAATGGAAAAACATACCATGGTCATGGATAGGAAGATTGAATGCTCTGAAAATGTCAGTACTACCCAAAGCAATCTACACACTCAATGAAATTGCGATCCAGATTCCATCAACACTCTTTAAGGATATGGAAAAACCAATCACTAATTTTATAAGGAAAGCAAAGAGATCTTGGATAAGGAAAACAGTACTGAAGAACAAAGTTGGAGGTCTCATACTCCCAGATCTCAAAACCTATTTTACAGGCACACTAGTCAAAACTACCTGGTATTGGTACAATGACAGACACATGGGCCAGTAGAATAGTATTGAGAACCCAGAAATAGATCCATTGGCCTATGGTAAGTAGATCTTTAACAAAGAGCTGAAATCCATTAAATGGGGAAGAGATAGTCTCTTTAACAAATGGTGCTGGCAAAACTGGATATCCATTTGTAGAAAAATGAAACAAAATCCATACTTCACACCATACACAAAAACTAACTCCAGAGAGATCAAAGAGTTAAATGTGAAACTTGAACTATAAAGTTCCTCAAGGAAAAATTAGGGGCAAATTAAGGACCCTAATTTACGGCATAAATAGACTATCAAGCATCACTCAAAATATACAAATACCTGAAGATAAACTAGATGATTGGGGCCTTCTAAAAATTAAATTTTAATGTGTTTCAAAAGACTTCTCCAAAAGAGTAAAAAGAGAACCTACAGATTGTGAAAATATATTAGGCAATGACATACCTGATAAGGGACTTATCTCTAAATTCATAGAAAACTCCAACACCTCAACACCTCAACACCAAAAAAACCCCAAAGAATCCAATTAAAAGATGAGCAGAAGACATGAATAGATACTTCACCAAAGAGATAATCAGGCGGCCAACAAATGCATGACAATTTTCATGATTAGATGTCCATGATCATTAGCCATTGGAGAGATGCAAATCAAAACAATGAGATGCCTTCTCACCCCAACCTAATACCAAAGTTCAACAAGACAGAAAATAATATATGATGGTGAGAATGTGGAGAGATTGGGACTCTCATACACTGCTAGTGGAACTGTAAAATGATGAAACCACTGTGGAAATCAGTATGGTGATTCTTCAAAAAGTTGGAATTAGAAATATCATTTGATCCAGCAATCTCATTAACTAGGTGTATATCCTAAAGAAGTGAAAGCTAAGGTGAGAACAGATATATGCACACCCACATCCATCAAAGCACTATTCACAATATCAAAGAGATGGAAACAACCTAAGTATCCATCAGCAGAAGAATGGATTATCAAACTATTGTACATGCATACAATGGAATACTATGCAACCCTAAGGAATAATGCAGAATCTGCAAAACACTGCATAACATGGATGATATTGGAGGACATTATGCTGAGTGAAAAGGAGCTCTGGTAGCACAGTGCCTAAGACTGCTAACCAGAAGTTTCATAGTTCAAACCCACCAGCCACTCCACGGAAGGAAGAATGGGCATTCTATTTCCATAAAGATTTACTGCCTTGGAAACCTAAAGAGGGTTGCTATGAATCAGAACTGACTTGATGGCAGTGACATTGGTTTGGTTTTATGCTGAGTGAAATAAATGTTTTATGCTGAGTGAAATGTGATTGACTAATCACAGAAGGAGAAATATTGTATTAGTTCACTATTGTAAAAAGTCAAGGAAAGGTTTATATTGGGAAGGAAACTTTCTTTGTTGATTACCAGGGTTGGGAGTGGAGGGGAGGGAACACTGCTACATAGGTAGAGACAAGTATTGATTTGGATGAAGGGAAAGCAATGTACCAGAAGTGAGTGATCAACACAGTGGCACTGAGGAAGAGGAAGACTTAGAGAGGTACTCGGGAGTTACAGACAAGGATGAACTCTTCTGCATGTATATTGTCAGTGATGACAAGCATTGATTTAATGGGTGGATAGATGGGTGGATAGGCTGAATAATCAGGTATATCTAGGCAGGGGGAATGAGTCCATGACCATGTATAGGGTTGGCAGATGATGTTTCTACATGTATATTTGTATGTGCTATAAGAATGTCCAGGTGTACAGTAGAGCTGACAAAGGGCAAGGTTGTGGTAACTTCTTGGCCACAGCCAGCTACCCTGAAGGAGCAAGTTGTTGGATCTGTGGGGTCAAGACAATGGTCACAGGGGACATCAAACTCAACTGGTATAACGTACTACACAAAAGCATTGTTCTACATCCTACTTTGGTGTGTAGTGACTGGTGTCTTAAAAGCTTGCAAGCAGCTATCTAGATACAATGATGGGTCTCTCCTCATCCAGACCAAAGAAGAATGAAGGTAATCAAAGGTGCATGGAAACAGTTAGTCCAAGGGACTAGTTGATTATGTGATCCTCAGCCTATACAACGAGACCAGAAGAACTAGATAGTGCCTGGCTACCACTGCCAACCACTGGAAAAGGATCAGTGCAGGAGATCTTGGATAGAGTAGGAGAACAATGTGGGGCAAAACTCAACTTCATTTAAAAGAAAAAAAAAAAGACCAGACTTCCTGGTCTGATAGAGCCTGGTGAGATCCCTGAGACTGTGGCCCTTAGTTACACTTCAGGTCTGGAACTGAACTCACTCTTGTGTCTTCTAGTCAAACAATAGACAGGCATATGGGGTGAATACTCCTGGAATGATCAATCACAGGAGAACAGAAGAGCAGTGTTTGCATAGGGAGATAGGTTGGGTGGGGGGCTGGGCAGGAATGCATGGTCGGGAAAAATACAGGGAAGAGGTATTTAGGGTGAGGAAGTGGACGGAGAGCTGTTACATTGTGGGGAATTGCAATCAATGCCATGAAACAAAACTTGTACAAAATGCTGTATGGAAAATGAATTTGTGCTGTAAAATTCATCCACATCACAATAAAAAGAAGAAGAAGAAGAAGAAAAAGCAAAAGCCAAAAACAACCTTAAATGTGTATAACTGTTGAATGTAAAAATAATCTGCTTTGTAAAATTTCACCTAAATCACAATAAAAAGGTAAAAAAAAAATGTTAACAAGGAAAAAATGGAGATGAGAAGGATAGTTTATATTTCCAATAGAAGCAAAAACATGTTATCATTAACTTTTATTTAAAAATCACATAAATTCAAGAAACTCATACATTTTAATGAAGAGTTTTGACTGCATTTTTTACTGAAATGACAAAAGGTATCTTGGCTATTTTCTAATACATTTGTTTCTTTTAAGCTGATCTGAATTAAAGTTCCTTCTTATCAAACAAACAAGGAAAAAAAGGAGTAAATTTATTACTGAAGTTTGTTTCAGTGACAAATTTGAAAAATTTGAGTTAAACAAAACAATTATTCTACCTCTTTGAAAAGCAAAAGTCCTTCTGAGAGTCTACACTGGTATGATGGAGTTTTTGGTTGGTGTTTGGGTATATCAGTCAGGAATACTGAATAAAGAAGTTAGCCCAATTAGTAGTGTTTTTCATAAATAGGTAGTTATTTTCTTACTTCATAAGAAGTCTGGAGGTGGAGGCAGCTGCTGGTGGTTTAGTTGCACAATAAAGCCCAGGCACTTACTCTGTCATGCTTCATATGGTGGCTTTCATCCTCATGCTTACTGTCTCATTGTCCCAAGATAACTGCTGCAGCTCCAATCAAAAGAAGAAGGAGAATCCAAAATTTCCCCAGAAAACTTCCTAGAAGTTTATTTTCTTCCTGTTTAGATCTTATTGATTAGAAGTGTGTCACATGATCACCTAAGTGGTTAGAAAGTCTTGGATGGAATTAATATTTTTCAGACTATAGCAGAGGTAGCCAGGTGAGAAAAAGGTTGGAATTGTCTTGGCCAAACAGTGATACCTGAGTGGTAGTCTGAGTATTTATTTATTAATGTATTACTTTTTGCTTGTTAATACTTTCTAATATTTTTGTACAGACATATTTTGTGGTTTTATGGTGAGAAAGAAATTGATTAAGAGCTATTACCTTAAATATAATCTAAAATACCTCAACCTACTGTTTTCGTACTGAACATGGTCTGGGAGGAGTACTTGATTACGGTGTGCTGCCTGGCTATTGCCTTTCTTTCTCTCATCTCCTGATCCAAGTAGAAGATTAATGCTCAACACTTGAGAAAGTTAACACACCGTCACCTGTGATTTTGGGGAACAGGACTATGTCTGAGTTATTCTATATTTATCCTATGCAGATCACTTTTTGGACAGTTAGTCTGTACAAAAAAAAAAAAAAACCATCTGTAAAGGAAAAAAACAAAGCCTTGAGACACATAGAAAATAATTTTAAAAGTGAAAAAGGCCAAATGTCAAACATTGGTGGAGATGAGGTAGTCAGGAAAAGTTTATAACCAAAATCCTGTTTTTTGTATCTGGAAGAAGAATCACCAACTCTTATTGACAAAGTGGCTGGTAAGCAAATAAAGAAGGTGAAACATAATGGTGGCAGGAGATGTTGCAATCTGCAATGTGTTGCAAATTAATCGCTATTGGCTTCAGTATTAAGGACAATTTTAAGGAAAGGTTAAAAATATGGCTAGATTTGGAGCTGATGATATCATGTGTCCAGTCAATAAAGATCAAAAGACAAAGTGCCTGTGAAATATCACTAATGAAATTGGAGCACAGGGTAGACTACTCTCTTGGGTGTGTCAAAGGGAAGTTTTGCTCTGCACCAGGCCAATGGGATGTGAGTCATATTAAGTTTTCTGGGATTTGGCCATGGCCATGTGACCTCATGTTCAACATCAGCTTTGAACTCTGCAGATTTATCAGTTGTGTGTGATTTGTCCTTTTAACACCTGATAATTTTGTGACCAAATAGCTGTTCTCTTTTTGTATAATGTAAGATTAGGGATTGAAGGTATTTAGTTTTGTATTTTCTTAGAAACTGGCTATTGTATATATGTATGTGTGCATATGCATGTATGTGTATACGTGTAGTAGTGGTCTGATGATGGTGAGTATGGGAAAGAAATTGACTTTCATATTCTCGTTCTTAAAGATTTTGAACATCCTGTCTGTGGTGACTTACTGTCTGTTGCCTGAGACTAGAAACTAATGCCTGGAGAGTGAATTGGGTAAGTTTTAGACAACTTTGAGGACAAAAGATCCTTAGCATGAAAAACTGAAGATAGAAAACCTGCAACCTGTGGTATTCTGTAGCTCAGAAATTCTTCATGGTAGAACTTATTATTATGTGTAAGGACAAATTGTTTTTTCAACACAATGGAAACCATTAGCCTTGCTCAACTCCCTTCCTTCAGTTCCTTTGCACCGAGTTTCCATGGGAATTCCTATTTATAACACCACAGAGGTGCTGAAGAGCTGTCAGAGCCACACTCAAAGCTTAACTGAAGCACTCACATTTTTTTCCTTCTGGCCTCTGGTTACTGAAAACATTTGCAGAAAATTGCTGTCCCATTCAAGAACTGTCAAATGTAATTGTGTTGCACAAAAGTTACCGAGAAGCATGAAATAATATGGTTACCATCTGGTGACCAAGTTAATATAACCTGTCTGATGAGCCGCCAAGCCTGCCACATGTGAGCACACTAGTTTCTGTCTGAAAACCACGACAGCATAAATTTGTGAGGAAGAGGTGTATCAGAGGCCTCTTAGTGGCAATTTACAATACAAATCCCCATGTTGAGGGCAGTTGTCAGGTCACCAAATACAGTGAGGTCTGAAGTTCAGGGGGTGACAGTGAGATGGTAAATGGGGGAGAATAAAGAGCTTTGGCAGCATGGGTTTTAGTGAAAAAGTAGTATTACTTACTTCAAAAAGCAAGATTTAGAGTTGGCTGTGCTACAACTGTAATGACCTTGGTGTCTAAGAAAATGAAAATCAAAGACTCATGGGGTGGGAGGAGCTGAGAGACTCTGTCTGACTGCCCCCAACCCCCTTTCCTCTAGTCAAAAATGTGCTCTTCCAGACTATTTGGAATCTTGTTTCCTCTTAAAACTTCCCTAGGAGGAAATAATCCTCATTCTTCGGAGCCATTTTCAAGGTTGCTCATCCTCCTTGAAATAGTTTTTGCTTTAACTTGAACTTGGAAGACATAAAGCAACTCTCAGAATACAGGTGCCTCAGTTCTCATGACATATTTCCACTAAGCTCCACTAAATAACTGCAAAAATAGACTCAAACATACCTACAATATATTCTGTTATACCTAAGGTTACCATGAGTCAGTGTCGACTCTATAGCAACTGACAACAACAAGCTTCACTTATGAATTTCCTTTGGAACATTTCGTTCTGTGTGGAACTGTCTTTCTTTCTTTTTTTTTTTTTTTGTCAAGAATTGTTCCCATTCATGGTGGCATTGAGGAAGAGGAAGACATGGATGGGAGGTACAGACAGCGGAGATGAACCCTTTTACACATACAGTACTGCGTTGTCAGTGAAGGCAAACATGGATACATGGGTGGATAGATAGGTGGAAAAGCTGAACAAATGCAGAGGGGAGTGTGCCCAAGACCATGTGTAGGGGTGGCAGACAATGTTTCTACAAGTGTATTGCTATGTTCTGTAAGAATTCCCAGGTGTATAGTAGAGCTGACAAGGGACAAGGTTGTAGTCACTTCTTGGACAGCCAGCTTCCCAGAGGGAGTGAGTAGTTGGACCTGTGGCCTTGGGACCATAACCACAGGGAACATCAAGCTCAATTGGCATAACATACTACACAAAACATTGTTCTACCTCCTACTTTGGCTATTAGTGACTGGGATCTTAAAAGCTTGCAAGCAGCCATCTAGATAGAACGATGGGTCTCTCCTTGTCCAGATCAAAGAAGAATGAAAAAAGAAAACAAAGATTCATGGAAAAAAATTAGTCCAAGTGACTGGTACACCATGTAGTCCTCAGCCTATATGACTATGAGACCAGAAGAACTAGATGGTGCCAAGGTACCACTGTCAACCACTTGGAGGGTGATCTATGTAGGAGATCCTGGATAGAGAGGAAGAACAATGTGGAACAAAACTCAAAATCATTTGGAAAAAAAAAAAAATGGACAAGGTTTGCTGGTCTGATGGAGCCAGATGAAACCACTGAGACTATGGCCAATAGCTGCCCTTCACGTCTGGAAGTGAACCCACACTAGTGGCTTCCATCCAAACAAAAACAGGCATATGAGGTGAACATTTACCCTAGGTAGATACACTCCTTGGAGAGAACAATCATGAGAGAATAGAAGAGCTGTATGCACAGGGACATAGCTCAGAGGGCAGGAGTGCATGGAGGGAAGGACACAGGGAAGAGGTAACTATAGGAAGGAAGTGGGAGGGGAGCTGTTGCATTGTGGTAAATTGTAGTCAATGTCGTGAGACAGTATATGTGAACTGATGTATGGAACATGAATTTGCTCTGTAAACTTTCACCCAAATCACAATTAAAAAAATAATAATAAAAAACAAAAAAGAATTGTTTCTGTTATTTTATTGTTGGTTGCTGTTGAGTCGACTCATTGTGATCCCACATGTACAGAATAGAATTGCTCCATAGGGTTTTCAAGGCTGTTACCTTAAAGATGCAGATTGCCAGGCTTGTCTTCTGAGGAGCCTCTGGGTGGGTTCAAACCACTAACCTTTTGACTGATTGTAGTACTTAATGTTTTGGGCCACCCAGGGAGTCCTGAAATTGTGTCTGGATGTTAAACCAATGCCTGTTGTCAGCATTCTAATCCAGAAGTCAGGGTGTAATTCAGAAAAGACTCATTGATATGAAGAACTTCCCACCTGGGAATCTAGGGTACACATTGGAACCATTCTGACATTGTCATAAAGTCAACCAATGTTAGAAGCACCTTCTCTTTTTATCTTTGGGAATACAGGTAGTCTCTGACTTACACCACATTCGAGTTACAATGAACGACACTTGCCACTGTCTATAATTTTGTTTTTTGCACATCTTGTCATTACTAATGTGTACTACATACAGTGTTGCAGCATGTAATTTGCTGATGTTATTATTTTCAGACATTCACTCACAGATGTTCAAAGATAGGGTTTATAAAAATACTGATAACAGACAATAATAAGGAAAACTAAAAAAGAAAAAGAGATACTCAACTTATGTCAGAACCAGTTTACTTGGAGTTGTCATAAGTTGGGGACTACTTGTATTCACAATTGAGCTCATGAGGTATAAGTTAAAAAAAAAAAATCTTTCTTCTCAAGCAGTTACTAAATTGAAATCAGGGCTGGATGCTAATTTAAAGGGCCCAAAACAAAATAAAAGTGTGGATAATTTTTTTCAAAGAGCAGGATTAAAGCGTTTGCCTTTCTTTTGTGGTCTCTCTCAACCTGTCTGGTATTTTTATTTGTTATTTAAGGTAAGGCTCCTTCAGGCATTCAGGGATACTTGGCATAGGTGTATATCTTCATAAATACCCAGGTCCCAATCATGAATAAGTATGTGGGACCCACATGTCAAACTCAACCTCCCTAAATTTGTGCCCAGACCCCTACCAAGGGCAGAGGGCAACAGTAGTCAGTGAGCAGGGGGCCAAGACCAGATGTCCAAGAACCCATGCCATGGAGGCAAGAAGGTGGCAGGAGGCAGGACTGTGCATGAGCTATGGCTCCCCAGTGCATTGCATCATTTTCTCATTGGAGTTCATTTACAAAGCACCAACTGAAAGATTTGATGGGATCAACCATGATATGGGCAGATGTTCAACAATTGCCCTTTTCACAATGAGCCTTACCCTCTTCTTCCTTCTGGGAAGTTTATTGTTCATAAATAGTGAACAACTTAGAGGTTCTGCAGGGTGAAGCAACTCTGTTCCCACTTGTCTGCAAGCAATTGACTTCCCTCTTTCTTCATTATGCCAAGGTAATTACCATTCCTCCAACCATTTCTCACCCTCCAAAAATTTGTTGAAAGCATTTATGGAAAATTGTCTCTCATTCTCTTTGACCTTGTTGGTTAATTTGAATTTTAAATTCCTTGAGTGTCATTTTAATGAGTTTTGCGTGGGAAAAAAAGATAATCATAGTTAATTGCACTATTTTTTACCAGAAATTTCCTTTAGAAATCTTAATCTTTATTGGATTATAGACCTATCCACTTTACTCTTGCTTGAATCCTTTCTAGCTACTAAGTGAAATAGTAAGCAACCTTGTGAAATGGTAAATGTCAGTCTGTTTCTCATAGCTTATTTATGTTTATTTAAGAATACTTCTTGGTTATTCAGTTTCCAAGCTTTTAGTAGACTAGAAGCAGAATTTTAGTAGAAAGTTAGATCTGGGTGTGGCTAAAGTCATGCATCTTGATAGAAAGAAGATATAGACCAAGAGAGAGAGAGAAGTGCCAAAAATAAATCATATAATAATTAGTTACAGAAAACCACATAATAATACAACAGTTTCTACAGATATAAGATTCTTAGGCATTTCAAAATACATTGCTGTACTAAAGAGCAATTCTTATGGTATCCGCCTACTGTAACACTTCTCTGGCTTTCCCTTGTCCCTAGATATAAACTCAATGTTCTCTCTCTGTTTCATCTATTGCCATATGACCTGTTGTGTCAATAAAGCTCTGTTATGTTTCACACCCATATATTTCTATTTCAGACCTGTGAATTTCTTAGCATGGCATTTCTTTCCATCTCAAGTCATCCCTCAAGACACAGTTCAAATGCCTTCTCTCTTCTGTGCTCCCATGACATTTGCTCATATTTTTATAATAGCACTTCTGTTTTCCCTTGAATTATGAATTTATGGATCTGCCTTATCTTTAAAATAGGATCAAAAACACCAAATAGCAAGGGTTATTACTGTGCCTGTAAATGCTCTTGAATAAATATTTGTTGAATCCAACTGAAAGCATGATAATTGATGTTCAACATGATAACTCTTGGTGCTTGAGAAAGGTTAAATAGGAATCTGTACATGCTGTTTAAGGAGGAAAATGTGTGATATATTTTATTTATTGTGTTATGATACACATAACATAAAATTAGCCATTTCAATCATTGTTTAGTGTGCAAACTGGTGGCATTAATCATATTCACAATGTTGTGCAACCATCATCACTATTTGTTTTCAAAACTTTTCATCACTCCAGAAACTTGTCCCTATTCAGCAATAATTCCCTTTCTCTGCAATCCATGTTAACCATTATGATGATTTTTTTAAAGATTTCAAAAATAATAAAAATGAAATAAGAAATAAATTTATTTAATGCTTACAGGATGTATTGTATTTAATTTATCATAAAAACTTATTTCTTGCTGATAGAACAATGAGTTATTTTTCCATATGGACAACAATCATTTTGCTACGAAGCTTTTAAGTTTGAACAATATCATTTATATATGAAACTTTAACAGTGCCTTTTTTAAAAGTGATAGTGTAAAGGGGTCTTAGTGGGTGAAAAAAAGTGGCTATTTTTATTTCAGTGCATGCATCTGAGAGCAGGTATGTGGTATGTCCTCCTTGACATAACTGATTTCTTCCCAAAATGTTTGTTTGGTAACAAATCCTATCTTGCTATTGACTCTTGTTACAATTTCCAAGGTCCTTTTTTTTAAAAAAATGCATTTTATTGAAATATAATTTATGGACAATGAAATAGACACAACTAAAGTGACAAGGGATGCATTCTTTTTTTTTTTTTTTTTTTTTTTGCAGTGTTCCCTCACTGCCCCCCACCCCTAGTAATTAGCAAAGAAAGTTTCTTTCCATATATCCTTGACTTTTTATAATAATGAACGAATACTATATTTGTCCATCTGTGATTGACTTCATTCACTCAGCACAATGTCCTCCAAGTTCATCCATGTTATGAGGTGTTTTGCAGATTCTACATTATTCTTTAGGGTTGTATAGTATTCTGTTGTGTTTATGTACCACAGTTTGGTTATCCATTCATCTCTTGATGTGCATGTACATTGTTTCCATCTTTTGGCTATTGTAAATGGTTGTGTGATGCACATGGGTGTGCATATATCTTTCTTTTCCTGGCTCTCACTTCTTCAAGATATATACCAAGTAATGGGATTGCTGAGTCAAACGGTATTTCTAATTCCAGCTTTTTAAGGCATTGCCTTACTATTTTCCACAGTGGTTGTAACATTTTACAGTCTCACCAGCAGTGTATGAGAGTTCCAATCTCTCTACATCCTTGCCAGCGTTAGTTATTTTCTGTCTTATTGAACTTTGCAATAGTGATGGGGTGAGATGGTATCTCATTGTTGTTTTGATTTGCATCTCTCTGATGGCTAATGATCATGAGCATTTCTTTATGTATTTGCTGGCTGCCTGAATATCCTCTTTGGTGAAGTGTCTATTCATGTCTTCTGCCCATTTTTAAATTGGATTGTTAATCTTTTTGTTGTTGGGGTGTTGGAGTTTCATATAAATTTTAAACATAAGTCCCTTCTCAGATAAGTAATTATTGACAAGTATGAATTTATTACTGTCATTTGGTTATGTACTTTTTTGAGGTATTGATTTCTTTGTTCCATATAATTTTCTGTGCTGTGTTTATGAATCATGATATCACTTCCTTCTTTGCTATTGTTTTAGTATTCGCTAAATATTTGCACTGGTCCTCTTTTTTATTTTGATGTGAAGTTTTATCATTTTTCTTTGAGGTTACTGTGTGATTTTAATTTCTTCCCAAGTTTAGAAGAGTCCATTCTATCTTGTAGTTGTCTTGACTTCCCTACTATTTAGAAGTTCTGTAACTACACAGTTTTTTACCTCTTTTTGGTTTGTAGTTGTCTTCATTTGTCAATTGATGTCTCTGGTTCCCTGTTTACAATGGGGTAGGCTTATTTACTTCTATAACTGGGTTGGTTTCTGGGTTATGTCATCATGTGTATTAGTTGTTCTTTGCTGTTGTTGGTTCTCTGTCCAAAGGACTCCTTTTAGCATCTCTTGCAAGGTTGGTCTTGTTTTAACAAATTCACTTAATCTCTGCTTATTTAGAAATGTCTAATTTCACCATCATATTTGAGGGACAATTTTGCTGGGTATATAATTCTTGGTTAGAAATTTTTCTGTTTCAGAGTTTTATGTATACCATCCCATTGCCTTCTCGCCTGCATGGTTTCTACTGAGAAATCCAAGCTTATTCTTATTGGTTTCCCCTTGTAGGTAACTTTTCATTTTTCCCATGTTGCTTTTAGGATTCTTTCTTTGTCTTTGGTTTTGGTGAATTTGATGATGATATGTCTTGATGATTTTCTTTTGGAGTATATCCTGTTTGGGGTTCATTGGACCTCTTGAATGTATATATTCTCATCTTTCATCATACCAGGAAAATTCTCTTCTAACAAATCTTTGACAATTTTTTCTGTGGTTTTATTTGTCTCTTCCTGTTCTAGAATTCTTATTACATGTAGATTATGCCTTTTGATGGCATCCCACATCAATGTTAGGCTTTCTTTATTTTGTTTTGATCTCTTTTTCTGATTGTTTCCTTTCCAAAGAAGTATTGAGGTATTTGCCTTCAATCTCACTAATTCTGTCTTCTATTGATTCAATTCTACTCCTTTGCTCATTCAATGTCTTAACTATTTCTGAAAATTCAGTATTAATCTTCTAGATTTCTATGTGCAGATTTTGTATCATTTCTAATTTTTCATTTATTTTGTCATTTTGTACTTGTATTGTCTCTCAAAATTGTTCTAGGGTTTTGTCTGTGTTTTCCTTGATCTCTCAATTCATTGAAGATATCTAAATATGATTCTTTTTAATTCCTTATCAAGGTGTTTCAATGCTGCATCTTCCTCAGGGTTGTGTTTTGGGTCTGTATCCTGGGCCCTTGTTTCTCCTGCTTTATTTTGCTTCTTTGTGTGGACTGTGATGCTCTGTTGTCTCCAAGGCATTGTGACATTTTTGTGTTTATATTTAGTTGGTGATTGTATGTTGGAATGATTTGCCCACATTTTTCTTTTTCTTTGTATATTATCTACTTAAGCAGAGTACTGTGCTGTGCTCCTCTATTCACTAGTTGGCATCACTTATACACTCACCACCTGCCTCCTTTCCCATATGTCCCTGCTGTCCTTGGCAAATGGAGACTATTCTTAAGTCCCTGGAATTCGAATGATAATGCTATCACTTTAAAATCCAAAATGGCCACCACTTGTAAATATTCCAAATGGCTGCCCCCTTGGTCACTTTAAACATCCAAAATGGTGACTGCTTGTAAACAATCAAAATGGCTGCATCCTCAGTCACTTTATATATCCAAAATGGCTGCCACTTGTAAACCTTCAAAAGGGCTGTGTCCTCAGTAAATTTAAATATTCAAAATGGCTTCCATGTGTAAACAATCAAAATGGCTGCACCCTCTGGACAGCCAAAAGTCCAAAGCTCATGTTGTCTCCCTCCTTGCTGTTTTCCTTCCTAGTTATAGGCCAGCAGCACAATTGTCCCTGCAGCCCTTGGTAACCAGAGCTGATCTTCAGGTCAATTCTCAGGTCCCAACATCACTTTGAAATATTCAGGCTGTTGGTCCTGTCAGAGTAGCTGACAGTCCAATGCTCTGACCATCTCCATACTCACTGTTTTCATTCAAGTTTTTCCACTAGTTGGTGCCTAATCCACTTCTGTATACTTCCTTTTAAAGCACAGGGCTCCAGGATTATCTTCCGTATCTCTGTCAATTGGTTTTTCTTTTCTTTGTTGAAGAGGGTCTGTGGCGCTTGTCTGCCTATTCTACCATCTTACTGGAAGTCAGATTTCCAAGGTACTTTTATGTTTGCTGTAGATTAACCTTTAATGAGGTGTGCCTGATTTTTTGAATTTTCTTTAAATTTTTCTCTCCTACCCTGTCAAGTAGCTAATGATCTCAAAATGTTCACTTGATTAAACAGATTTCCAAGAGATTCAAGTGTGGGTAGAACAACAAAGGAAATGAAAAATGCAGAATTACTCTATTTGCAATTTCTACATATACATGAAGGTGGCCTGGTCATCTTCAGTCATGTATAATCTTTGTGACCATGCAATTGAATTGATTGAGTAATCTACTGTTGCCATCTTGAAATTCTTGGTAAGTTCATCTTTTAACTTGGTTTTGTAAGTGAAGTCTGATATGCCAATAGTGCATGTGCATGAGTAGAAAGGATTTATAGAAGATGCATGTATTCTGTTCTTTGCTGCCTCATCTGCATGTAGTTTTTGTAATGCCCCTTGAGTACAGAATTCTGGTGGACACATGACACATGGGAGTTCAGCAAGACTCAAAATATGTTATGTCTACAACTGAGCAATCTGGGACACTGACAGTCCTGAAAGTTCTGGCTTTCTGTTTAAGCCAGAACTTGCTTTGAATGCAGAAAGAAAACATGGCACTGTAAGAAACATGAATGATCAAGAAACCTTATCATATCCAGCCAACCACGTATGCTGAAAATAATGACATATAAGGCAGGGAAAAGATAGGATATAGTTTGTTTCTTCTTCAGTACTACTTTACTCATCATAACCCCAAAATAGGAGTGTTGATAGAATATGAGTGCATGAAGTGAAATAAAAACAGTTGAGTTAGTTTTGTGCAGTACTTCCACTTTTTTTGGTAAGAATGAAATACTCATACATGTGTAACTTAGAAGATACAAATTGTGTAATTTGGGTGATTCTGCACAAAGGTTAAATGCTCTTATATATGCATTTAAAACTGGCATTGTCTAACATAAAGATTAACAGTAAAATTCACAGTAATAATGTAAAAATTTTTAATTTAAAACAACATTAAATAGAAAATGAAAAACACCATGACAAGTCAAAATGATGACCGTGGAAGAGAAGAAAAGCTTTATATACTAGTACATTTAACAGCATTTTTTTTTCCCTCTACTTTTGGAAATAGAGATCAGCATTTTCATTTGGCACTGAGTCAAATGTAGTCAGCTATATGTAGTCAGCTTTGTGTATTTATCTGAAGTTTAACAGACAAAGCTCATATGCTAGTGTAATTATAAAGTAAGGGATTTCTATTTTAAAAACCAGAAAGAATATTGTTGAAAATTGTCCATTATAGGATGAAACTTTCTGTGGTCTCCAGAGAAAAAGCAAATGAGTGCCTCTGATGGTCATGCCCAAAGGAAGAAGTCACACTGAGAATTACATAAAAATTAGAAAATTTATGGTCATTTCTCCAGTGGGACCAGAGCATGGAAACATGTTGAGCTGCATTATATTTAGGGAGCCAACCATCTCATTTGTATCCTAACAACAAACAACCCCAGTTGATGAGTAGAGACTTTTATTTCACACCATAAATATTTATTACTCACAGAATATGTGCATGGTGAACAAATTAGTCATAGCCTTTGTTCCTGTTGAGTTTACAGACCAGTGTCATGGAATGTTACAAATAGGGAAGGGAGAAAAGTTAATAATATTTAAAAGTATTATGGAGTTTCACAGGTGCTCTGGTAGCATAGTGACTAAGGCACTTGACTGGTAACCAGAAGGCTGGTGGTTCAAACCCAACAGGCACTCTTTGGAAGGAAGGTTGGGCAATTTACTTTCGTAGTGACACTGCCTTGGAAACCCAAGGAGGAGTCACTATGAGTCAGGTCTGACTTGATGGCACGGAACAACAACAACAACATTTATAGGACTCTTACATTGCAAGCGACAATATATCCACCTCAAACTGGTTTAAGCAAAAACTAATAAAGTATAAGTTCATGTAAACAAATCACATGGAGTGTGGGTAATGGAAGGGTGATTCACCAAGAGAAAACTAAGGTATTTTTATCAGAAAAGGGGACTGGATGCTCCACTACAGAATCTTCAAGTAAACATTTTGATGAAGTGAATAATCACTGTTCCTATTGGATTTTGTACTTTAAAACATTTTCGTCAGAGCAGAAAGCTTATGAGTATTCTTGAATTTGGAGACCATCACTAATGATTTGTTGGGGATGTCTGAGACTTGTGTGAAATTTCTTGGAAGATTAAAAAAAATGTTCAATAACCAAAAAAAAGTAGGAAAGTGGAAACAGGAATGAGGGTATAGAAAGAATGCACAGAAAACATATATTAATGTGGTAGACTTAAATGCAAACATATCAAGAACAACATTACGTGTAAATAGTCTAAAGACTCCATTTAAAATAGATAAGTAGACTGGATAATAAAACATGACACAACAATATTTACTTCAAATATAATGGTGTGTTTAGGTTAAGAGTAAAAGGATTAATAAAGCATGCAAACACTAATTGAAAGAAAATTGGGGTGGCTATATTAGGGTTAGACAAAATAGATTTCAGGGAAAAGCAAATTATCAGGGATAAAGAAGGACATTACATAATGGTGAAATGATCAACTTGCTGAGAAGACACAACACTCTTAAATGCATATGCATTTAGCAACAGAATCAAACACTGACAGAACTGAATATGTTGCTGTTATAAGGTGCCATTAAGTCAGCTCTGACTTATAGAGACCCTATGAACAACAGAACAACACACTGTCCTGTCCTGTGCCAGCCTCACAATCCTTACTATACCTGAGCCTATTGTTGCAGTCACTGTGTTACCAGGAGCTCTGGTGGCATAGTGCTTGAGGCATTGGACTGCTAACTAGAAGGTTGGCCATTCAAACCCACCAGCCCCTTTGTGGAAGGAAGATAGGGCAATTTACTTCAGTGTAAGATTTACCACCTTGGAAACCTGACTCAATGGCAGTATAACTGAACATAGAAATAGACAAATTCACAGTTTTAGATAAGAACTTTAATACATACATTCAGTACATATTAATTTGACATCCTACATTAATTGAGGCAATTTCTTGAAAACTACCAACTACCAAAGTCATCAGGAGCTCTGGTAGCATGTGCCTAAGGCACTTGACTGCTAACCAGAAGGCTGGCGGTTCAAACCTACCAGCCACTCCTTGGAAGGAAGGTTGGGCAAACTAATTCCACAGTGATACTGCCTCAGCAACCCAAGGAGGGGTCGCTATGAGTCGGGGCCGACTCGACAGCAAATAACAACAACAACAACAACCAAAGTCATCAGGATAAAATTGATAACAAGAATAGTGCTGTAATTAGTATAGAAATTGAATCCATAGTTGAAAGTTGTCCACAAAATAAAATGTCCACTGTCATGCTTCCTTTCAGTTTTCTGAATTTTCTTCCTACTATCGGGAGCACTCTGTCTAATAAACATAGTATTATCTGGACTTTCAGAATCCAATTCCATATACTGTTTGATGTTTTTGAAAATTCTCTGTAAGGCGGTAGAGGGATCCTCATCCTTCTTTTGCCTAATCTTATATACCTTATTCAGACTCTTAAGTTTAGGAACTCCATCTCTAATTCCTATTAAAATACAGTCACTGTAATTAAAAGCTTTTCATAATCTTCTCTGTCATTTTGGTCCTAGCAAGTGTCCCATAGTGGCATGTCATCGTCCAAAGTACCTGCCATCTGCTGTGATTGGGCATCTCTGCTCCTCTGTACTTTCCCTTGGGCACAGTTTAGCACCAATCTCCATTCCTCTGAAGTTAACTGTTCTGGTTATCTCTGGCCAATCTGACAGGAATATATACCACAAATAGGATAGCCTTAACAAACAGGGATTTATTTTCTTACAGTTTTGGAGACTAGAAGTCTGAGTTCAAAGTGCCAGGCTCTAGGGGCTGTGTGAAAGCCCCTTGACCTTGGGCTTCAGCTCTGCCTCTTGCTCCCGGACCACTGAAGCTAGAGGCATCTCTTTACTCAGGTAGCTACTTGCTGTTGAGCTAACAAGGCCAAGGTTGACAAATAAAATGGCACAGTCCCAATGTTACAAACCACATGGCAGCCATTAATTCAAGTCCATTGTAAGTCCCAGGGTAGACAGATCATGCAGGCTGCTGAACAATGATTCGGCTACATGCAGGGTCCAAGCATGCCATAAGCTAGAGACCATTCCAGAAGCTGCTGCTTATATACGGGAAGTAGACCACATACCCAAAGGCCGCTAGTCAGCTGCTCACAGTAGATTCCACCATGGCGTTGATTACCACTCTCATCATGGAGAATACTACATCCAGCTGCCCAGCCACTCAACCAGGCCTAGCCAAGTTGACACAAAAATATAACCACCATGTTAACAAAGTAATCAGGAGTGACTTACAATTGGCCTACATTGGGCCAAAGGAGTTAAAATAAAAGTCAGCAGTCCATATGTTTTGCTTGGATTCTTCTAGTACCCTGGAGCATAATTCTTCCAATTGTATAAGTCAGCTGTGCTAAAAGGCACATGCACCATAACCATGTCTCCCCGTGAGGACATCTGGCAAAGTGGGTGTTGGCCCCTAGCCACATCCCCATGGCCTGGCCCAGTCTCTGGCCCTTTCTGGATCAAATCAGGTCCCTGATAGGGCATCCCCTGCCAGATGTGGGAAAGAGAAATTGGGGATCCTTTTGCAGGTTCACCTCTTCCCTGAAACTCCCACATAAAATTAAAGTCTGGTGGATACAGAGAGGGGAAGTTTAGGAACTTAAGGAGTCATAAAGATCCTCTCCTCTTGTTAATACCAGGGAAGGAGCTGAAGGTTACTTGCCTTTGGTAATAGTTTGAACATAAATCTTACAAGCTTGTTGAGATTCATTATCACTGTACAATTGACTGCCATTGAGTCGGATATGACTTATAGCTACCCCCCTTTGGGTTTCTGAGGCTGTATCACTACAGAAGTAGACTGGCCAATTTTCCTTCTGAGGAGTGGCTGGTGGGTTTCAACCATCAGCCTTCTGGTTTTCAGTCAAATGCCTTAGGCACTATGCCACCAGAGCTCCTATCACTGTACAAAGACATAAAGATCTCTACTTTCTTGTTTTATTTGCTAACACAGGAACAAAATAAATCCAATTGCAAAATAGTATTACAATTCACTGACCCATAAGGAAGCCAGAATTTTTTGTCTCCTAATTCTGGTGGCAGGAGCTCTGGTAGTGTAGTGCCTAAGGCATTTGACTGCTAACAAGAAGGCTGGTGGTTCAAACCCACCAGCCACTTCTTGGAGGGAAGATTGTGCAATCTACTTCCATGGTGATACCACCTCAGAAACCCAAGGAGGTATCACTATGAGTCCGATCTGACTCAACAGCAGTGATTTTAGTTTTTGGTTTTAATTCATATTGTGGTCACACAACTGTGCTTAAAAGGACAAGCCTTTTTCATAGAATCATAACAAAATTTGTTTCACTGTTTTAAAATACATTCTAGAGAAGTACACTTTGGCATGTTACCCACCTCAAAACTGGTTAAAAAAGAAACAGAATAGAAAAGCCAGCAAACAGACAGATTAGTTTTAATGGTCCCAATACTTACAGCAGTAAATATTGCTTTTACTTCCCCTGCTTGGATGCTGGGTGGTGCCCCCAACACAGACAACCTGCTTGGATTCTGGGTGCCACCCTCAATGCAGGCTGAGCAACTTCAAGGTTGATTACTAGTCACAAGGTTAGAAAGTCAAACCTCTGATCTCTAAGCTTACCTGAAGCAAGATTCCTTTATTGCCTCTCAAGGAGACATCATTGGATCCAGGCCAAGTCCTCCAGGTCACAGATCGAAGGCTCTTTGGAGAAATCTCAAGGAGAGGGTGGTGGCAAGCATTCTCCCCTGCCCCAGAAGGTATGGACTGGCCACCAAATGGTGTCCCTGGCTGCCTAGCCGGGGAAATGCATCCATGCAACTGGGTCCAGGTTCTGTTTGGTGTGGCTGACAGAACTATAGACTCAGGCTGAGGCAAGGAAAGAAGCTCTATTTGGAAGGTTAACATTAAGGAACATCCAGGTCTGCTGTCTCCAAGGCAGTTTAACGGGGCTTCGGGTTACTTTTACCTTTAAACTTAGTGTACAAAAAATACAAGAGAAAAGAAAAGAAGGGGGTCCAAGTGGAACCTCCAAAGAGAGGGCAGGTAAGGTACAAACAGCTCTGTTGAAAAAAAACAAAAAACAAAAAACACTGGTTTAAAGGAGCTTAAAGTGTTCTGTCTTCACACATGAGAGCGCCCCTCTGACAAATGAAGCAAAGTTCTTTTAGTGTAATGCTTGACAAGGTCAGCAAATAACAGTATGAACTTGCTATGCTGGCTTTCAAGTTATCACAAGGTAGTGAGGACATTAAAAAAAAAAAAGGACAATTTATACATAAAAAACCCACACAAACTATTTTAACAAAAACAAAACACATAAACACTTAAGCAAAAATAAAACACACAAACCATTCAAACAAAAACAAAACCACACTCACACACCAGATGCTCTGGAGACACTGATTCTGAGATAGTCTCCCCAACCCCCAAACCAAGTTAGCCTTCCTTTTCTGAAGAATGATACCAGGCAGGGTTACCTCATAAGACAGTCAAGTAAGCCTGCCCTCCTCCCATAGAGAAGTGGTACTATTGTGACTAGGGGCGAGCCTCTCCCACCCTCCTCAATCCCAGTCCTGTGGCATCCAGGAAAAGAGTAGGGGACTTACCAGAAGCTGACACCTGAACTTTTCCTTTTGCTTTTCTTCTTCTATGTGAAATGGACTGGAAGTGCTGCCTGTGGATGGAGGCGGTGGGCAGTCTGCCCAGGAAAAGAAAATCCTAGTGGTCACTTAAAACAGACCACCCATGCCTCAGTCAGAGATGGGGCCATGGTGTCTCAGGGGAAAAAAAGCCCACCCAGGGATGCCAAAAATCTGTTGCAGGAAAACAAGGTCCTTACCTCCTGCTGTGAGGAGCCAATGATCACAACACGTTGAAAGGGAAAGCTAAAGGTTTATTGAGTGTCAGTTCCCAAGGAGATGGAGAGAATAATTTCTCTAAAATGTCTGTCTCCTTGGACAAGGGTGTTAACAAGATTATATAGGGAAATGGGAAGGGGGTTGAAGATCCCTTGGACTGCCAGGAATGTCTTTGGTCTTCTCTTCCCTGGTTACTCCAGACTCAGCATCCCTCTTACCAGGGTCATCTTGTTTCATAGATTATGGTTTTTAGCTGAACCTAGTCATGGGAGAGGGTTATGCTTAGAAGAAGACATAACTGAAAATAACAAATCTAAAGGAATCAGTGTCCATAAAGAGGTTGGCTATTCTATTTAATTAAAAAAAAATAGCAAGTTAGTCACTATGATTAATGTCGGCTAGTCTGTTAAAGTTCAGTAATTTTCAGTGAGGGGCCCATTCAGCCTTCTACTTCAGCCTTCCACAGCTAAGCATTTAAAGAAGATATAACAATTAATTTTACACAATCTCCTCCAGAAAATAAAACAGGTAGTACTTCCCAGCTTATTTCATAAGGTTACTATTACCTTTACATCAAAATCAGACAAAGGCACTATATGAAATGAGAGCCACAAATCAGTAACCCTTATGAACAGAGATGTAAAAATTTACAACAAAGTATTCAAGAATCAAATCTACCAAAGTATAAAATGAATAATATATCATGATCAACTGGGCTTTATCCAGCAAATTCAAGGCTGATTTAATATTTAAAAATCAATCAATATAATCTGGTATGTTAATAACTGAAAGAAGAAAATGACATTATTATATCAACATTTGAAGAAAAAGCATTTGACAAAACTTAACATCCAGAAGGAGGAGACAAAATGGCATCCTACTCATCCAATCCCTCTACAACAGAGACCTATAAAAATTGAGTGAAACAGATACAAATAATGACCCTGGAATTCTGACCATCAAATGAGAAGATAAAGAATTAGATTAAGCACTGATCAGAAGGGGAGATGAAGTGAGGTCAGTGATTTGGGAGAGAGAAGAGTCTGATATTGGCTGTCTCATGGCCATTTTGAGTACAGAGACATAAGATGCAGACAAGGAGGGAAAAGGGAAAAAAAAAATTCAGGGAATACACATTGTGAAAAAGACACAGTGTAGACAGATCAGGAGGAATTCAAGGTGAGCACAAGACATGCGAGAGCTGGGAGAAGAATGTGGAAGGAAGTTTGTCAGACTTAACAGTGGCACAGGCAGCCATGGAGAGTGGAGGGAGCAAGAGAAAAGGAATTGAATAACTCTCCACTGACAGACACTGGTCTTTTGGGCTGATGAAAGGCCTGTGTTGGAGCAATTGAAGACAATGGGCTCAGAGCATTTCCTGCATGCTTGAATCTGGGCAAGAGCTGGATAAATGGCTGCATGTGCCCAGCAGGGTACTACACCTACACCAGTGAATCAAGATTAGAAATATGCTCTCCAATCTAACAAACACATACATTCCCTGGGCACCAAAAAACCAAACTCACTGCTGTTGATTCGGATCTGACTCATAGCAACCGCTCCTTGGGTTTCTGAGACGGTATCACTATGGAAGTAGATTGCTGAATCTTCCTTCTGAGGAGAAGCTAGTGGGTTTGAACTGGAAGACTTCTGGTTAGCAGTCAAATGCCTTAGGCTTAGGGAAACCATAAACAGAAGGAGAAAATGACAATACCCTTGAAGAAAACAAGAAAATCATACTAAAGCAAAATTACAAAATAAATAGACAATTAGAAGTCACACAAAAACAGCAATCAGAAATCCAGAAGATGAACACTAAAATATAGAGATAGATGACACATTGGAAGGATGAAAGAGTAGAACTGAACTTGCTAAAGAACACATTTCCCAGCCAGAAGACAAATCCCTTGACACCAGCTTGGATGAGGAAAAATCAGAAACAAGAATGAAGAAAACCTAAGAATTTTAATGGGATGATATCAAAAGAAAGAACAGATGTCTGATTGGATTTCAGAACAAGATGAGGCAAGGAAAAGGAAAAAAAAAAAAAAAAAGAATCCATGCAGAAAATTGTCAAAGACTTGTTAGCAGAAACTTCCCCAATGTCATGAAAGAAAAAGATCCATCCAAGAAGCCCAACGAGCCCCATACAGGATAGACCCCAAGAGAAAGTCACCAAGACATATCCTAATCAAACTTTCCAAAACCAAAGACAAAGAAAGAGTCTTCTGACCAGCTCAGGAATAATGAAATGTTATTTACAAAGGGCAATGAAAGACTGAGCTCTGATTTCTCAGCAGAAATCATGCAGGCAAGAAGGCAATGAGATGACATAAACAAAATCTTGAAGGAAAATAATTGCCAACCAAGAATTATATATCCATCAAACTGTCCCTCAAATATGATGGTGAAATTAGAACATTCCCAGACAAACAGAAATTAACGGAATTTGTTAAAAATGGACCAACTCTACAAGAAAATACTAAAGGGAGCTCTTCTGACAGAAAACCAATAATGGAAGACAACAACTTAAGATTAAGGCACATAACAATAACATCCATGAACCAACCCAGGAAAAGAATTCCCAAAGCTAATACAAGGTTACAAAATGGAAAATAGAGAACAAGAGGAGCCAATCTGTAAACATCACCAACTACAAAGCAAATGAAATAAATGGTATAATTGTAAAATTTCCAAATGGAGAGGAAGTCAGGACATTGTCAATATAGAACAGAGTGTTCCAAACTTAAGGAGATAAGAATTTACTACAAGATAAACAACAAGAAAATTAATAAGCCTTCCAAACAAAATAAAAAGAAGAAAATCACAAGAACTTAGTAAACACAAAATCAACAATAATGAGGAACAGGGAAGAAAAAAAACTTGATAACAAAATTATCTCAGAAAAAAAATATTCAGAATATTCCAGAATATTCAGAATATTTAGAGTTCCAGTAAGATGGCAGAATAGGCAGAAAGACTGCACAGACCCTCTTCAACAAAGAAAAGGGGAACCAATTAACACAGATACAGAAGATAATCCTGGACTCCTGAACCCTGAAGGGAAGGATATAGAAGTGGAATAAACCCCAACTAGCAGCAGAATTTGCGTGAAAATATCAAAAAAGGAGACATATGGAGTTGCCATCTGGCAGCGATCCTGACAGCACAGACAGCTTGGATATTGCTGAGTGGTGGTAGAACCTAAGAATTAACCTAAAAATTGTCCCTGCTAGCCAGGGACTGCACGGAGGACTGCTCTAGTGGCTGGGGAATAAAAGGGGAAGCAGTGAAGAGGACAGAGGGCTGGTCTGTGGAGTTTTCTCTGTCTGAAGGGTGCAGGCATTTGGAATGTATACAATGGGCTTGACAATTTTCGATATTTAAAGTGACAGTGTTCTCCCAGATTCCAGGGACTTAAGAACAGGCTCCACCTGTTGGGAACCCCAGGGACATTCCTGACCTGGATGACTGGAAAGGTGCAACATTCCCTTTATTACTCTTATATCCCACATGCTCTTGGTGAACGGAGGTGTGGCCATCCCTCACTCCCACCCATTTTCTGGGCCAGCAGGAATTCCATCCCAGTCTGTGTGCTTAGACAGAGCCTGGGTGTCCTGCCCTACCCTGCCCCTCCCTGCCTCAATTTTTTTTTTCTTTTATGTTTTATAGTCTTTTTTTTT
>NW_006921745.1:1102788-1104322 GCF_000298275.1 Orycteropus afer afer | reverse complement strand
GTTCTTGTGTGACTACATGGTGTATTTTTTGTCCATGTGCTTTTACTTTTTGATGGTTATTCAATTGTTATTTTTGTCTAACTAAGTGGAAGACAGCCAACAGTCCCCATATGACACAACTACACCCAGACCTCCTGCAGATTCACTTACTGAGTGAAAATCAACACTTCCTTCTCCACCAATGGGCCAACAATAAACAACCACCAAGAAGAGCCTGACTCACCCTTGGCTTCTCTTCCCAAACAGTTAACAGAGATCTAAATACAACAATGCCATGATGTCTTGGAGACAATGAACTATCACAGTACACACAAAGAAGCAAGATAAAGTGGTAGAAACAAGGGAACAGGAAACAGAACCAGAACACATCCCTGAGGAATAAAAAGCATTGGAACTCTCTGATAAGGAATTCAAAAGAATTATGTTTAGATATCTTCAAAGGATTGAGAGATAAACTAAAGAAAACACAGACAGAACCCTAGAAGAATTTTTGAAGAAAATACAAGAAGAAAATGACAAAATAAATGAAAAATTAGAAATGATTCTACATCTACAGATAGAAATCCAGAAGACTAATAATAAATTGCCAGAAATAGATAACACATTGAAAGGGCAAAAGAGTAGAATTGATGCAATGGAAGACAGAATTAATGAAGTTGAAGACAAATACCTGAATACTTCTTTGGAAAGGGATTGATCAAAGAATATATTAAAAAAATGAAGAAAGCCTAAAGTTCATGTGGGATACCATCACAAGGAATAACATACGTGTCATTGGAATTCCAGAATAGAAAGAGAAAAATAAAACCACTGAGAAAATTGTCCAAGATTTGTTGGAGGAGAACTTCCCTGATAGATGAAAGATGAGAATATATCCATTCAGGAACCTCAATAAACCCCAAAGAGGATAGACACCAAAAGAAAATCACCAAGACATGTTGTGATAGTTGGAGCTGTGTGTCAACTTGGCTGGACCCCAGTTCTTTGTGGTTGTTTCCATGATGGGATCAGATGACTGTGTTCTGAGTGGACAATCTGCCCCAGGGGAGTTTCCCTAGGGGTGTGGCTTGCTTCCAGGATATCCAGGGACATCCTGGGAAGAGAGACATTCTTTTGTGGATTGGAACCCTGGTGTTCTGACTACAATCTTCTGTGAGTGAGCAGCCCACAACTTGGCCTGGAGATCTTGTATTCATCTTTCGTTGGAGTCAACAACCAGTGTACTGCCTGCCAGCCTTGAATTTCTCAGCCCCCTGCGGTTGCGGAAGCTAAGGCTACCTCCAGCCTGAAGTTTCCTCCAGGGACTTTGGACTTGCTGGCTTCTATACGTTTGTGAGCCATTTTCCTAAGATAAATTTCTCTCTCTCTCTTTGTATATACATGTAAGCTTTGCTGGTTTTTGTTTCTCTAGAGAACCCAGTCTAACACACTTGGTACTGGGAGTGGTTCTAGAGAGACAAAATCATAAGGATGGGCTTCCTAGAATGATTCTCCAGTTTGAATAATTTTGATGACACTAGTGACTCTGCATCTG
>NW_006921745.1:1088913-1096963 GCF_000298275.1 Orycteropus afer afer | reverse complement strand
CTCAATAACAAAAAGACAAACAATCCAATTAAAAAATGGGCAGAAGATATGAATAGACACTTCACCAAGGAGGATATTCAGGCAGCCAACAAACATATGAAGAAATACTCATAATAATTAGTTATTGTTGTTAATAATTAGTTATTAGAGAGATGCAAATCAAAACAACGAGATACCATCTTGCTCTAGCACTAGTAGCAAAGTTCAACAAGACAGAAAATAACAAATGCTGGCAAAGATGTGGAGAGACTGAGACTTTCATACACTGCTGCGGGGACTGTAAAATGGTACAGCACTGTGGAAAGCAGTATGGCAATTTCTTAAAAACTTAGAATTAAAAATACCATTTGACCCAGCTATTCCAGTACTAGGTATATATATATCTTCAAGAAGTGAAAGCCAGGATAAGAATAGATATATGCACACCCATGTGCATTGCAGCACTATTTACAATAGCCAAAAGATGGAAACAACCTAGGTGTCCAGTAACTGTAGAATGGATAATCAAACTATGGCACATACACACAATGGAATTCTATGCAACCCTAAAGAATAACCTAGAATCAGCAAAACACTGCATAACGTGGATGAACGTGGAGGACATTATGCTAAGTGAAATAAGTCAATCACAGAAGGACAAATATTGTATTAGTCCATAATTGTAAAAAGTCAAGGAAATGTTTAGATATGGAAAGAAATTTTCTTTGTTGGTTACCAGAGGTGGGAGGGGAGGGGAAGGAACACTGTTATGTAGGTAGAAATAAGTATTGATTTGGGTGAAGAGAAGGGCAATGTACCAAATGTGAGTGATCAACATGGTGGCATTGAAGAAGATGAAGACATAGAGAGGTACATGGGAGGTACAGACAACAAAGATGAACCCTTTTGCACATACAGTACAGCATTGTCAGTGGGTATACGGGTGGATAGATGGGTGGATAGGCTGAACTATTACATATGTCTATGAAGTGGGGAGTATACCCAAGACCATGTATAGGGTTGACAGACAATGGTCCTGTAAGTGTATTTGTATGATCTGAATTCCCAGGTGTATAGTAGGGCTGACAAGGGACAAGGTTGTAGTCACTTCTTGATCACAGCAAGCTACCCAGAGGGACCAAGTAATGGAACCTGTGGGCTCAGAACCATAATTAGGGGACATCAAGTTCAATTGGCATAACACACTGCACAAAACATTGTTCCATCTCCTACTTTGACAAGTAGAGACTGGAATCTTAAAGCTTGCAAGTATTCATCTAGATTTAATGATGGGTCTCTCTTCATCCAGAGAAAAGAAGAATGAAGAAAACCAAGGATTCATGGAAACAATTAGTCTTAGTGACTGGTACACCATGTGATCCTCTGCCTATATGACCATGAGAGCAGAACTAGATGGTGCCCAGCTACCACTGTCAACCACTTGGAGGGGGCTTTATGTAGGAGATCCTGGATAGAGAGGGAGAACCATGTGGAACAAAACTCAAAGTCACTTGGGGGAAAAAAAAAGGGGTAACAGTTTTGCTGGTCTGAACCCCTGAGACTATGGCCCCTATCTGCCCTTCAGGTCTGGAACTGAATCCATACCTGTGGCTTCCAGCCAAACAAAAGACAGGCATATGAGTTTAACATGTACCAGAGGTAGATACACTCCTTGGAGAGAACAATCATGGACAAAAGAAGGGCTGTTTATGCACAGGGAGACAGCTCAGTGGGCAGGAGTGCATGGAGGGATGGACGCAGGGAAGAGGTAACTATCGGGAGGAAGTGGAAGGGGAACTGTTGCATTGGGGTAAATTGTAGTCAATGTCATGAGACAAAGTGTATGTGAACTGCTGTATGGAAAGTGAATTTGCTCTGTAAATTTTCACCCAAATTGCAATTAAAAAAAAAAGTTTAAATCTAATAAAACGTGTACAGGATATATATATATATTGTTGTTGTTGTTGTTACGTGCCATCGAGTCGGACCCGACTCATAGCGACCCCTCCTTGGGTTTCTGAGGCGGTATCACTACGGAAGTAGATTGCCCCATCTTCCTTCCAAGGAGTGGCTGGTGGGTTTGAACCGCCAGCCTTCTGGTTAGCAGTCAAGTGCCTTAGGCACTACGCTACCAGAGCTCCTATATATATATACTGAAACTAAAATCAAACATATCCTAAATAAATGGAGAGATATTCCATGTTCATGGATTAGAAGATTTGACATGGTAAAATATGGATTCCACCCAAATTGGCCTATATGTTCAATACAATTTCAATCAGAATGCCATCAGGATTGTTTGTAGATAAGAGCAAGCTTATTGTAAAATGCATAGGGAATGAAATCATCTAGAATAATAATAATAATAAAAGTAAAAGAGTAAATTTGATAGACTTCCACTATCAGATCTTATGACTTGCCTTAAATGAAGGAACTATGTTATTGGGAAGGGATAGATTTATTGATCAATATAACTAAATAGAACATCCAGAAATAGACCCAATGAAGTATGGCCAACTGATCTTTAACATAAATACAAAGACAATTTCATGGAAAAAGGATAGTTTTTTCAACAAATGGTGTTGGAATAATTAGACAACCATATGTAAAAAAGCAAATCTTGACTTAAACCTCACACTTCATACAAAAATCAATTAAACATGAATTGGAGATCTAAATATAACATGTAAAGGTATAAAAATTTAAAAAGAAAACAAAGGAGAAAACCTTGACTTGGGGTTTGATCAAACGGTCATACACCTGACACCAAAAGTACACACCATAAAAGAAAAAATTGATAAACTGGAATTCATCAAAATTCATAAGTTTTGCTGTTAAAGACACTGCTTACAAAATGAAAAGAAATGTAACATTGTGGGGGTGAAAATAGTTGAAAATCACATGTTTGGCAAACTAGTTGTATCCAGAATATACAAAGAACTCTTGTAAACTCAACAGTAAGAAAACAAACAACCCAATTTAAAACATGGGCAAAAGACTGGAACAGATCCTCTGCCAACAAGACTATATGGAAGGAAATAAAACACATGAAACAACGTTCAATATCCATTAATCACTGTTGTTGTTAGGTGCCGTCAAGTTGGCTTTGACTCATAGCGACCCTATGTACAACAGAACACTGCCCAGTCCTACGCCAGCCAGCCTCACAATCCTTGCTGTACCTGAGCCCATTGTTGCAGCTACTGTGTCAGTCCATCTTGTTGAGGGCCTTCCCCTTTTTTGCTGATCCACAACTTTACCAAGCATGATATCATTCTGTAGGGAATACTCTCTTCCAACAACATGACCAAAGTAGGTGAAGCACAGTCTGGCTATTCTCACTTCCAAGGAACATTCCTGCCACACTTCTTCCAGGACAGATTTGTTAGTTCTTCTGGCAGTCCATGGAACTTTCAGTATTCTTCGCCAACACCACAACCCAAAATCATCAACTCTTCTTCAGTCTTCCTTATTCATTGTCCAGCTTTCACCTGCACATGAAGCAATTGAAAACACCATGACTTGGGTTAGGCACACCTTATCTTCAAAGAGACATCTTTGCTCTTCAGCACTTTAAAGAGGTTTTTTATTTGCAGCAGATATGCCTAGTGCAATACGTCATCTGATTTCTTGACTGTCGATTCTATTGGTGTTGATTGTGGAATCAAATAATAAGAAATCTTTGACAACTTCAATCTTTGCTCTATTTATCATGCTGCTGCTTATTGGTTCCACTGTGAGGATTTTCATTTTCTTTATGTTGAGGTATAATCCATACTGCAGACTGTAGCCTTTAATCTTCATCACTAAGTGCTTCAAGTCATCTTCACTTTCAGCAAGTAAGATTGTGTTGTCTACATATCACAGGTTGTTAATGAGTCTTTCTCCAATCCTGATGCCATGTTCTTCTTCATATAGTCTGACTTCTTGGATTATTTGCTCAGCACAAATATTGAGTAAGTATGGGGAAAGGATACAACCGTGACACCCTCCCTTCCTGATTTTAAACAATGCAGTATCCCCTTGTTATGGTCAAACAGCAGCCTCCTGGTCTATGTACAGGTTCCTCATGAGCATTTGCTTTAGCTACTCTCTATTCAAGAGCAATTGTGTTCTGAAATTCCCATTTTTCTCAATGTTATCCATAACTTGTTATGATCCACATGGTCAAATGCTTTTTCCTAGACAATAAAACACAAGTAAACATTTTTCTGGTATTCTTTGCTTTCAGCCAATATTCATCTAACATTAGCAATGACATCCCTCACTCCATGTCCTCTTCTGAAACTAGCTTGCATTTCTGGAAGTTCCCTGTCAATACACTGCAGCAACTGTTTTTGAATTATCTTCCATAACATTTTACTTGCATGTGGTATTAATGATATCGTTTGATAATTTCCACATTCTGTGAGATTATCTTTCTTTGGAATGGGTACAAATATGGATCTCTTCCAGTCAGCTGGCCAGGTAGCTGTCTTCCAAATCCCTTGGCATAGCTGAGTGAGTGTCTCCAGCATGGCATCTGTTTGTTTAAATATATCAATGGGTATTCCATCAATTCCTCAAGCCTTGTCTTTCACTAATTCCTTCATTGCAGCTTCAACTTCTTCCTTCAATACCATTGGTTCTTGATCTTTAGCCACCTTTTGAAATGGATGAACATTGACCAATTCTTTTAGTTACAGTGACTCTGTGTATTCCTTCTATTTTCTTTTGATATTTTCTGCATCATTCAATATTTTGCCCATAGAATCTTTCAATATTGCAACTTGAGGCTTAAATTTTTTCTTCAGTTCTTTCAGCTTGTTTCAGCTTGAACATGCTGAGCTTGTTCTTCCCTTTTGTTTTTATAACTCTAGGTCTTTGCACATTTCATTATAATAATTGACTTTATCCTCTCAAGCTGCTCTTTGAAACTTCTGTTCAGCTCTTTTATCTTGTTATTTCTTTCATTTGCTTTAGCTACTCTCCATTTAAGAGAAAGTTTCAGAACAAGTTAATTTCCCTAAGGAAATCCAAATTAAGACTGTGATGACTTATCACTTCACACCTATTAGAAGGCTAAAACAAACAAAAAAAAATATTCACCATGATTGATGAGGATATGCAGCAACTGAAAACAGCTGATATAGCCACTTGGGAAAACCGTTTGGTAGTTTCTTTTCTTTTTGTGTGTGTGTGTGTGGAGGTAAGTAACTTTGGAATAAGAAGGCATCCAATGAAAGAAGGTGATCATGGATCACTACCTCTTCTACATTGTAATCTGAAATGAGTATCATTGATCTACCAACCCACCTCACCTGCTTTGCCTTCAGGGAGGAAGTGCTGGACTTGGATCACTTCCTTTCCCTCTTGCCAAGGGTACTCAGGACTTATCCTTCTCTCCCAGCCTCACATGACAGCTGGGGCAGTTGAAGATGATTTTTTACTTATATTTATTTATTTGCCTTCCCCTTCACCCAAGTTAATATATGTCTACCCTCTAGTTAGTTGTTTATCCTCCTTTCCCAACCTACTCCTGGTAACCATCAAAGAATATTTCTTTCTTTTTTTGTGAAGCTCTTTTCTTGACTTTTTACAGTAGTGGTCTCATACAATATTTGTTCTTTTGTGATTGACTAATTTCACTCAGTATAGTGTCCTCTAAGTTCATCTATATTATGAGATGTTTAGCAGATTCATCATTGTTGTTTAACACTGCATAGCATTCCTTTGTGTGTGTGTACCATAGTGCGTGGATTCATTCCTCTGTTGATGGGCATTAGGTTGTTTTCATCTTTTTGCTATTGTGATTAGTGCTGTGATGGACATGGATGTACATATATCTGTTCATGTCCTGGCTCTTATTTCTCTAGGATATGTGCCTAGTGGTGGGATTGCTGCATCAGGTGGTATTTATATTTCCAAGTTTTTAGGAAAGCGCTATCCCCTTTTCCACAGTGGTTGCACCATTTTACAGTCACTCCAACATGGTATAAAGGTTCCACTCTCTTCACACCCTTGCCAGAATTTGTTGTTTTCTGTTTCTTTGAACTTTTCTATTATTACTTACGTGAGATAATATCTCTTTTTTATTTGTATCTCTCTAATAGCTAAGGATCATGGCATTTCTTCATGTGTTTGATAGTTGCCTGAATCTTCTTTGATGAAGTGTCTGTTGTCATCTGCCCATTTTTTAATTGGATTGTCTTTTTGTTGTTAAGGTGTTAAAGTTTTCCATAAACTTTACAGATTAACCCCTTATCTGCTATGTCATTGCTAATTTTTTTTTTTCCCAGTCTGTGGGTTCCCTTTCTACTCTTTTGGTAAAATCTTTTGATGTGTGTAAGTGTCTAAATTTTAGGAAGTCCCAGTGATCTATTTTGTCTTCTGGTGTTTGTGTGTTTTCAGTTATGTTTGATAGTACATTTTTGCCCTGGGTAAGGGTCCCTAAGTTTGTCTCTATTTTTTCTTTGATGGTCTTTATGGTTTTAGGTATAATGTTCAGGTCTTTGATACAATTTGAGTTTGTTTTTGTATATGGTGTGAGACATGAGTTCTGCTTCATTTTTCTGTAATGCATATTGAGTTTTTCCAGCACCATTTATTAAAGAGACTGTCTCTTTCCCATTTAATAAGGTTTGGCTTTTTGTCAAAGATCAGAGGTCCATAGATGGGTGGATTTACTTCTGGGTTCTCAATTCTGTTCCACTGGTGTAATTGTATTTCCTTGTACCAGTACCATGCTATTTTAACTACCATGACTATGTACTAGATCTTGAGATTGGTGTGTGTGTGCATCCTACTTCGTTCTTCTTCTTTAGCAATGTTTTGCTTATCTGGGGTTGCTTTCCTTTCCACATAAAGGTGATGATTAGTTTTTCCATCTCTTTCAAAAAAAAAGGTGATGGAATCTGGATCAGGTTTAAATCACTTCCGGGTAGCATTGACATTTCCATGATGTTATTTCTTCCTATCCTTGAGCATGGTATATTCTTCCATTTATGTAAATCTGTTTTGATTTCTTATTACAACGTTTTGCAGTTTTCTTTGTATAAGTCTTTTGCATCTCTGGTCAGATTTAGAAGTACTTAAGTACTTCTTAATCTTTTGCATGGTTATTGTAAATGGTATTGCATTCTTGATTTCCTTTTCAGAGTTCTTTTCATTAGTATAAAGGTGTCTGACTGATGTTTGTAGGGTGATCTTATCCCCTGCCACTCGGCTGAAATTCAATTAGTTCCAGGAATTTTCTTACTGAATCTTTGAGGTTTTCTATCTAAAGATCATATCATCTGCAAATAGAGATAGTTTTACTTCTTTGTCAATTTGTATGAATTTTGTGCCCCCTTCTTTGCATTACTGCTCTGGCTAGGACTTCCAATACAATACTGCATAGGGTATCCTTGTCTGGTACTCATTGGCAAGGGGAATGCTTTCAGTCTCTCCACATTGAGAATAATGTTGGCCATTGGTTTTGTATATATGCCCTTAATTATATTGTGTAATTTCCCTTCCATTCCTATATTTCAGAGAGTTTTTATCAGGAATGAGTGTTAGATTTTGTCAAATGCCTTTTCTACATTGATTGATAGGATCATGTGGTTCTTTTCCTTTGTTTTGTTTATGTGGTGAATTACATTGATTGTTTCTCTAATGTTCAACCATCCTTGCATACCTGGTACAAATCCCACTTGGTCATGATGCGTTATTTTTCTAACATATTGGAGTCTATTGGTTAGGACTGTGTTGAGAATCTTTGTGTCTATGTTCATGAGGAATATTGGTCTATAATTTTCTTTTTTAGTGGTGTTTTTGCCTGGCTTTGGTATTGAGGTTATGCTTGCTTCTTAAAATTAATTTCAAAACAGTCCCTCCTTTTTAATATTCTGGAATAGTTTGAGTAGAATTGGCATCAGCTCTCTTCTGATTATTTGGTAGGTTTCACCAGTGAAACCATCTGGGCCAGGACATATTTTGTTTTGTTTATTTTATTTATTTATTTTTTATTGTGATTTGGGTGAAGATTTACAGAGCAAATTCACTTTCCATACAGCAGTTCACATATACTTTGTCTCATGTCATTGACCAC
>NW_006921745.1:1080195-1085039 GCF_000298275.1 Orycteropus afer afer | reverse complement strand
GCAACTTCTTCTGCTAGTTGGGGTTTAGTCCACTTCTATATCCTTCCCTTGAAGGCTCAGGGGTCCAGGATTATCTTCTGTGTCTGTGTTAATTGGTTTCCCTTTTCTTTGTTGAACAGGATCTGTGCAGTCTTTCTGCCTAGTCCGCCATCTTGCCGGATCTGACATTTTATTTTTGGTAAATTTGCTTTATGACCTGTTCAGTTTCTTCTTTTGTTATAGGCCTGTTGGTGTTTTCTACCTCAGTCTGTGTTAATTTAGGCATGTAGTATGTTACTAAAAATCTTTTTATTTCTTCAAGGTTTTCAAGTTTGTTGGAGTATAGTTCTTCATCCCACCCACCACTCACTGCCATCCAGTTGATTTCAACTCATAGCAACCCCCATAGGGTTTCCAAGGCCATAAATCTTTACAGAAGCAAACAGTCTCATTTTTCTCTTGTGGAGCAGGTGGTGGGTTTGAACTGCCAAATTTTTGGTTAGCAGCACAATGCTTTAACCACTACACTACCAGAGCTCCTTGCAGTTCTTAGTAGTATCCTGATATTAATTTTATTTCAGATGGTTCTATTGTGACATCACCCATTTCATTTTTTATTCATGTTATTTACATCTTCTCCTTCTTTTCTTTTGTTCAGTTTCTCAGTTTGTTTTTATTAATCTTTTCAAAGAATCAAATTCAAGTCTTGTTGAATCTTTCTATTTTTTTTCTGTTTCATTTGTTTCTACGTGAATCTTTGTTATTTCATTTCTTCTGGTGACTGTTGGTTTATTTTGTTGCTTCTTTTCTAATTGTTGGAGATGTTGGGTTAAAGTGTTGGTTTTGGCTCTTTCTTCTTTTTGACGTGTGCATTTATTGCTATAAATTGCTCTCTGGGTACTGCTTTTGCTGTGTCCCAAGGATTTTGGTATGTGATATTTTTATTCTCATTTAATTCAAACAATTTTTAATTTTCATTTTTAATTTATTCTATTACCCAGTAGTAAGCAAGGTGTTATGCAGTTTCCATGAGTTTTTTTTTCTCCTTGATCTTCTTATTGTTGATTTCTAATTTTATATCATTGTGATCTGAGAAGATGCTTTGCAATATTTCAATGTTTTTAGATTTATTATGATTTGCTTTATGGCCTAACATATGATCTATTCTAGAGATTGTTCCATGTTTGTTGGAAAATAATATATAATGTACTGTAGTTGGGTGAAGTGTTCTGTATATGTCTTAAGGTCAAGTTGATTGATTGTATCCTTTAGTTCCTTTGTATTTTTGTTATTTTATTTTTTTGTGCTGTTGCTGATTTCTTTGTTCCATATAGTTTTCTGTACTGAGCTAATTTTATTTATGAATTTTCTTATCATTTGCTTTGTTGCTATTGTTTTAGTATTTGCTGAATATTTATAACTTTCCTCTTTTTCATTTTGATGAGAAGGTTTAGTAATTTCTTTGCAGTTACCCTGTGATGTATTATTTTCTTTCCAAGTCTGTTCTATCTTGAAATCACCTTGACTTCTTCTCCATTTGAAAGTTTTGTAACTACACTATTCCAAGTTTCTGCTTTTTATCTGTTCTTGTTTTAAAACTGATGTATCTGGATCCTTGTTTTCAGTCTTGGAAACTTATTTTACTTTGGATAGTTGTATATCTGGGTGGGTTCCTGGGTTGTTATCATGTATGTTAATCACAGGTTGTTGTCTGCTGTTGTTGGTTCTCTGTCTGAAGCAATTTCCTTTAGCATTTTGTGTAAGTTTTGTCTGGTTTTACCAAAGTCCCTTAATTTCTGTTTATCTGAAAGTGTCCTAATTTCAGCATCATATTTGAGTGAAAATTTTGCTGTGTATATAATTGTTGGTTGATAATTTTTTTCCCTTCAGGGTTTTATGTAAGTCATCCTGTCACCATCTCACTTTCATGGTTTCTGCTGAGAAACCAAAACTTAATTTTACTAGTTACCCTTTACATGTAACTCCATTTTTCCCAAGCTATATCAGGATTCTTTCTTTGTCTCTAGTTTTGGAAAATATGATCATGATATGATTTCTTGATTTTCTTTTGGGTCTATCCTCTGTGGGTTTTGTTGAACTACTTGCATGCATGTAATCTCATATTTCATCATATTAGGGAAGTGTTCTTCCAACAAATCTTTGACATTTTTTTCTATGGCTTTCTTTGACTCTTCCTGTTCTGGAATGCCAATGATACATAAGTTATTCCTCTTGATAGTGTCTCACATAAATCATAGACTTTCTTCATTTTTTTTTTTGTTTGTTTGTTTTGTTTTTGTTCTGATTGCTCTCTTAACAAAGTAGTATGGAGATATTTGTCTTCCATCTTGGTAATTCTATATTCTATTGATTCAATTCTACTCCTTTCCCTTTCAATGTGTTATCTATTTATGAAATCTTACTATTAATCTTCATGATTTCTATTTGCTGTTTTTGTATGTTCTCTAATTTTTCATTTATTTTCTCAGTTTGTTCTTGTATTGTTTTCCTGAATTCTTCTAGAATTTTGTTTATATTTTCCTTAATTTTGTCAGTGTTTTCCTTGATCTGTCTCTCAAGTCACTGAAGGTACTTAAATATAATTCTTTTGAATGTCCTATCAATTAACTCCAATGTCATTTCTTCTCAAGAGAGGTTTTCTGGCTCTGTATTTGGGTTCCTTGTTAGTGTTACTTTATCTTGCTTCTTTGTGTGAATTCAGATTGTCAGTTTTCTCTAAGACAATGTGATATCATTGTATTTATATTTAATAGGTGATTGTATGTTGGTGTGAGTCACCCAGGAATTTTTGTTTGTTTGTTTTGTTTTTTGCTTTATCTTGTTTTGATCTATCCAATAGAGTAGCTGGGGTCCTACTCTGTTCATTAGTTTGACAGAACTTATGCACTTACCACTTATCTTCTGGTGGGTTTGATAGAGGATGAGGATGTGTACACAGTTCTCTGTTCACTGTTCATGTAAACCATTGAGGACAGGTTGTGTTGGTATTGACCACTGTCTATTGTTGATAAGTTGGTTCAAAGCAGGTGGTGGCCTTTGAGCTGTGGTAGTGCTGCAGGAGATGCAGATGTGGTGGGTGTATGGGTGCAGTTGCTATGTCCTTCCAGGTGGGATAAAAGACAAACAAGCAACCACACCAAAAAGAAAAATAATAAGAAAACACAAAATACAACTAGTACAAACAACAACAACCAAAAAAAGAGAAATAAATAAATAAATAATAAATATTTTTAAAAAGAGAAAAAGGAAAACAAAAGCATCTTACTGGTCACAAGCCACCAGTGTCAGTGCCTGTGCAGTCCTTGTCAAGTGGAGCTCATTATGTGTTGCTGCCTCAATCAGAACGTCATTTGTAAATATTCAAAATGTCCAGTCAATAGTGCATAGCTCCATTTATCTTCTTATTCAGTTTTCATTAAGTTTCTTCTACTAGTCAGTATTCATTCCTTTCTTTATACTTTCATTCAAAGCACAGGGCTGCAAGATTATCATCTGTATCTGTTTCAATTGGTTTCTCATTTCTTTGTTTTAGAGGGTCTGAGTAGCATGTCTGCCTATTTTGCCATCTTGCTAGAAGTCTCTCAATGAGTAGTTTCTTAAAAGGCAAACATACACTTTCTATATGATCAGATATTTTCCCTAGAAAAATGAAATGTTATGTACACAAAAACACCTGTATACAAATGTTTATAACAACTCTTTTCATTATTACTCCAAATTAAGAACAACTTAAACATCTTTCAGTAGGTGAGCGAATATACATACTGGGGTACATCACTACAATGGAATATCATTTATCAACAAAAAGAATAAACTATTGACATATGCAACAACTTGGAGGAATCTTAAAGACATTATGCTCAGTGAAAGAAGCCAGTCTCAAAAGGTAACACAGTGTATGTTTCTATTTACATGACACTTTGTAAAGACAAAACTATAGTGACGGATGACAGATCAGGGATTCTAAGGGCAAGGGTTGATGTAGGATCTGGCTACAAAGGGGGAGACAGAATTTTTGGGTTGATGAAACTGTTGTGTATCTGTAAGGTAGCCTCCTTTTCAAGCTGCTGGATTGAAAAACAAGTTTTTCTTTCAAAGTGAATGTCAAAGCTATTCTTAAAATTTCTTTTAATTATCAATTCCAAGAGTAGTCCATCATCTGTGTAAGAAGAATCAGATCAAAATCAATGAACCCAGTTCATCAAATAGGAATTAAAATGAATGAATGGATAATACCAACATTTTAGCATTTTGATGAAGGTGGAATCATTTGAAGCTCTGATGATGTTTCTGAAGGGATTGTGTGCAGAGGGGTTTTGTTTAAACCCATGGTCAAACCTCAAGTCTCTGGAGACAACCATATAATTGTCCAAGAAACATGTTGTGGATAGGTGAGTGTTGTAATCCCTCTTTACCTTTCCTGCAGGGGGAAAAAAAAAGTGTGAGCCCTTTCATGACATATAACCACACCCTCTTTTGCCTTATTTGGGAATAAAAGAGACATGTTTCTCCCCAGTTTAGTTATGGAGACAGATTCCAAAAGGTCAAGCAAGGAAGACTTCTTTAAAAATACACATTCAGCAAATGTTTTGCATGTGTTGCATATTCTCTTGTCTTCAGAAGGGGTCCAAAACTTCTAACCCACTGCTTAAGAACAAATAATAATAATATCAATTGTGGTATTACATGCATTTCTTTTTTTTTTTTTACATTAATTAATTTATTTATTTTTATTTGGGTGAAGATTTACAGAGCAAATTCACTTTCTGTACAGCAGTTCACATATACTTTGTCTCATGTCATTGACCACAGTTTACCACAATGCAACAGCTCCCCTCCCACTT
>NW_006921745.1:1073356-1076190 GCF_000298275.1 Orycteropus afer afer | reverse complement strand
TCTTCTGTGTCTGTGTTAATTAGTTTACCTTTTCTTTGTTGAAGAGGGTCTGTGCAGTCCTTGTGCCTAGTTCGCCATCTTGTCGGTATATGCATTTCTTATGAGAAGGAAGACCATTTATGGCCACACCCCATTCATCTGGCTGTCCTGTGGGCAGCCCCTGGAGGTTGGAATAGACTCTGTTCCTTCCGTGCAGAAGATCTCTGGCTGGAACTCTAAGTGTAAATCAGAGTGAAATAGTCTCATTCCTTTCTTTGGAGTACCAAGGAAGAAATAGCTGACCATAAGGAGAAGCAACAGAAAGAAACAAAATATTTTCTGACCAAATGGTGTTAATATATAGTTATCAGATCTATGAGTCCTTGTTGTCTCCCTCTTTTTTTTTTTTTTTTTTTTAGCTGCCTGAACAAGTCACTTTGCTTTGGTTTCCTCATTTTGGAATAAAAACTTAAACCAGGCTATTTATAATTATGCTTCTGATTCTAAAATTACCCAATTTCCTTACATAGATATTTGTTCAAGAGGTGTCTTCCACAATGGTTTGGACATCATTTCTACTATGTGACTTGACACTAATCCTAAGAAGAGATCAGTGCCTGGAAAATTGCAGAAAATATGATGATGCTTTGCAGACATCTTCTTATTGTCCAGATTCCAGGCCTTTTCATCTTTGCCAGGACAAGATTCCATTATATTGGAAGTAGATGATCATGATCCAAGCATAACTAAAGTCAGTTGAAACTTAATGTACTTTCTTTGATAAATCTTTTTTCCAATAATGATTAAAACCCCAGTAATTTTTCAGTGAGTTGTAAGGATACATCCCACACTCCTGCCAGAAATGTGGTTAGGGCCCAGAAAGACTTGTCTTTATAACATTTGGATGTGACCCATCACTTATTTTTATATAACACCCTCCCTTTATTGTGATTTGGGTGAAAATGTACAGAGCAAATTTATTTTCCATACAGAAGTTCATACACATTTTGTCTAATGACATTGATTGCAATTCCCCACAATGAACATCTCTCTTCCCACTTCCTACCCATTGTTACCTCTTCCCTATGTCCTTCCCTCCCATGCACTCCTGGCCACCACCCCAGATGTCTTCCTATGCATACACCCCCCTTCTGTTCTGCCAGGACTGATAGCTCCAAGGAGTGTATCTACCTCATGTAATTTTCCCCCATATACCTATCTATCGTTGGGCTGGAAGTGAGTTCAGTTCCAGACTTGAAAGATAACCAGGGGCCATAGTCTCAGAGGTCCCATTAGGCTCTATCAGATCAGCAAACCAAGTTTTTTTTTTTTTTTTTTTAATATGATTTTGAGTTTTGTTATACATAGTTCTCCCACTCTATCCAGCATCTGAGTGGTTGACAGTGGTAGCCAGGCATCATCTGGTTCTTCTGGTCTCATAGTCATATAGGCTGAGAGTTGCATAATCTACAAGTCCCTTGGACTAATTGCTTTCATGCTTCTTTGGTTTTCTTCATTATTCTTTGCTCTGGACAAAGAGAGAGCCATCCTTGCATCTACATGGCTGCTTGCAAGCTTTTAAGACCCAAATCACTACTCACTGAAGTAGGATGTAGGACAATATTTTTGTGTAGTATGCTATGCCAATTGAGCTCAATGTCCCCTGTGACCATGGTCCCAATCCCACAGATCCAACTACTCACTCTCTCTGTGTAACTGGCTGTGGCCAAGAAGCCACCACAAACTTGCCTCTTGTCATCTTTACTGCACACCTGGACATCCTTACGACACATGAAAATATACATGTAGAAACATCATTTTCTAACCCTTATATGGTCATGTGTACACCCCCTCTGCCTATCCAATCAATGCTTGCCATCACTGAAAATGCAGTACTGTACATGCAGCAGTGTTCATCTTTGTTGTCTCTACCTCCCATAAACCTCCCTTAAGTCTTTCTGTTCCTCAGTGCCACTGTGTCGATCACTCGATTTGGTATATTGCCCTTCCCTTCACCCAAATCAATACTTATCTCTACCTATCTAGCAGGTTACTCCCCTCCCCCCATCCCTGGTAACTAAACAAAGGAAGTTTCCTTCCATATATAACCTTTCCTTGACTTTTTACAATAGTGAACTAATACAATATTTGTCCTTCTGTGATTTATTATTTCACTCAGCATAATGTCCTCCAAGTTCATCCATGTTATGAAGTGTTTTGCATATTCTGCATTATTCTTTAGTGTTGCATGGTATTCCATTGTGTGTATGTACCGTGGTTTGATTATCCATTCTTCTGTTGATGCCCACTTAGGTTTTTTCCATATCTTTGCTATTGTGAATAGTGCTGCCATGAACATGGGTGTGCATATATCTGTTCTTCTCATGGCTCTCACTTCTTTAGGATATATGCCTAGTAATGGGATTTCTGGATCAGATGGTATTTTTAATTCCAACTTTTTAAGGAATTGCCATACTGACTTCCACAGTCCCACCAGCAGTGTATGAGAGTCCCATTCTTTCCACATTTGCACCAGCATTTGTTATTTTCTGTCTTGTTGAACTTTCCTATTAGTGCTAGGGTGAGATGGTATTTTGTTGTTGTTTCGATTAGCAGAATCATGAGCATTGCTTCATGTGTTTGTTGGCCACCTGAGTATTTTCTTTGGTGAAGTGTCTCTTCATATCTTCTGCCCATTTTTAATTGGATTATTTTTCTTTTTGTTGCTGAGGTGTTGGAATATTCTATAAATTTTAGAAATAAGTCCCTTGTCAGGTATGTCTTCGCTGGATATTTTTCCCCAATCTGTAGATTCTTTTTTGACTCTTTTGGAGAAGTCTTTAGAAGCACATAAA
>NW_006921745.1:1071884-1072908 GCF_000298275.1 Orycteropus afer afer | reverse complement strand
CCTGTAGTTTATAAAATTGTTTTTCTTATATGTGTGTGTGCTTTGTGTGCAAATGTAGAGAGCAAAATTTGTTATACATTCAACAGTTTCTGTACATTTGATTTCACACCCCGATTACCATCCCCAACCATAATGAACTCTCCTCCCCTCCCATCCCTGTGATCATCCCCTCCCTGCGCCCTTCTTAACTATGCATTCTTGTCTGTCCAGATTTCCCTTTATGTTAATGCTGCCCCTCTGCTGCCCTATGGCCAATTACTTTAAGGAGTGTATCTCCCTAGAGTACAATTCTTCGCAGTATCCTGATGTTATCCTTTTAATTTCTATTGGTCCTGTTGCTATGTCACCTAATTCATTTCTTATTTGTGTTAAGTCTGCTAGTGGTTTGCCAATTTTATTAATCTTCTCAAAAAACCAACTTCTGGTCTTGTTGATTTTATCTATTGTCTTTCTATTTTGTTTCATTTATTTCTGCTCGAATCTTTATTATTTCTTTTCTTCTGGTGACTGTAGCCTTTTTTTTTTTTGCTGCTCTTTTTCTTATTGTTGAAGATGTTGGGTTAAGGTGTTGGTTTTGGCTTCTTCTCCTTTTATGATGTGTGCTATAAATTGTCCTCTGATCACTGCTTTTGCTGTGTCCCAAGATTTTTGTATGTTGTGTTTTCATTCTCATTTGCTTCAAAGAATTTTTTAATCTCATTTTATATTTCTTCTGTTGCCCAGTAGTTTTTAAGGAGTGTGTTATTCAGTTTCCATGTCTTTTTTTTTTTCCTGTTGATCTTCCTATTGTTAATTTCTAATTGGATAGCATTGTGATCTGAGAAGATACTTTGCAGTATTTTAATGTTTTTAGATTTGTTGAGGCTTGCTTTGTGGCCTAACATATGGTCTATTCTGGAGAATATTTAATTTACACTGGAAAAGAATGTACATTGTGCTGTTTTTGGGTGAAGTGCTCTGTAGATGTCTTTAAGGTCAAGTTGGTGGATTTTTGTATTTAGTTTTTCTACATCTGATTTTTTTT
>NW_006921745.1:1068649-1070999 GCF_000298275.1 Orycteropus afer afer | reverse complement strand
GTTATCCTGTGATTTGTAATTCTCTTTCCAAGTTTAGAACAGTCTGTTCTATCTTATAACTGTCTTGATTTCCTCACCATTTAAATGTTCCGTAACTACACTAATTTTTCCCTCTTTTTGTTTTGTAGTTGTCCTCATTTGCCAATTTATATCTCTGCTTCTGTTTGCAGTTTTGTAAGGTTATTTTACTTTGGCTGCTTCCATAACTGTGTTGGTCTCTGGGTTATGTTGCCATGTATGTTAATGGTCAATTGCTATTTGCTGTTGTTGGTTCTCTGTCCAAAGGACTATTTTGTAACATTGGTCTGGTTTTAACAAATTTCTTTAATTTCTGCTTATCTGGAAATGTCCTAATTTCACCATAATATTTGAGGGACAGTTTTTCTGGGTCTTTAATTCTTGTTTGGAGATTTTTTTTTTTTTCAGGGTTTTATATATACCATCCCACTTCTTTCTCACTTGCATTGTTTTTGCTGAGAAGTCAGAGCTTAGTCTTATTGGTTACCCTTTGTAGGTAACTTTAATTTTTTTCCCCCCATTCTGCTTTTAGGGTATTTTCTTTGTCTATGGCTTTACCAAGTTTGATTATGATATGTCTTGGTGATTTTGTTTCTATCCTGTTTGGGACCGTTCATTGAACTTCTTGGATGAATATATTCTCATCTTTCATCCTACCAGGGAAGTTCTCTTCCAACAAATATTCAACTATTTTCTCTGTGGTGTTATTTGTCTCTTCCTGTTCTGGAATTCCAATTACATGTAGGTTATTCTCTTCATGATATCCGACAAGAATCTTAAACTTTCTTCATTTTGCTTTGATTGTTTTTCTGATTAATCCCTTACCTAAATGGTATTGAGGTATTTGTCACTAATTCTGTTTTCCATTGATTTGATTCTATTCCTGTGCTCGTTCAATGTGTTATCCATTTCTGAAATTTTAATATTAATCTTCTGTATATCTAGCTGTAGATTTTGTACCATTTCTAATTTTTCATTTATTTTGTTATTTTTTTTTGTTGTTCTTGTATTGCCTTCCCATATTGTCCTAGATTTTTGTCTATGTTTTCCTTAATTTTGGCAGTATTTTCCTTGATATGTCTCTCCATCTGTTGAAGGTACCTATGTATAATTTTTGAATTCCTTATCAGGAAGTGCCAATGCTGCATCTTCCTCGGGAAGTTTTCTGGGTCTGTATGCTGGTCCCTTATTTCTCCTGCTTTATTTTGCTTATTTGTGAGGACTGCAGTGCTCTGTTTTCTTTGAGACATTGTGACATTGTTGTATTTATATTTAATTGGTGATTGTATGTTAGTAAGATTCATACAAGATATTTTTTTCTTTGTTCTGTTTTGATATATCTAAGTAAGCAAGGTACTGTGCTCCTCTATTCACTAGTTGGCAGCACTTATGCACTCACCAACTGTCTCTTGGTGGGTGTGATAGAAATTGAGGGTGGGTGCACAGATCTCTGTTACCTTTTTGGGAAGAGTAGTTAAGGGTGAGTCAGGCTCATATTGCCTGTTGTCTAACATTGGCCAGTTGGTGAAGAAGCAAGTGGTGGTGGTCACTCAGTAGGTGGGGCTGCAGGAGGTATGGGTGTGTTTGGGTTGTATGAGCATGGTTGCCGTCTCCCACTCACACAAAGACAACCATCCAAAAAAAGACCAAAAAAGTAAAAACAAGAAGACCAAAAACACAAATTGTATAAACACACAGGAACAATTGCCAAAAAGAAAAAGGAAAGAAAAAATATAGGAAAGGCAATAAATGAGAAGAAATATTTAAAGAAATATTTTTAAAAGGAAAGAAAAATAAATAGAAAAAGAGAAGAACACACCCACAATGTCTAGTGAGTTTGGAATAAGAGAAGAGCTAGAGTAAAAGCATAATAAAAAAAAAATGGGAAAAATGCAAAAAGAAAAAGAAGGGATGGGAAAAGAAAAAAAAAAGAAATAAAAAGAGAGATGGGAACCAGGAAAAGGAAAGAGAAAACAAAAACAAAAACAAAAACAAAAACTAGAACATTGGAAGAGAAAAAGAAGGAATAAGGAAAAATAAATAAAAAGGAAGAAAAATAATTTTAAAACAAACAAAATAAAAGAGAGAAACAAAAACAAATGGTGGGTGTGTGGTATGGCATCCAGGCTCCATCAGAGCATACAGACTGGATGGAATTTCTGCCAGTGAAGAAGGTGAGTGGAGATGGGTGATGACCACACCTCCCTTCACCAAAAGTTTGTGGTATATGGAATAACAAGGGGAATATTACATCTTTCCAATCATCAGTCTCCAGTGTGGTTGCCCCTGCTGTCCTTGGCAAGTTTGCTGGGATATGAATACTGCCTCTTTA
>NW_006921745.1:1065690-1066873 GCF_000298275.1 Orycteropus afer afer | reverse complement strand
AGTTGTATAGGCTATGGATCTCATGGTGTACTGGTCACAAGGACTAATTGTTTCCAAGAGTCTTTGGTTTTCTTCATTCTTCTCTGCTCTGGATGAGAAGAAACCCATTATTGTAGCTACATGGCTGTTTGCAAGCTTTTAAGATCCCAGTCACTACTCGCCAAAGTAGGAGGTGGAACAATATTTTGTGTAGTAAGTTATGCCAATTGAGCTTGATGTCCCCTATGACTATGGTCCTGAGCCCACAGGTTCAACTACTCGGTCCTTCTGGATAGCTGGCTGTGACAAAGAAGTGACTACAACCTTGTCCCTTGTCAGCTCTACTATACACCTGGGAATTCAGATCATACAAATACACTTATAGAACCATTGTCTTCCAACTCTATATATGGTCTTGGGTACACTCCCTGCTTCATAAACACACCTAATAGTTTAACCTGTCCACCCATTTATCCACCCATGTACCCATGTTTGCCTTCACTGACAAAGCAGTACTGTGTGTGCACAAGGGTTCATCTTTGTTATCTGTACCTGCCATGTACCTCTCTATGTCTTCTTCTTCCTCAATGCCACCATGTTCATCACTAACATTTGGAACATTGCCCTTCTCTTCACCCAAATCAATACTTATCTCTACCTATCTAACAGTGTTCCCTCCCTTACCCTCCCACCCCTGGTAACCAACAAAGGAAATTTCCTTCCATATTTAAATGTTTCCTTGACTTTTACAATAATGGACTAATACAATATTTGTCCTTTTGGGATTGACTTATTTCACTCAGCATAATGTCCTCCAAGTTCATCCAAGTCATGCGGTGTTTTGCAGATTCTAGGTTATTCTTTAGGGTTGCATAGTATACCATTGTGTGTATGTACCATAGTTTGGTTATCCATTCCTCAGCTGATGGACACCTAAGTTGTTTCCATCTTTTGGCTATTGTAAATAGTGGTGTGATGAATATGGGTGTGCATATGTCTGTTCTTGTCATGGCTCTCACTTCTTCAGGATATATACCTAGTAATGAAATGGCTGGGTCAAATGGCATTTCGTATTCCAACTTTTTAAGGAATCACCATACTGCTTTCCACAGTGGTTGTACCATTTTACAGTCCCACCAGCAGTGTATGAGAGTCCTAATCTCTCCATATCCTTTCCAGCATTTGATATTTTCTGTCTTGTTGA
>NW_006921745.1:1054520-1061899 GCF_000298275.1 Orycteropus afer afer | reverse complement strand
GTTGGTCTGGTTTTAACAAATTCCTTAGTTTCTGCTTATCTGAAATTCTCCTAATTTCACCACCATATTTGAGGGACAATTTTGCTGGTTATATAATTCTTGGTTGAAAATTTTTCTCTTTCAGGGCTTTATATATACCATCCCATTGCCTTCTTGATTGCATTGTTTCTGTTGAGAAGTCAGAGTTCATTCTTCCTGGTTGTCTTTGGTAAGTAACTTTTTGTTTTTCCCATGCTGCTTTCAGAATTCTTTCTTTGTCTTGATTTTGATCATTTTGATGATGATATGTCTTGGTAATTTTCTTTTGGCACCTATCCTGTCTGGAGTCATTGGAAGAAAACTACTAGTTTTGAATGAGGCCCAGAACAATAGAAGGCTTTGCATCAAGTTCAAGCTGCCATGCAACTGCTTTGCTACTTGGGCCATATCATCCAGCTGATCCAATTGTGCTTGAAGCAAGTAGAGATGCTGTTTTGAGTCTTTGGCAGGTCCCTATTGGTGAATTTCAGTACAGACCCTTGGGATTTTGGAGCAAAGCCCTGCTATCCTCTGCAGATAACTATTATCCTTTTGATAAACAGCTTTAACCTTGTTACTGGGATTTAGTAGAGACTGAATGCCTAACCAGCAGCCACCAAGTCACTATGAGGCCTGAGCTGCCCATTATGAATTGAGTTTTGTCTGACCTACAGAGCCACAAATTTGGACATGCACAGCAGTTCTCTGTTCATCATGTTCCATCAATGTTCATCAATGTTCCATCTCTGTTCATCATGTTCATCAATGTTTCATCATTAAATGGAAGTGGTATATCAGAGATCAAGCTCAAGCAGGACCTGAAGGCACAAGTAAGTTGCATGAGGAAGTGGCCTAAATATCTATGGTCTCCACTCCAATAACATTACCTTCCCTCTCCCAGTATGCACTTTTGGCTTAAGGAGAGTTCCTTATGATCAGTTGACTGAGGAAGAGAAAACATGCCTGGTTACAGATGGTTCTGTGTAATATGCAGGCACCACTTGAAAGTGGACAGCAGTGGCACTGCAGCCCCTTTCTGGGACTTCCCTGAAGGACAGTAGTGAAGGGAAATCCCCCCCAATGGGCAGAACTTTGAGCCATACATCTGGTTCTTCACTTTGCATGGAACAAGAAATGGCCGGATGTGTGATTGCATGGGCTGCGGTTAATGGCTTTGCTGGATGGTCTGGGACTTGGAAGGAGCATGATTGGAAAATTGATCACAAGGATGTATGGGGAAGATGTATGTGGATAGATCCTATGAGTAGGCCAAAGGAATAAAGATTTTTGTTTTTATGTGAAAGCCCACCAAAAGGTGACCTCAGCAGAGAATGACTTTAACAATCAAGTGGCTAGGATGACACATTCAGTAGAAACCAGTTATCACTTTCCCCCAGATACTGCTGTCATTACTCAATGGGCTCATGAACAAAATGGCCACAGTGGCAGGGATGGAGGCTATGCATGGGCTCCGCAACATGGGCTTCCACTTACCAAGGCTGATTTGGCTACTGCCAGTACTGAATGCCCAATCTGCTAGCAGCAGAGACCAACACTGAGTCTGCGATATAGAACCATTCCTTGGGGTGATCAGCCAGCTACCTGGTGGCAAGTTGAGTACACAGGACCATTTCCATCACGGAAAGGACAGCATTTTGTTCTTGCAGGAATAGATAATTATTCTGGATATAGATTTGCCTTCCCTGCACACAATGGTTCTGCCAAAACTACCATCCATGGACTTACAGAATGCCTTATCTGCCATCATGGTAACCCACACAGCAATGCTTTTGATGAAGGGACTCACTTCACAGCAAATGAAGTATAGCAATGGGCCTATGCTCATGGAATTCACTGGTCTTATCATGTTCCACATCATCCAGAAGCAGCTGGCTTGATAGAATGATGGAATGGCCTACTGAAAACACAATTAAGGTGCCAGCTAGGTGGCAATACCTTGAAGGGTTGGGGCAATGTTCTCCAGGAGGCTGTACATGCTCTAAACCAGCGTCCAATATATGGTGCTGTTTCTCCAATAGCCAGGATTCATGGGTCCAGGAACCAGGAGGTAGAAACGGGAGTGGTACCACTCACTATTATCCCTAGTGACCCACTCAAAAAATTTTTGCTTCCTGTCCCTGCTACCCTATGCTCTGTGAGTCTAGAGATCTTAGTCCCAAAAAAGAGAACACTCCCACCTGAAGACACAATACTGATTGCATTGAACTGGAAGTTAAGAATATTATCTGACCATTTTGGCTTCCTCATGCCTCTGATCAACAGACAGATAAGGGCATTACTGTACTATCTGGTGTGATAGATCCTGATTACCAAGGGGAAATTGGATTGACAGTACATATTGGAGGTAAAGAAGAATATGTCTGGAATACAGGAGATTCTTTAGGACATCTCTTAGTACTACCATGCCCTGTGATTAAAGTTAATGGAAAATTACAGCAACCAAATTCTGATATGACTACTAATGGCCCAGACCCTTCAGGAATGAATGTTTAGGTCACCCCACCAGGCAAAGAATCACGACTAGCTGAGGTGCTTGCTGAGGGCCAGGGAAATACAGAATGGGTGATGGAAGAAGGTAGTTCTGAATATCAGCTATGACCATGTGACCAACTGCAGAAATGAGGACTGTGATTGTTATATTGCTTCATTGTATATGTGTATCAAATATTTTTGTTTGTTTCTGTTATGAACTGTGAAATGTATACAAAGTTGATGCATTTCAGTTGTTCATGTGGTAGTGTATCGTGTTAGGTGCAAATATGACTTCATTATTGTCCTTATTTAGAGATTATATATGGTTAAGAAGATGTGTACAACTGCCAAATTGCCAAGGGGTGGACTGTGATAGCTGGAGTTGTGTGTCAACTTGGCTGGACCACAATTCTGTGTGGTTTAAGCAGTTGCGATGTGGGTTATTCCCATGATGGGATCAGATGTACATATTTTGAGCATCCAATCCATTGAAAGGAAGTTTCCCTAGGGGTGTGGCCTGCTTCCAATATATGGACATCCTGGGGAAAATGAGACACTCTTCCTTGGATCGTGATCCTGTTGTGTTGCCTACAACGATCTGTGAGTGAATAATCTACCATTTATCCTGGAGATCTTGGATTCATCATTCGTTGAAATCATCAGCCAGTATACTGCCTTCCAACCTTGAGCTTGTCAGCCCCTGCAGCTGCATGAGTCAGGAAAAGCCTCCAGCTTGATGTTTGATCCAAGAATTTGGGACTTGCCAGCTTCTATAAGTGTGTGAGCCAGTTTCCTAAGGTAATTTTTTTTCTCTCTCTGTATATAAGCTTTACTGGTTTTGCTTCTTTAGAGAACCTAGTCTAGCACAAGTGTAATCCTAACTGAAGATTGTAGTCTTTGATGTTCATCAGTAAATGCTTCAAGTGATCCTCACTTTCAGCAAGGAAGGTTGTGTCATCTGCATATCTCAGATTGTTGATGGGTCTTCCTACAATCCTGATGCCACATTTTTCTTAATAGTTCAGTTTCTTGGATTATTTGTCCAGCATAGATATTGAATAAGTATGATGAGAGATATAACCATGACACACATGCTTCCTGATTTGAAACCATGGAATGTGGCCTTGTTCTGTTTGAATGACAGCTTCTTCATCTGTCTACAGGCTCTCAGCACAATTAAGTGTTCTGGAATTCCCATTCTTTGCAATGTTACCCATAATTTGCTATGATCCATGCAGTCAAATGCCTTTGTGTAGTCAATAAAAGACAGGTGAACATCTTGATATTGCTTTATGGTATGCTTTCAGCCAAGATACATCTGACATCAGCAATGATATCCCTAGTCCCATGTCCACTTCTGAGTCTGGCTTGAATTTCTGGAAGTTCCCTGTCAATATATTGCTGCAACAATTTTTGAATTATATTCAGCAAGATTTTACTTGCATCTGATATTAATGATATTGTTCAATAATTTCTACATTCTGCAGGATCACATTTCTTAAGAATGGCACAAATATCAATCTCTTTCTGTCAGTTGGCCAGATAACTGCCTTCCCAATTTGTTGGCATAAACAATTAAGCACCTCTAGCACTGCATCCATTTGTTGAAACATCTCAATGGGTATTCCACAAATTTCTGGAGCCTTGTTTTTGCCAATTCCTTCAGTGCAACTTGAACTTTTTCCTAGCATATGGCTCTAGACCATATGCTATCTCCTGAAATAGTTGAAGATTGACCAATTCTTTTTTGTTCAGTGACTATTCCTTCCATCTTCTTTTGATGCTTCCTGCATCAGTCAATGTTTTGCCCATAGATTACTTCAATATTGCAGCTCAAGGCTTGAATATTTTCTTCAGTTCTTTTACCTTGAGAAATGCTGAATATGTTTTTCCTTTTGGTTTTCTAACTCCAGGTCTTTGCACATTTCATTATAATAATTGACTTTGTTTCCTTGTGCTACCCTTTGAAATCTTTGAAATCTGTTCAGCTCTTTTATCTCATCATTTCTTCCATGATGAGATAAAAGTAGCTTTAGCTACTCTCTACTCAAGAGCAAGTATCAGAGTCTCTTCTGACATCCATTTTGAACTTTTCTTCCTTTCTTGTCTTTTTAATGACCTCTTGCTTTCTTCATGTATGATGTTTTTGATGTCAGCCACAACTCATCTGGTTTTTGGTCATTGGTGTTTAATGTCTCAAATCTATTCCTCAGATGATCTCTAAATCCAGGTGGGATATAATCAAGATCATATTTTGGCTCTCATGGCCTTGTTTTAATTTTCTCCAGCTTCCACTTGAACTTTCACATGAATAATTGATGGTTTTCTCCACAATCAGCCCCTAGCCATGTTTGGACTGATGATATTGAGCTTCTCTATCACCTCTTTCCACAGATGTAGATTTGATTCCTGTGTATTCCATCCGGCAAGGTCCATGTGTATAGGTGCCATTAATGTTGTTGAAAAAATGTATTTGCCATGAATAAGTCATTGGCCTTGAAAATTCTATCATGTGATCTCCAACATCATTTCTAGTGCCAAGGCCATATTTTTGAACTACCGATGATTCTTCTTCGTTTCCCACTTTGACTTTCCAATCACCAGTAATAATCAATACATTTTAATTGCATGTTTTGTCAATTTCAGACTACAGAAGTTGGTAAAAATCTTGTTTCTTCATCTCTGGCTTTAGTGGTTGATGCATAAATTTGAATAATAGTATTAACTGGTATTCCTTGTTGTTGTTGTTGTTGTTGTTATGTGCCGTCAAGTCAAACCCGACTCATAGCAACCCCTCCTTGGGTTTCCGAAGGCAGTAACACCTACAGAAGTAGGATTGTCCAACCTTCTTTCAGAGGAGTGGCTGGTGGGTTTGAACCACCAGCCGTCTGGTTAGTAGGAAGTGTCTTAGCCACTATGCTACCAGAGCTCCTTGTAGGCATATGGATATTATCCTATCACTGACAGCATTGTATTTCAGGATAGATGTTCAAACATTCTTTGTGACGATAAATGCCACACCATTCCTCTTCAATTTGTCATTCCTGGCATAGTAGATCATATGGTTATCTGATTAAAAATGACTAAAACCAGTCCATTTCAGCTCACTAATGCCTAGGATGTTGATCTTTATGTGTTCTATTTCATTTTTGACAACTTCCAATTTTCCTAGATTCATACTTCATACATTCCACATTCTAATTATTAATGGTTGTTTGCAGCTATTTCTTCCCATTTTGTGTCATGCTCCATCAAAAAAATGGAGGTCCTGAAAGTTTTATTCTATCTACGTCCTTAAAGTTGACTCTATTTGTGGAGGCTGCCCTTTCCAAGTCATATTTTGAATGCCTTCCAACTTGAGGGCCTAATCTTCTGGCATTGTATTAGACAATGTTTCAGGGCTGTTTATAAAGTTTACTGGTAATATATCAGATAGTGTTTCACTGCTATTCATAAGGTTTCCACTAGCCAGTTTTCTCAGAGTGGATCACCACATCCTTCTTCCCAGTCTGTCTTACTCTGAAAGCTCCGCTGAAATCTGTCCACCATGGGTGACCCAGTTGGTATTTGAAATACTGGTGGCATAGCCTCCACCCTCTAAGCAATACTCAAGCTACCACCGTATGACAAAGTGACAGATGAATGTTGGCTTGTCATTGTAGAGGAACTGAAATTATTTTTCTATGTGGATCTTGTACCCTGCCACTTTGCTGAACTATTATGTTAGTAAACATTTTGTGGACTCTCTGGGATTTCCTATGTATAAGATCATGTCATCTGAAATCAGGATTGTTCTACTTCTTTCTTTCCAAATTAGATATGCTTTATTTTCCTCTCTTGCCTTATTATTCTGGCTAGGAATTCCAGTACAATATTGAATAAAAGTGTTGATAAGGGGGATCCTTGTCTTGTTGCTATTCTCAAGTGGAATGCTCTTAGTCTTTCTCTGTTGAAAATAATATTGGGGGCCTGTTTTACAAATATGACCTTAATTATGATGAGGAATTTCTCTTTTGGTCTTATTTTCTTGAGAGTTTTTATCAGGAAATGGTTGGATTTTATTAAATATATATATTTTTTGTGTGTGTATCTATTGAGATAATAATGGGATCTTTTACTTTGTGTTATTTATAGTGAATTACATTGAGAGATTTTTCTAATGTTGAGCCATCTTTTTGTCCTTTGTATGAATCCCACTTGATCATGATGCATTATGTTTTTTGATATTCTATACAAATTCTGTTGGCTAGAGTTTTGATGAGGATTTTTGCACCTATACTTATTAGTGATATCATTGTGATTAGGTGCCATCAAGTTGAATCCTGTAGTGCTACAATGTACAACAGAATGAAACACTGCCATGTCCTGCACCATTCTAATAATTGTTTCTATGTTTGAGTCCACCATGAGAGGATACAGGACTTATTGTTCTTTTTTTGGGAGGGGTGGGTGTCTTTGCCTGGTTTTAGTACCAAGATTATGGGGCTTCATAGAATGACTTAGGGAATATTCCCTCCTATTCTATGTTCTAGAATAGTTTGAGTAAAATTGGTGTCAACTCCTCTCTGAATGTTTGGTAGAATTCTACAGTGAGTTTTCTAGATGGGTTTTTTTTTTTTTTTGCCCCAGTGACATCTTCCATTCTTCTTTTGTTATGAATCTGTTCAGATTTTCTATCTCTATTTGTGTTAGCTGCAGACATCCATTAATCATTGGAACATGGAATGTACGAAGTATGAATCTAGGAAAATTGGAAGTTGTCAAAAATGAAATGGAACGCATCAAGATTGATATCCTCAGCATTAGTGAGCTGAAATGGACTGGTTTTGGCCATTTTGAATCAGACAACCATGTGATCTACTATGCCG
>NW_006921745.1:1047164-1051345 GCF_000298275.1 Orycteropus afer afer | reverse complement strand
GATTGATCTCTCCAAGGAGTACGTCTACCTAATGTAAATGTTCAGCTCATATGCCTGTCTTTTGTTTGGCTGGAAGCCACTGGAGTGGGTTCAATTCCAGACCTGAAGGGCAGCTAGGGGCCATAGTCTCAGTGATTCCATCCAGTTCTATCAGACCAGCAAACCTCATTCCCTTTGTTTGTTTTTTAATGATTTTGAATTTTGTTTCACCTTTCTCTCCCACTCTATCCAGGATCTCCTACAAAGATTCCTCTGTGAATGGTTGACAGTGGTAGCCAGGCACCATCTAGTTCTTATGGTCTTATAGTCATATAGGCTGAGCATCACATGGTATACCAGTGGCTTGGACTAATTTTTTCCATGCATCTTTGGTTTTCTTCATTCTTCTTTGCTCTGGATGAGGAGAGACCCATCATTGCATCTAGATGGCCACTTGAAAGCTTTTAAGATTCCAATTACTACTTGCCAAAATATGATGTGGAGCAATATTTTTGTGTAGTATGTTATGGTAACTGAGCTTGATGTTCCCTGTGACTATGGTCCCAAGCCCACAGGTCCAACTACTCACTCCCTCTAGGTAGATGGCTGTGGCCAAGAAGTGACTACAATTTTGTCCCTTGTCAGTTCTACCATATACCTGGGAATTCTTACAGAACATACAAATACACCTGTAGAAACATTGTCTGCCAACCCTATACATGGTCATGGGCACACTTCCCCCTGCATAGGCATACCTAATAATTTACCCTGTCCACCCTTTATCCACCTGTAGATCAGTGTTTGCTTTCACTGACAACACAGTACTGTATATGCAAAAGGGTTCACCTTTATTGTCTGTATCTCCCATGCACCTCTCTATATCTTTCTCATCCTCAATGGCACCATGTTGATCACTCATACATTGCCCTTCTTTTCACTCAAATCAATATTTATCTCTACTTATCTAACAGAGTTCTATCTCCTCCCCTCCCATGTCTGGTAACCAACAAAGAAAATTTCCTTCCATATATAAAACTTTCCTTGACTTTTTACAATAATAGACTAACACAGTATTTGTCCTTCTGTCTTATTTCACTCAGCATAATGTCTTCCAAGTTCATCCACTTTATGCAGTGTTTTGACAATTCCACATTATTTTTTAGGTTTGCATAGTATTCCATTGGGTGTATGTACCATAGTTTTGTTATCCATTCTTCAGTTGATGGACATCTACATTATTTCCATCTTTTGGCTATTGTAAATAGTGCTGCAATGAACATGGGTGTGCATTTATCTGTTTTTGTCCTGGCTTTCACTCCTTTAGAATATATACCTAGTAATGGAATGCCTGGGTCAAATGGTATTTCTAATTCCAACTTTTTTAAGGAATCATCATACTGCTTTCTGCAGTGTTTGTATCATTTTACAGTCACACCAGCAGTGTATGAGAGTCCCAATGTCTCCACAGCATCACCAGCAATTGTTATTTTCTTTCTTGTTGAACTTTGCTACTAGTGCTGGGCCAGATGGTATCTCATTGTTGTTTTGATTTGCATCTCTTTAATAGCTAATGATCATGAGCATTTCTTCATGTCTATGTTGGCCACCTGAATATCCTCTTTGGTATTCATGTTTATTCATGTCTTCTGCCCATTTCTTAATTGGATTATTTGTCTTTTTGTTATTGAGGTGTTGGACTTTTCTATAAATTTTAGAGATTAGTCCCTTGTCAGATATGTCATTACCAAATATTTTTTCCCAATTTGATTCTTTTGTAGAAGTCTTTGGAAGTACATAAAAATATAATTTTCAGAAGGTCCCATCCATCTAGTTTCTCTTCTGCTGTTTGTGAATTTTGGTTTATGCTTGATAGTCTATTGATGCTATATATTGTTGTTGTTGTTAGGTGTCATTGAGTCATCTCCGACTCATAGCGACCTGATGCACAGCAGAAGGAAACACCACCTGGGCTTGTGCCAGCTCCACAATCCCTGCTATACTTGAGCCCACTGCTGCAGCCACTACATCAATCCATCTCATTGAGGGCCTTCCCCTCTTTTGTCAACCATCCCCCTTACCAAGCATGACATCCTTCTCCAGTGAATGGTCCCTTCTGACAACATGACCAAAGTATGTGAGACGAAGTCTGGCCATTCTCGCTTCCCAGGAGCATTCCAGCTGTACTTCCTCCAGGACAGATTTGTTGGTCCATGGAACTTTCATCATTCTTCGCCAACACCAGAACTTAAAAGCATTGACTCCTCTTCAGTCTTCCTTATTCATTGTCTAGCTCTCTCATGTGTATGAGACGACTGAAAATATGGCTTGTGTCAGGTGCACCTTAGTCCTCAAGGAGGTATCTTTGTTCTTTAGCACTTGAAAGAGTTCCTTTGGAGCTGATTTGCCCAGTGTTGTATGTTGCCTGATGTCCTGACTGCTGCTTCCATTGGTGTCAATTGTAGAACGAAGCAATATGAAGTTTTTGACAACTTCAATCTTTTCTCCATTTATTGTGATGCTGCTTATTGGTCCAGTGTGAGGATTTTTGTTTTCTTTATATTGAGATGCAATCCATATGCAGACTGTATTCTTCAGTCTTCATCAGTAAGTGCTTCAAGTCATCCTCACTTTCAGCAAGCAAAGTTGTGTCATCAATATATCACAGGTTGTTAGTGATTCTTCCTCTAATCCTGATGCCATGTTCTTCTTCATATAGTCCAGCTTCTTGGATTATTTGTTCATCATACAGATTGAATAAGTATGGTGAAAGGATACAACCCTGACACATTCCCTTCTTGATTTTAAACCATGCAGTGTCCCCTTGTTCTGTTCAAATGTCAGCCTCCTGGTCTATGTACAGGTTCCTCATGAGTGCAGTTAAGTGTTCTGGAATTCCCATTCTTCTCAATGTTATCAATGATTTCAAGAACCAGTGGTATTGAAGGAAGAAGTCAAAACTGCACTAAAGGAATTAGTGAAGAACAAGGCTCCAGGAGTTGATGGAATACCCATTGAGATGTTTCAATAAACAGATGGCCCATTGGAAGCACTCACTAGGCTTTGCCAGGAGATTTGGAAGACAGCTGCTTGGCCAACTGACCAAGAGATTAATATTTGTACCCATTCCAAAGAAAGGTGATCCCACAGAATGTGGAAATTATCAAAGAATATCATTGATATCACATGCAAGTAAAATCTTACTGAAGATAATTCAAAAACTTTTGCAGCAGGATATTGACAGAGAACTTTCAGAAATGCAAGCTGGATTCATAAGAGGATGTGGAATGAGGGATATCATTGCTGATGTCAGAGAGATCTTGGCTCAAAGAAAAGAATACCAGAAAGATGTTTATTTGTGTTTTATTGACTATGCAAGAGTATTTGATTGTATGGATGCCATATATTAGGGCCCCTAAATTTGCCGCTATTTTTTCCTTGAGGAACTTTATAGTTTTAGGTTTCACATTTAAGTCTTTGATCCATTTGGAGTTAGTTTTTGTGTATGGTGTAAGGTACAGATCTTGTTTCATTTTTCTGCAAATGGATATCCAGTTTTGCCAGCACCATTTATTAAACAGACATCCTCTTCCTCGTTTAATGAATTTTGGCCTCTAGTCAAAGAATAGCTAACTATAGGTTGATGGATCTATTTCTGGGTTTTCAATTCTGTTCCACTGGTCTAAGTGTCTGTCATAAAAATACCAGACAGTTTTGACTACTATAGCTACATCGTAGGTTTTGAGAGCTGGGAGTGTGACATCTCCTACTTTGTTCTTTTTCTCAATAGTGCTTTGCTAATCTGAGGTTTTCTTTCCTTTCCATATAAAGCTAGTGATTGGTTTTTCCATATTCTTAAAGAATGTTGATGGAATCTGGGTTGGGATTGCATTGAATGTACAGATTGCTTTGGGTAGAATTGGCATTTTCACAGTGTTCAATCTTCCTATCCATGAGCACGGTTGTTCTTCCATTTATATAGATCTCTTATGTATTTTTGAAGTAGTCTTTTGTAGTTTTCTTTGTACAGGTCTTTTGTGTCCCTGGTAAGATTTATTCCCAATTATTTTATTATTATTATTATTTGGTAGTTATTGTAAATAGTATTGATTTCCTTATTTCCTTTTCAGCAATCTATTTGCTTGTGTTGAGAAATCCAGCTGATTTTTGGATGTTGATCTTGTATCCTGCCACAATGCTAAATC
>NW_006921745.1:1045218-1045748 GCF_000298275.1 Orycteropus afer afer | reverse complement strand
AGTTATTTTTAAGGAAAATGTTGCTCAGTTTCAATGGTCAGTGTCCAGTTTGCTCTTTTTCCATTCATCTTCCTATTGTTGATTTCTAATTTGATAGCACTGTGATCTGAGAAGATGCTTTTCATTGTTTTTACATTTATTAAGGCTTGCTTTATAGACTAACATATAGTCTACCCTGGAGAACATTCTGTGTGCACTGGAAAAAAATGTATATTGTGCTGTTGTTGAGTGAAGTGTTCTGTGGATGTCTATAAAGTCAAGTTGGTGGATTGTATTGTTTAAGTCTTCTTGTTGAGTTTCTTTCCAGTTAGTTTATCTTTCATTGAAATTAGTATATTAAAGTCTCCTACTATAACTGTAGGTCTCCAACAGCAGGACAAACTTGTCTGTTGGTTTGTCCTACTGTGGTGACATGTAGACGTGAGTTTTGAGGCTGAGCCTCTGGTGTTTAACACCCAGCGAGATGCACCTGGTGCATAGGTAACAGCCCAGTTTATAGACTGAGACAGACTAGGAAGAAGGAAGAGGCC
>NW_006921745.1:1038193-1040355 GCF_000298275.1 Orycteropus afer afer | reverse complement strand
TTCACTGTTACTGATTTCGTGTTGACTGGGTCTTTTTTATTTTCTTCTTTATTTTGTTGAGCAGATTTATTAATTTTCTCTATGTTTACTCTGAAATTTACATTTATCTTCCTAAGCTTAAAATAGGCTGTCATATCTTGGTATAACCTTGACTTCCTCTGCATATGAAAGTTCTCTAATTCTATCATTTATTTTCCCCTTTTAGTGTAGAAGTTGTTGTCATTTACAGCTTGACATCTCTGTTTCTCTGTTATCAGTTTTGCAGCTTTATTTTACTGTTGAGAATTCTTTATCTAGGTTGATATCTGGGTGATGATGCCTTGTGTTACTATCTCAGCTGTCTTCTGATGTTTTAAATTCTCTGTAAAAAGTATTACCTTTTGTATTTCTTGTAACATTGGTCTGCTTTTTACAAAGTCTTTTAACTTCTGCTTATCTTGGTATGTCCTGGTTTTACCATCATATTTGGAAGATTATTTTACTAGTTATAGGATTCTTGATTTGCAATTCTTTCTTACAGGGCTTTATACATTGCATCCCAGTTGCCTGCATTTTTTTTTTTTTTTTAATTAGAAATCAGTTCTTAGTCTCATTGGTTTCTTTTTTGTAAGTGATTTTTCACAAGCTCCTTTCAGAATTCTTTCTTTATTTTTGTTTTTGGAAAATTTGATTATGATATGTCTTGTTGATATGTTTGGGGTCTATCCTGCATGAGGGTCATTGAGCTTGGGAGAAAAATTTCTTGTCTTTCTTGATAAGAGGGAAATTTTCTGCCAAAATGTCTTTAAAAATTCTCTTTGTACTTTTTTTTCTCCTCTTCTTCTTGAATTCCTATTACACATAAATTTTCCTCTTCATGTGGCCCCAAAGAACTCTTAGACTTCCTTCATTCTTTTTTTTCTGATTATTTCTCAAACAAATTAGTATCAAGGGATTTGTCCATTATTTTACTGAATCTTTCTTCTATTGATTCAATTAGACTATGTCTTTTCATATAGTTTTCTATTTCTGATATATTACTGTTAATCTGGATTTGTAGTTGATGTTTCTTACATGGTTTCTAATTGTGTATTTTGTTTGTCATTTTGTTCTTGTATTGCTTTCCTAATTCTTCTAGTTTTATTTGGATTTCCTAGATGGCTTTAAAGAACTTAAATATAAGTCTTTTGAATTCCTTATGAGGTTGTTCTATTACTGTTTCTTCCTCTGGAAAGTTTTCTGCCCCTTTACTTTGCTCACTTCTTTAAGCCATCTCATCCTATTTCTTTGTATGATTTGTAATTCTCTGTTGCCTCTGAGGCATTAAGGTGCTAATTTAGTTTTAGATTTCTTTATTGATTATATATTTGCTTGTTTTGTGCTTTTTTTAAACTTTTGTTTGTTTTGTTTTGATGTAACAGGAGCTTTGTTCCTTCCCTTTCTTTTTAGAATGCCTTTCTTCCTTTGTATTATTCTAATCTTTGTTTTGTGGTATTGGTATTATGTGTGACTTTGGTAGTGTTCATTGGATGGATGTGTTTTCCTTTTACTGGTGGGTATGGAGGCATCACATGCATGTGTGAGTTCTCTGTGGTTAGACTGGTATGTCCCACTTGCAGGATTATGTGGAGGTGGAAGATCAGGAACTTTATCAAATATTGGATGCTAAGTGTTGGGTTGTCAGGGTCCTTCCACAGTCCTGGAGTCCTTCCAGATTATGCTAGAATTTAGTACACTCTCTGGAGATCATGACTGGATGTGTCTGTATTCACTGTGAAGAAGTGCTGCCCAAATGGCCAGGGTAAGCCCACTCTGCATGCACAAACTGGCATCTCAGTAGGTGGTAAAGGATCAAGGGGATTCAGTGCATGTGCAGTTAGGTTACAGGAACTGTTTGGGAGTGTGGCTTTGAAGCAGGTGGATGCTGGATAAGGGCACTAGGATTTCCTGCTCATCATTTGGCAAAGGTGCAGATGGCACCTGTTGGTATTTGACTGGCTTTGCTGATGAGGTAATGTGTCTGGTTGATCACTAGGCATTGTTGTTGTTAAGTGCCGTTGAGTCGTTTCTGACTCATAGCGACCCCATGCACAGCAGAACGAAACATTGCCCGATCCTGTGCCAGCCCCACAATCCCTGCTATACTTGAGCCCATCATCGCAGCCACCGTATCAATCCATCTC
>NW_006921745.1:1026950-1036834 GCF_000298275.1 Orycteropus afer afer | reverse complement strand
TTCATTACCATTGGTTCTAGATCATATGCCACTTCCTGAAATGGATGAAGATCGATCAGTTCTTTTTGGTACAGTGCCTCTGTGTATTCCTGCCATCTTCTCTTGATCACTAGGCATAGGTGCAGGAAACGTATTCACTGGTCACTGGGTTGCACAATGGTGGTTTCTGGATAGTCAGGATGGGGGTGCATAGGTCATTGCTCACTGGGTGTTCACACCATCAGTTATAGGGCAGGGAAAGTGAGGGGAAGCTCAAGCCTTTGTCACTGGTTTTGCAGTGTGGGAGTGAGTGCTGCTGATCACCAGGTTGGTGGTTTCAGGCTCTGGCACTGTGGGGAGTGCAAACTGCTGATTGTCTAGGAGGCAGTGTGATGAGGTGCATGTTCTGTGCAGATTGCCAGTCTGATGGCACAAACTATTTCTGGGGAGCATGGTAGCAGGAGAGGGTAGGAAGGCTGGGTTCATGTTTCCAGCTGCCACTCTGGTTGCATAGGATTGTGCATTGCCCATTGTCAGGCAGGCAGGATGTTGGTGGGGGTGGGTGAGGTGGGTCCATGGCTCTCCTTGCTAATCTGGGAATGCTGGAGTGTGCTTCTGATCATCAAGAGGGCAGGGTGATGGGGTGGGGGGAGTGAGTATGGCCAGTACACTCTGCCAGTAGCTAGTCTGGTGGTGCTGAAAGTGTGCACTGCCTATACTGGGGAAGTTAGGGGCAAAAGGTGGTAATTTGTGGCAGATGCCTTCCTCCAGTAACTGGTCTACCAGCATAAGAGTGTGTGTTGTGGATCACTGGGTGAGGGGAGCCAGCACAGTGGGATCCACTTTCAGTCACTAAGCAGGCAAGGTGGGTGATTATCACCAGTTGCAGGTGGGGGGATGGTTACCTCCTGTTCACTGGAAGGGTGATGAAAGTGGAGAGCATGCTCCCCTGTTCATTGACATGAGCACCAAGGTACTCCCCATAGAGTGCAGCTGGCAACCAGGACCTAGCCCTGATCAAACTTGAGGAGGAGTTGGACTGTCTAGAGTCTTGTCAGGTGGGGAATTCCAAGCTTCTACTTTATGGATTCTCTACTCTGTAAACACCACCACCCAAATGATCAGGGACCACTGCTGGTGAGTAATTCTTTTCCTATTTTCTGGCTCCTTCTCGACCATAAGTTTGCCTTGATTCCTAGAACTCTAGGCCACATTTACCCTTTTTAGATCCAGTTCATGTTCTGCTCACCTTTCTTTACTCCAGATTTATCTACTTGTATCTCAGTATTTTTGTCTCCTATTGAGAATTCCATAAAGTTGTCTTTCTATACTCCCCACCTAAGAATGCTGTTTGCTTTGTCTCAAGATGGTCACACTGTTCTGGGCCAGCAGCTGGCAAAGTGTCTGCTATTGTTATGTGCTGTTGAATCATCTCCAACTCATACCAACCCTGTGCACAGCAGAATGAAACACTGCCCAGTTCTGCACCAGCCTCAGGATCCTTGTTATGCCTGAGCCCATTGTTGCAGCCACTGTGTCTATTTGTCTCATTTAGGGCCTTCCCCATCTTCATTGACCCTCCACTTTAGCAAGCATGATATCCCTCTCCAAGGAGTGGTTCCTTCCGACAACATGACCAAAGTAGGTGAGACAAAATCTGGCCATTCTTGCTTCCAAGGAGTACTCTGGCTACACTTCTTCCAGGACAGATTTTTTAGTTCTTTTAGCAGTCCATGGTACTTTCAGCATTCTTCTCCAACACCACAACTCAAAAACATCAATTCTTCTTTGGTCTTCTTTATTCATTGTCCAGCTCTCACATGCATAAGAAGTGATTGAAAATACCATGGCTTTTGTCAGGCACACCTTAGTCTTCAAGGAGATATCTTTGCTCTTCAGCACTTGACAGAAGTCTTTCGCAGCAGATTTGTGCAATGCAATATGTCATCTGATATCTTGACTGCTGGTTCCATTGTTGTTGATTATAGAACCGAGCAATATGAAATCCTTGACAATTTCAATCTTTTTTCCATCCACCATGAAGCTGTTTATTGGACCAGTTGTGAGGATTTTTGTTTTCTTTATATTGAGGTGTAATCCATACTGCAATCTTTAATCTTCATCAGTAAGTGCTTCAAGTCATCCTCACTTTCAGCAAGCAAGGTTTTTTCATCTGTATATCGCAGGTTGTTAATGAGTCTTCCTCCAATCCTGATGCCATGTTCTTCTTCATATAATCAAGCTTCTTGGATTATTTGCTCAGCATATAGATTAAATAAGTATGGTAAAAGGATACAACCTTGATGTACTCCCTTCTTGATTTCGAACCATGATTTATCCCCTTGTTCTGTTTGAATGACAGCCTCCTGATCTAAGTACAAGTTCCTCATGAGTACAATCAAGTGTTCTGGAATTCCTGTTCTTCTCAATGTTATCCATAATTTCTTATGATCCACACAATTGAATGCTTTTGCATAGTCAATAAAACACAAGTAAACATTTTTCTAATATTCTTTGCTTACAGCCAAGATCCACCCAACATCAGCAATGATAGCCCTAATTTGATGTCCTTTTCTGAATCCAGCTCGCGTTTCTGGAAGTTCTCTGTCAATATCCTGCTGCGACTATTTTTGAATTATCTTCAGTAAGATTTTACTTGCGTGTGATATTAATGATATAGTTCGATAATTTCCACATTTTGTGGGATCACCATTCTTTGGAATGGGTACAAATATGGATCTTTTTGAGTCAGTGGCCAGGTAAGCTGCCTTCAAAAATCTCTTGGCATAACTGAGTGAGTGCCTCCAATGGGGCATCCATTTGTTTAAACATCTCAAGGGGTATTCCATCAATTCCTGGAGCCTTGTTCTTCACCTATTCCTTCAGTGCAGCTTCAACTTCTTCCTTTAGTACCATTGGTTCTCGATCATATGCCACCTCCTGAGATGGATGAACATCAACCAATTCTTTTCGGTACAGTGACTCTTGGTATTCCTTCCATCTTCTTTTGATGCTTCCTGCATCATTCAATATTTTGTCCCTAGAATCTTTCACTATTGCAACTCAATGCTTAAATTTTTTTCCTCACTTCTTTCCACTTGAAAAATTCTGAGCATGTTCTTCTCTTTTGGTGTTCTAATATTGCACATTTCATTATAGTAATTGTCTTTTTCTTCTTGAGCTGCTCTTTGAAATCTTCTGTTCAGCTCTTTTATCTTGTCATTTCTTCCATTTGCTTTAGCTACTCTCTGCTCAAGGGTAAATTTCAGAGTCTCTTCTGGATTCATTTTGGTCTTTTCTTCCTTTCTTGTCTTTTTAATGACCTCTTGCTTTCTTCATGGATGATGTTCTTGATGTCATCCCACAATTCTAGTTTTTGTTCATTGCATCAATCTATTTTTGTTGTTGTTGTGTGCTGTCAAGTCAGACCCGACTCATAACAACCCCTCCTTGGGTTTCCAAGGCAGTATCACTATGGAAGTAGATTTCCCCATCTTAGATGGTCTCTAAATTCAGGAGGGATATTATCAAAGTCATATATTGGCTCTTGTGGACTTGTTTTAACTGTCTTCAACTTCAACTTGAATGTGTATATAAGCAGTTGGTGGTCTGTTCTGCAATCAGCTCCTGGCTTTACTTTGGCTGAAGATATTGAACTTCTTCATTGGCTCTTGCCACAGGTGTAGTCAATCTGATTCCTTTGTTTCCCACCTGGTGAAGTCCACATGTATAGTCATTGCTTATGTTGTTGAAAAAATGTATTTGCAATGAATAAGTCATTGGTCTTGAAAAATTCTATCATGTAATCTCCAGCATTATTTCTATCACCAAGGCCATATTTTCCAACTACTGGTAACTCTTCATTGTTTCCAACTTTTGCATTCCAATCACTAGTCATAATCAACACATCTTGATTGCATTTTTGGTCAATTCCAGACTGCAGAAGTGGGTAGAAATCTTTAATTTCCTCATCTTTGGCTTTGGTGGTTGGTGTGTAAATTATAATAATATTAGTATTAACTGGTCTTTCCTGTAGGCATATGGATATTATCCTATCATTGACAGCTTTGTACTTCAGGACAGATCTTGAAACACTCTTTGTGATGATGAATGTCACACCATTCCTCTTTAATTTGTCATTCCTGGAATAGTAGATCATATGGTTATCTGATTCAAAATGGTCAAAACCAGTCCATTTCAGCTCACTAATGCTTAGGATATTGATCTTTATGTATTCCATTTTATTTTTGACAACTTCCAATTTTCCTAGATTCATACTTCGTACATTCCACATTCCAGCTATTAACAGATATTTGCATCTGTTTTTACTCATTTTGAGTCATGACACATGAGCCAATGGAGGTCCTGAAAGCTTTAATCTATCCATATCATTAAGGTTGTCTCTACTCTGAGACTCTTCCCCAGTCAAATTTTGAGTGCCTTCCAACCTGATGGGCTCATCTTCTGGCACATATTGGACTGTGTTTCAGGGCTATTAATAAAGTTTTCCAGTAATATATCAGACAGTGTTTCAGTGCTATTCATAAGGTTTTCACTGGCCAATTATTTGAGAAATAGATGGCCTCTTCCTTCTTTTGTGTCTGTCTTAGCCCAGAAGCTCTGCTGAAACCTGTCCACCATGGGTAACCCTGCTGGCATTTTGCAACACAGAGGCATAGCCTCCAGTCTCACAGCAACGCTTAAGCCACCACAGGACAATAAATTGACAGACAAGTTCGTTTCCCTTAGTTGTTCCAAACCTCTCTGTACCTGAGTACCTCAGACCCTAGCCTTAATAAAGAGATGTCCCCAAGTGAAAAGCAGCCACTGAGCCTGGGGCCCACCTAACTTGGGCCCTGGCCTTAATAAACAGCTACCCCCAAGTGAAAAGCAGCCCTTGAGTCCCAGCCCACCTACTTTGGGCCCTGGCCTTATTATAAAGCCACCACCAAGGGAAAAGCTGCCCTCAGCCCTGGGCTCACCTATCTCAGGCTCCAGCTTTAACATAGAGCCACACCCAAGTGAAAAGCATCCTCCAATGCCCCGGTGCACCTCTCTCAGGCCCTAGCCTTAATCTAGAGCCACACCCAAGTGAAAAGCAGCCCCAGCTCTGGGCCCACTTACCTTGGGCCCTGCCCTTAATATAGAGCCACACCCAAGTGAAAAGCAGCTTCCAAGCGCTGAGCCCACCTAACCTCAAGTCCTGGTCTTAATAAAGAGCCACCCTGAAGTGAAAAGCAGCCCCTAGCCCCAGGCCTGCCTACCTCCAGCCCCAGCCTTAATATAGAGCCACACTCAAGTGAAAAGTAGCCTCCAATCCCTGGACCTGCCTCCTTCAGGTCCCAGCCTTAATAAAGAGCCACTCCCAAGCAAAAAGCAGCACCTAGCCCCTTGCCTGCCTACCTTGGCCCCAGCCTTAATATAGAGACATATCCAAGTGAAAAGCAGCCCCCAAGCCCCAACCCACTTACCTTGGGCTCCAGCTTTAATAAAGAACCACACCCAAGTGAAAAGCAGCTTCCAAGCTCTGGGTCCACCTGCCTTGGGCCCCAGCAAAGTGCTTACAACCTGTAAATCTCCCTGTTGTTTTCATTTAGTTTCTCCTTCCTATTGGTCTTCTATCTAACTCCTCTCATCCTTCTGTTTGCTACTTTGGGTTCCCAGATTGTCACCTGTATGTTTCCCTTGGTTTCTCAATTCTTTGCTGTAGGGGGATGGTGTAGTGTTTGTGACTAGGCCATCATCTTGGATCCCTGCCCATCATTTTAAGGCATTACAGTCCTGAAGCTAAAAGTTGCATTTAAAAAATACATTTCACATTTGAGTCATACTTTACAGATAAAAAGGGTATTGATCCCCACAACTACTTGTGTGTTTTTAAGCCAGTTATTTGATTGCTCTCATTTTCTGTCTTTATCTGTGAATGGAGGCTGCAAAGGTTAGAGCCAACATAATGGACATGCTTTGTAAGGAAAAAAAAAAAAATACCATACAAGCATTACCAACTACTGCCCCCCCCCAAAAAAAAACACAAACTGTTGTTGTTGAGTCAGTTCCGACTCATAGTGACCCTAAAGGACAGAGTAGAACTGCCACAAAGGGTTTCCAAGCTGTAATCTTTACAGAAGCAGACTGACACAACCTTCTCCTGTGGAGTGGCTGATGGTTTTAAACTACCAACCCTTTGGTTAGCAACTGAGCACTTAACCACTGCACCACCAGGGCTCCTTACACAAGCATCAGTGAGTGTTATTCAAACTAATTTCACAGCCAGACCCCAGAGATTGCAACTGAAATCACAATGTTTTCCTACAGAATGTCATGCCATTACTTCAAATGTTTCTTGCATATACTTGATATTCCTCTTCAGTGAAAATTGCTATCCTTAATTTAGAAGGAGGAAAGATACATTTCTTGAAGAAACACACATCCTAAAAGGGGTTAACTGATTACATCAAAAGCCAACTAAATCTATTGCTGTAGAGTCAATGCCAATTCACAGTGACCCTAACTAAGAACATAGTAGAACTGGCCCACAGAGTTTCCAAGGCCTCAATTGTTATGGAAGCAGACCGCCACATCATTCTCCCATAGATCAGCTGATGGGTTTGAACCATCGACCTTTCGGTTTGCAGCGAAGCACTTAACCACTGCACCACCAGGACTCCTTAACTGACTACATAGAAACACAGAAAGACTCAAAAGAAATAATGCATTTTTCACCAATTTAGCTATTGAAAAATATATTTTGTTCAGAGAAGAGGACATGAAAAAGTTTGTCCATTCTTCCATAAGGAAGTCTCCATTTCAAACTGTTTGGGTTGAAGAATAGTTTTCTTTCAAGGTGAACATTAATACTCTTTTTTTTCAAAATGTCCTTTAATAATCAACTCTAGGAGTAATCCATGGCATGCATAAGGAAAGTCAAGTCCAAATTGATGAACACAGTTATCAAATGGGTATTAGAATCATAAAGCAGGATTAAAGATTCAATGCGATTATATTTTTTTCCCTAAATTTTATTTATTTGTTGTTGAGAATATACTCAGCAAAACATACACCAGTTTCTACATGTACAATTCAACAATTTCTACATGTGCAATTTAATGGCATTGATTACATTCTTTGAGTTGTGCAACAATTTTTCCTCTCCTTTTCTGAGTTGTTTCTCCCTTGTTATTATGAACGGAATGAGATAATATATTTTTTAAATGTCTAACAAAGTAAATGACCAAGAAATTGTGGCTTCTAACAAATGATACCATAATGAAGAAATCTAGTCTGTGTTTGAAAGAATCCCAGAGTATTAGCTGCATTGGGAGGGGAAATCTGTGCTGGGTTCTTTCTTCATGGAAACACATTTGGGGGAAAAGAAAAGGTTTAATAGTTTTCTATTCAGGAAGAAGAATTATTTCTATCTCTGTACTATAATTCAAGGTTCCTGTCTTGTTCCCCTTGACCCATTTGATTTCTGAGAAATGACTTCCCTCTTTTTGAACCTGCCTCCAGTGTCTTCAATGACTATCTTTTCTTCCGAAAGATCATCTGTTGTGTCTCTCTAGTTTTGTATGAACACACCCCCATTCTAGCCCTGCCAATCACTCATTCTTTCCTCTGAGGAATACTCAGGGATTGTAGTTCTCCTCTCTTGTCCTCTTTTATTCCACATCACGGTTCCCACTGCTCCCATTGCTGTCCCTTCTGTATCCTTTTTCTCTTAACCAACCACTTGCTATGGAGTTGACTCCAACTCCTGGTGTGCCCATATTTGTCAGATTAGAACTGTGCTCAATAAGATTTACAATGGCTGATCTTTTGGAAGTAGATTGCCAAGCCTTCCTTCGGAGGTGTCTCTGGTGGACTTGAACCTCCAGTCTTTCAGATAGCAGTTGAGTGCTTTAACCATTTATCATCCAGTGACTCTCCTTTTTCCCTCAGTACCTGCTTTTCTTCAGAGTTGACACAGAGCCAGGCAGTGTCTCAGGTTGAGGAAAATGCTCCTGACAATTTCCTGGGTACCATTTCAGCTGGTGACTCCTTTGATCTTAGAAGAATCATGGTTAGGAGATGGAAGGATCTAGAGAAATGAAAGTGGCACCTAGCTGTTCTGGGAAGCCAGGAAGAGCTGAATTTTTGCCAAGTGTTTTCTCCCTTGCTTTGTCAGATGTTGTCTCTCCCTACAGTAATCCTGGGGACTCTTTTCATCCTGGGCTTTCATTCCAAATGGAATGTTAAGAGGGTTCAGATGCTGAGAGACAGGGCAGTGGGGGTGGGGAGAGGTGTGAGCTTGTCCAGATCTGTGGATTTGCCAGGACTGTTTTTAAGTTGACACAGTGCTAAATAAAAAGCCCCTTACTTTGATCTCAGGGACTTCCTGGGTAGACTGTCTGATTAGATAAAGATCACATATCCCCCACCCCCATTCTTTAGAAAGTAGTGGAAGCTTTGCAGCCATTTCTTGTCCTGAGCTTCTGTCTGCCTACTCAAAGTCTGTCTCTCTCTGTCTCATTGGGTCACTCCCTGGACCTTGGGTTTTTCTTTCTGTTTGTGCAGGAAAAGGGAGACGGAGAAAATAGGGGCCCTTCTTCCTTCTTTAATTCTTCTTTTGTTTAGAAACAAAATGCACGCTTCATTGGAGAGACTCATATGGACTTTGTCTGGTCCTGGGCATCAAAGGGAGCTAGTTTCTGGTTGCAACATGATCAGCGGCTGGGATGCAATGAAACAACTGAGTTGGCAGGTAGAGGGCTTGCAGGGAGAAATACATCAGTCCCTCCAGTAGATTCAGCTGCCAGGAAAATTGGGGAGGGTTGGGGTGGAGTGCCTTTTCTTAGTGCAACCTGTAACTCCTTAACCTAAGCCCAGACATGCAGGAGATGCACCACAAACTGTCATTGATGATGAACTACCTCACTCCTGGGAGTTGAGAAATTTTAAGAAACACTTGAACCTTAAGAGCTGCCAAATGGGAAGTCATCTGGGATGGGTCACAGTTTTCCAGCTTTGTTGAGGACAAGAATCTCTTTATAGCATTTAAAAAAAAGAGTCCCTGCAAAAGTATAGTTACACTGAAAAAATTTATGTATATATGTATATTTTTTGTTGTTGTTATATGCCGTCGAGTCGGCCCTGACTCATAGCGACCCCTCCTTATATACCAAAACCAAATTGATTATCATCCAATGAGTCGATTCTGACTAATAGAGACCCCCATTGGGTTTCTGTGTCTGTAAATCTTTATAGAAGTAGATAGCCTCATCTTTCTTCTATGGAGTGGCTGGTGGGTTTGAACTGCTGATCTTCTGATTAGCAGCCAAATGCCTTACCCACTACACCATGATATATCTATATATCTATATCTACACCTATATCTATCTCTCCATGTATCTATATAGAGAGATAGATATAGATAGTAGTAAATACATACAACATTAAATTTACCATCTTAACCATTTTAAAGTACACAATCATTTGTCATTAAGTACATTCATAATATTGTGCAACTATCACCAGTATCGAGTTCCTGTAAATTTTCATCACCACAAATGTAAATCCAGTACCTATTAGCAGTTGTCACTCCCCATTCTGGAAACTATTCGTTTGTTTTCTGTCCCTGTGGATTTGCCTACTCAGGATGCTTAATATAAATGAAACTATACAATTTGTGGCCTTTTATATCTGGCTTAGGAGCTCTAGTAGTGTAGTGTCTAAGGCACTTTCTAACCAGAAGGCTGGAGGTTCAAACCCACCAGCCACTCCTCGGAAGGAAGGTTGGGCAATCTATTTCCGTAGTGATACTGCCTCAGCAACCCAAGGAGGGGTCGCTATGAGTCAGGTCTGACTCCATGGCACATAACAACAATAACAACAACATACCTGGCTTAACATAATGTTGTCAAGGTTCA
>NW_006921745.1:1025422-1026760 GCF_000298275.1 Orycteropus afer afer | reverse complement strand
TTTTTAATTCTTTTGGGGATAATTATCATATGATAATTCTGGAAGTTTGGGGTCATGTAAATGGCTAATAGGATCAACTGCTAATCTGAAATTGGAGGTAAAAGTCTACCCAGAGGTTCTTTAGAAGAAAGGGCTGGTGATCTACTTTTATCAAAAGCAGCCATTCAAAACCCCATGGAGTGTAGTTCTACTCTGACACATATAAGGTTGCCATGAGTTGGAATTGAGAATTTTTTCATGTTCTTGTTGACCACTTGTATATCTTCTTTGGGGAAATATCTATCAAGTACTTTGCTCATGTTTTAAATTGGGTGTTTTGTCTCTTTGTTGTTGAGTTGTAAGAGTTCTTTATATATTTTGGATACTACAGCATTATCAGATATAAGATTTGTAAATATTTTCTCCCATTCTTTGAGTTGCCTTTTCGCTCTCTTTTAGTGTGGTTCGAAAACCATCAGATGCTCTGTGGAAGAAAGATGGGGCAACTTACTTCTGTAAAGATTTACAGCCTTGAAACACAATGGGGGTTGCTATGAGTTGCAATTGACTAGATGGCAGTGAATTTGCTTTTTTCTCTTTTGATGTACAAAAGTGTTTAATTTTGATGATATTCTATTTCTCTCTCACTTTTTTTTTTATACTCTTAGTTTCATATTGAAGAAATGAACACTAAATCCAGGGTCATGAAGAGTTATCTTTATGTTTTCTTCTAGTAGTTGTACATAGTACTCTCTGCTGATCATTGTTCTAAGAGACACATATGTGCACACACAATTTATGTAATATAAATATTAACTCATTTAAACTTCATGACGATAGTATAAACAACAGTACAATTTGCTAACGACCTTTCACAAGTGAGAAAAATAAGGCAAAGTCAGGTTAAGTAACTCTTTCAAGGTCACACAGCTAGAATGTGACTGATTAGAGATTCAAGCTCAGCCTGGTCTCAGATTCTGACTATGCTGCTCCTTCTTAGAAATTCACCAAGAAAATATACATGATAAGAAAAGGTACCATGAATGTTTAAATACTTTTAAATAAACATTTTATTTATCACAAAAGCAATTTACATGCATATGAAAAATAGTGATGCATTTATGGGGAGGCAGTTGAATATAGTAGTTCATTCATTAGGTTCACAAATATTTTCTTGAGAGCTGACTGTGTATGCCAAGCCTTGGGCTAGGTCTTTGGAGTTGAGTGGTAGAGAAAATGTACCAGGTTCCTGTATTCAGGCTGAAACTTGAAGGCAACAGGCCTGGGCCAAGAAACAGAGGACCACATTTATACTGTAATTCTAATAAGGATTTTTAATGCCTTGGGGCCAGGATTCTG
>NW_006921745.1:995312-997935 GCF_000298275.1 Orycteropus afer afer | reverse complement strand
ATATTCTCCAACTACTGATGATTCTTCTTTGTTCTCAACTTTTGAATTCCAATCACCAGTAATCACCAATACATCTTGATTGTATATTTGATCAATTTCAGACTGCATAAGTTGGTAAAAATCTTCAATTTCTTCATCTTTGGCTTCAGTGGTTAATGTGTAAATTTGAATAATTGTAGTATTAATTGGTCTTCCTTGTAGACATATGGATATCATCCTCTCACTGACAACATTGTACTTCAGGATAGATCTTGAAATAATATTCTTTGTGATGATGAATGTGATGTCATTCCTCTTTAATTTGTAATTCCCACCATGGTAGACCATATGATTCTCTGATTTTAAATGCCCATTACCAGTCAATGTCAGCTCATTAATGTGTAGTATAGCGATCTTTATGTGTTTCATTTAATTTTTGACAACTTCCAATTTTCCTAGATTCATACTTCGTACATTCTATGTTCTAATTATTAATGTATATTTACCACTGTTTTTTCCCATTTTGAGTTGTGTCCCATTAACGAATGGAAGTCTTGAAAGCTTTATTCCATCCCTGTCATTAAGGTCAACTCTACTTTGAGGAGGCAGCTCTTCCCGAGTTGTAGTTTGAGTGTCCTCAAACCTGAGGGGCTCATCTTCCAACACCATATGAGACAATGTTTCAGGGCTATTCATAGTTTTTCAGTAATATATCATACAGTATTTTACTACTATTCATAAGGTTTTCACTGGGCAATTTTTTCAGAAGTGGATGGCCCCATCCTTCTTCCCAGCCTGTCTTAGTCTGGAAGCTCCACTGAAACCTGTTCACCATGGGTGACCTTGCTGATATTTGAAATACTGATAGCATAGCCTCCAGTCTCATAGTAACATGCAAGCCACTACACAGTATGACAAACTGACAGATAAGTGGTGGAGGCTAGAAGTCCAAATTTAGAGTGCTGACTCTAGGGACTGGGTAGAGTCCCCTCAACCTTGGTTTTCAACTCTGCCTCCTGTTCCAGGCCCATTAGGCTTTTTCTGATTCATACAGCTGCTTCCTTGAAGCTGATGAACTGAAGATCTATAAGTAAGATGCACAGTCCCAAGATTAGCAGACAACATGGCAGCCCACTAGTTCAAGTTCAGGAGCAATCCCAAGAATGGCAGGTAAAGGCAGGCCACTGAGATAAAGACTCAGCTAAAGATAGGATCCAGATGTGCCAAAAGCTAGAGACCTTTCTGAATGCCACACCCTGAAGGCAACTAATTAGTTGCTCACAGCAGATTCCACCTTGAAGTTGATTATACCACATCCAATCTTATCATGGGGAATAATTGCATCCATTTGGCCAGCCACTCAAAACCACAAGCCCTGATGGATTGGTTGTCTTTAAGCTCTGCCTTTTGCTTTCCAAACATAGGATGTTGCCAAGGCTTTTTTTTTTTTTGGTTAAAATATCTTGTCAAACACAAACTCTGCTAATGAAGTTGTAACAATTCTCTTGGAATTCTGAGAAGAATTTTTGTTGCAGTTATACTCTACCATCATTTTCCTTCCTGGGGATTTGAATCCCTGAAACCTATCCACCATCTTAGTTCCAGGGAAAAAGATAATGCCCTCATCCTTAGGTGGAGTTTTCAGGAGAGCATGTGTGTTCTTCCCTCTATGCTAATGCCAGTGGGGCTGGTTGATCCTTGCTCACCAGAAGGGCACCTGTTCTCTCTGATGCTCCATAATGTTCAGAGTGTCTCCCTCCTCAGCCAAACTCTACAAGCCAGAGCCATATGCCAGATGCCATGCTGGGCACTGGAGGCCAGAGATGAGGCAGACATTGTGCCTGGGTTTCTCTCACGGTCTGAGGTGTGTTGCAGTGGAGTGTATATGTGTGTGTTGTACTTATGTGTGTGTGGCAGGGGTGGAGTTAACTTACAGTGATCTGTGAATAAACAATTCCCTGTAGCCAAAATTTAACCCTTTTGTATCTTCAGGTATCATAACAAATAAAGAACTCTTAAAACGGATCCTCTTTTTCTTGACAAATAAATGAGGTAGAATGTGGGATGTTTTCCAAGTACAATTTTGCCTATTTCTTTTTTTCTTTTTTTTTTAGTTCTCTGTTTTCTCTTATCTGTACTGTATCTTACTCTCACTCTCCCTGGTGACTCTTCCTTCTAAGATTAAATGAGGATCATTCCTGAACTCTGGGTCTCCTTTAAACCCCAACGTGTTGTGGATCAGCAACCCCTGATGCATCCAAGCTCTGTCTTCTATAATTTGCAGTTTCTGACCAGAAGTTAGGACACCTGGGATACTGGGTGCATGTTCTCAGGTAATGTGGGTGCAGTTCATCTGCTAACACAGCAATTTCTCATGTTCTTTGTTTGTTCAGTTTTCCACAATTTGTTTTTTCAGGAGAGCAGATTGTGGAAGTAATCTCTGGGCAGATCTTGAATGCTGAGTCATCAGTTATGGGTCGTGGGAAGGCATCAATAGAAAGTTGAGCACAGGGGAAAATTCATTTGGGTTAATGAGGAACCTGTTCGAATTTTGAAGTCCTATAGATTAGGACTCTGGTAGCATAGTGCCTAAGGCACTTGACTGCTAACCAGAAGGCTGGCGGTTCAAACCCACCAGCCACTC
>NW_006921745.1:984146-995212 GCF_000298275.1 Orycteropus afer afer | reverse complement strand
CTCCTCGGAAGGAAGGTTGGGCAATCCTACTTCCATAGTGATACTGCCTCGGAAACCCAAGGAGGGGTCGCTATGAGTCGGGGCCGACTCGACAGCAAATAACAACAACAACAACATAGATTAGGATGAAATTTCCCTTCCTCATGATCCATGCCAGAGTAATCATTTGGTGGAGACAGGGTGGGCATTTTAGTTGTTACTCATTTTTCATAATACAAAAATACCAATAGGTTTGAAATTGGTGGATCCTACTACATGACAGTTTCAGCGTTACTAAACCAAAAACCAAACTCACTGCCATTGAGTCAATTCCAACTCATAGCAATCCCCTATGGGTTTCCAGCAGAAATTCTTTATGGAATTAGATTGCTCAGTCTTCCTTTGGCAGAGTTGCTGGTGGGTTTGAACAACCAACCTTCTGGTTACCAGTAAAATGCCTTAGGCACTATGCCACCAGAGCTCCTTTCAGCTTTACTAGGTATTACCAAATTGCCCTCTAATTTATATCTCCAAAAGAAGAGGATAAGTGTTTCTACTTTCTCATGAATTTGCTGATCCTTGCTATAATCAGATTTGTTTGTGGTAACAACTCTTTGGCAAATTATTTTCAACTCCTGTAGTTAACCATACCTCATCTGTTCCCATGGACTTATCACACTGTATTACCGTCATCTGAGTGACTATATAGTTGCCACAACCAGGCTATTCATTGATTACTGGGTTCCTGTCTGCTTCTTTTTGTGTTCCCAGCACGAGCACAGTGGCAGGCACATAGTAAGTGTTCAATACAAGTGTGTTGACTTAAATATAAAGAACTAAGGAATCAAAGAACAGAATGGTCAGGAAATGCTTAGTGATGGGATGGAACCAAGATTGATGAAAAAGTGGAGCTTTCAAACACTTCTGGACAGAACATCAACCAGTATAACCACTTTGGAACACTCTTGGCCAATATTTACAAGATTTGTTCATGCTCTGTGACCAACTAATTCCACTCCTGGGTGTTTAATCCAGAGAAATGTGTACATATGAGTATCAAAGATATGCCCTAGAATGGAAGCAGAGGCAGGGATGCAGATAAGGCCAGGGACCCCGGCCATGGTCCTCCCAAGAGATAGGAAATTTGGGGAAAGCAAAGAAAAAGCTGGAGGTGGGGGGACCAGCACAGAGTGAGGAAGCAGAGGCAGTGATCCAGGTAAGGCCGGGAACCCAGAGGCAGGGATTCAGGTAAGGCTGGGAACCCAGGCTGCAGCCCTCCCAAGTGGTGAGAAAACTGGTGAAAGCAGAGAAAAAGCTGGGGGGGGGGTTGACCCACACAGAGTGAAGAAGCAGAGGCATGGATCCAGGTAAGGCCAGGAACCCAGGCAAAACCCCTCCCAAGTGGCAGGAAAGAGGCAGGGATCTATGTAAGAGGAGGGTGGGGAGGGTAGAGAGGTTTTGAACAGCTAAGGGAGACAAACTTATTTCTTGTTTGTCCTACTGTGGTGGCATGTTGCTGTGAGGCTTGAGACTGTGCCACCAGTGTCTCAAACCTGATAGGGTTGCACATGGTGCACAGATTTCAACAGCTTACAGACTGAGACAGACTAGGAAGAAGGAAGAGGCCATCCACTTCTAAGAGAATTGGCCAGGGAAAACCTTATGAATAGCAGAGAAACACTGTCTGATACATTACTGTGCAACTTTATGAATAGCCTGGAAACATTGTCTGATACAGTGCAGGAGGATAAGCCACTTAGGTCAGAAGTCTCTCAAAATAGGACCAGGAAAGAGCTGCATTATCAGATAGAACAAGCCTTAATGATATGGATAAGGTAAAGCTTTCGACCCTTCCATTTGCTGATGTGGAACCACTCAAATTGAGGAGAAACAGCTGCAAACATCCATTAAAAATTGGAACATGGAATGTATGAAGCATGAATCTAGGAAAACTGGAAGTTGTCAAAAATGAAATAGAGTGCATAAGGATTGATATCCTAGGCATTAGTGAGCTGAAGTGGACTGGTTTTGGCCATTTTGAATCAGACCACCATGCGGTCTACTATGCCGGGAATGACAATATGAAGAGGAATGGTGTGGGGTTCATCATCACAAAGGATGTTTCAAGATCTGTCCTGAAGTACAATGCTGTCAGTGATAGGATAATATCCATACGCTTACAAGGAAGACCTGTTAATACAACTATTATTCAAATTTATGCACCAACTACCAAAGCCAAAGATGAGTATATTGAAGATTTTTATCAGCTTCTGCAGTCTGAAATTGACCAAACATGTAATCAGGATATGTTAATTATCACTGGTGACTGGAATGCAAAAGTTGGAAATGAAGAGAATTCGGCTGTGGGTACTGAAATAATACTGGAAATGGCATGATAGAATTTTGCAAGACCAATGACTTATTCATTGCAAATACCTTTTTTCAACAACACAAATGGTGGCTATCCACGTGGATTTCACCAGATGGAACACACAGGAATTGGATTGAATACATCTGTGGTAAGAGGCAATGGAAAATCTCAATATCTTCAGCCAAAACCAGGCCAGGAGCTGATTGTGGAACAGACCATCAACTGTTCATATGCAAGTTCAATTTGAAGTTAAAGACAGTTAAAACAAATCCACAAGAACCAAAATATGATCTTGAATATATCCCTCCTGAATTTAGAGACCATCTAAAGAATAGATTTGATACATTGAACACCAATGACCAAAAACCAGACAAATTGTGGGATGACATCAAGAGCATCATCCATGAAGAAAGCAAGAGGTCACTAAAAAGATGAGAAAAGAAGAAAAGACTGAAATGGATGACAGAAGAGTTTATGAAACTTGCCCTTGAGATAAGAATAGCTAAAGCAAATGGAAGAAATGACAAGATAAAAGAGCTGAACAGAAGATTTCAAAGAGCAGCTCAAGCAGACAAAGCCAATTACTATAATGAAATGTCCAAAGATTTGGAGTCAGAAAATCAAAAGGGAAGAACATGCTTTTTCAAGCTGAAAGAACTGAGGACAAAAATTTAAGCCTCGAGTTGCAATATTGAAAGAGTCTATGGGAAAAATATTAAATGATGCAGGAAACATGAAAAGAAGATGAAAGGAATACACAGAGTCACTGTACCAAAAAAACTGGTAGATCTTCATCCATCTCAGGAACTGCCATATGATAAAGAACCAATTGTACTAATGGAAGAAGTCAAAGCTGCACTGAAGGAATTGGTGAAGGAATTGATGGACTATCCACTAAGATGTTTCAACAAACAGATGCCACACTGGAGGCACTCACTGGGTTATGCCAAGAGATTTGGAAAATAGTTACCTGGCCAACTGACAGGAAGATATCCATATTTGGACCCATTTCAAAGAAAGGTGATCCCACAGCATGTGGAAATTATCAAACAATATCATTAATATCACAAGCAAGTAAGATCTTACTGAAGATAATTCAAAAAAAGCTACAGCAGTATATTGACAGAGAACTTCCAGAGGTGCAAGCTGGATTTAGAAGATGTGGAACAAGGGATATCATAACTGCTGTCAGACGGATCCTGGCTCAAAGCAAAGAATACCAGAAAGAGGTTTACTTGTGTTTTATTGACTATGCAAAGGCATTTGATTGTGTAGATCATAACAAATTGTGGATGACATTGAGATGAATGGGAATTCCAGACTTGATTGTGGTCATGAGAAACCTGTACATTGACCACGAGGCTGTTGTTCAAACAGAATGAGGGGACACTACATGGTTTAAAATCAAGAAGGGAGTGTATCAGGGTTGTGTCCTTTCCTCATACTTATTCCATGTGTATGCTGAGCAAATAATCTGAGAAACTGGACTATATGAAGAATGTGGCATCAAGATTGGAGGAAGAATCATTTACAACCTGCGATATGCTGATGACACATCTTTGTTTGCTGAAAGTGAGGATGACTTGAGTCACTTACTGATGAAGAATACAGTCTGCAGTATGGATTACATCTCAATATAAATAAAACAAAAATCCTCACAACTGGACCTATAAGCAGCATCACGATAAATGGAGAAAAGATTGTAGTTGTCAAAGACCTCACATTGCTTGGTTCTACAATCAATATCAATGGAAGCAGCAGTCAGAACATCAGACAATGTATAGCACTGGGCAAGTTGGCTGCAAGGGACCTCTTTCAAGTGCTGAGGAGCAAGGATGTCTCCTTGAGACTAAGTTGCACCTGACACAAGCCATGATATTTTTAATCACCTTGTATGCATGTGAGAGCTGGACAATGAATAAGGAAAACCAAAGAAGAATTGATGCTTTTGAGTTGTGGTGCTGACAAAGAATGCTGAAACTACCGTGGACTGCTAAAAGAGCTAACAGATCTGTCCTGGAGGAAGTGCAGGTGGAATGCTCCTTGAAAGCCAGAATGGCCAGACTTTGTCTCACCTACTTTGGTCAGAAGGGAGATTTCCCTGGAGAAGGATGTCATGCTTGGTAAGGTGGAGGGTTGGCAAAGGAGGGGAAGGCCCTCAATAAAATGGACTGACACAGAGGCTGTAGTGATGGGCTCAAGTATAGCAGGGATCATGGAACTGGGTGGTGTTTTGTTCTGCTGTGCATAGGGTAGCTATGAGTCGGACACAACTAGATGGCACCTAACAGTGACAACAACAATGAGAATATTAATAACAGTACTGGTTACAGAAGTTCCAAATGGAGATCACCAAAATGCCCACAAATCCAATTGTTAAATAAAAAATGTGGTATAGTCACATATTGGAATAATAAACTGTGATGAGACTGAATGATCTATAACTGCAAGCAACAGTAAAGAAGAATCTCATTAAAATGCTAAATGATGCTAGACCTTAAGGAGCATATGACCTAGATTCCATTTATTTGAAGTTTAAACCCAGGCAACCCTGTCTACAATACCAGAATTATGGCCCTGATTTCTTTTCTAGGGGAGTGGGTATTGACCAGAAGAGGGGCATGGAAGTGTCAGAATGTTTATTTATTTTGTCATATATATTGAGATAAAATTTACATATGATGAAATTAACTTTTTAAAAATGTACATTTTGATGAGTTTTGACAAATGTGTACCATTGTGTAACCACCACTGTAATCAAGATATAGAACATTTCCATGAAAGAGCTCCTTTGTGACACATATGTTCTACTTCTTGATCTTGGTCAAGGGTGTTGGTTACATGGGTATGTTCACTTTGTAAAAATTCATTCAGTCATGCACTTATGATACAAAAAAAAAAAAAAAATTGTTGTCGAATTGGATCTGACTCATAGCAACCCCTCCTTGAGTTTCCAAGGCAGTATCACTATAGAAGTAGATTGCCCAATTGTCCTTCCGAGGAGTGACTGGTGGGTTTGAACCGCCAGCCTTCTGGTTAGCAGTCAAATGCTTTAGGCACTATGCCACCATACATGTGCACTTTTCTGAATGTACATTATACTTCAATAAAATGCTTAAGAATGTAAAAAATAAAAAGGTTGGTTCCAAGAATGGCCAATTGTATGAAAGATTTGGGTAGTAGAGGGGGTGGAAAGAAAACAGTGGGGAAAGTGATTGGTCTGGTGTAGAGATTGTGGAGAAGAAAGAAACAAAAAGTGAGTCAGCTAGCTCTAGTTCAAGCTTCACTTTGTACATTTGCTGCTGGGAAGTAGGTAGCAACTAGCTTTTGTTTTCCGAGTTCTGGATCTTTTTTTTTCCCCACCCTTTCTTTTTATAATAACTTGCAAAGAAGGAGAGATCATTCAAGAATGGATCAGTGGTGGAGTTTCCTGGGATGTGGAACAGGTGATCTTGGCCACCACTCACTGGGGTCTCCAGGTAGGGACCCTGGAATGTTCTCAACAAAACTTGTGCCCTCAACAGTCATCAGTGCAAAACATCTCTTTCTTTTTTGACCAGAGGAATTCCCAAGATCCTGAGGAATCTGAGGCTGGAGTCCTTTGGAAATCTCTTCCTGGTCCTGTCTGCCATGAGAGGAGATGAGAATGCTTGTTAGGGAAAAGGTACATCCTCTGTGTGAGTACCCCTCTTTTCCCTTTTGTTAAAAACCTCACGTTGTTTATGTTGACAACAGGGGCAGAATGTCCCTTTGAGATTCCAAAGAGAATTTTGAATTTTGTCCCGGGAGATATTGGGTGTTTTATTCCTTTCTTTTTGTTTCTTCATTTCTAACCTCTCCATTTGCTGAGCTCTCCAAAGGTATGTGTATAGGGGAAGCTGGGAATAGAGAGAATAAAGAAGGGTCAGTTAGACAAATCTAAGCTGTATGTCTGGTGGTGTAAAAATTTAAAGTGTGCCTGTTAAGATCTGTTAATATTCCTTCCACTAAGGAATTAAAGACATACTTCATTTAGACTGTTCCTGTCCATGGCAAATAAACCTGAGATTTAGTTATGACCTTTGTGAAAAATAAACTTGGCTGCATAGAAAAAAAAAATAAAAAACATTTTTTCCTTTTTAAAAAATCAGGCTTGAGATTTTTATATCCTTTGAGTCATATTCTTGAAGCAATTGGCTGATTAATTCAAGAAATGTTATTTTCCCAGTTCAAACATGACATTTTGAAAATCATCCATGAATTACATGACTCAAGAATGAAAGGCTTTTCTGTGCCATTTAAAAGGTCTTTGCATTTTCAGGGCAAACATGAATATCTATAAGGGCACATTTATTACTCCCAGAACAGATAGAAAATTAGCAAAGTCATAAAACTCTTGACCAGCTTTGCTATTGCAGCTGTGTTTCACCCCAGTCCCCTGCCAATACCCCTGTTGCTAAAATGGTTAAGGATGATGTTATTTTTGCCATTGCAGGCAAGTCACTGGTCTTTGTATGATGGCCTTCCAAATATCTAAAAAAAAAAAAAAAAAAATTGGTATCTAAGCTTTTTTCTTCTGGTGGAGTTCAAAAAGGATTTGTCAGTCCCATAAATTTATTCCTGGAAGTGTTACCTTTTAATCCCAGAAAAGATCCCTATTCTTCTAATCCCACACCATACACCAATACTGAACCTCAGAAAAGGAACTGGGTGTTAAATGTTCTGCCTTAATTTATACTACTGTATGCAATCCCATACACATGGATGTATGTTTCTGAATATACCCACCCCATAATTACTGAGACAAGCCTTTCATTTGTCTGAAATGGTGCAGGCATAATGGTGCCAACCCACACATTTTTCCACTGGAAATTGTAAATGGATGACAAAAACAGAACTCTGCCATCCCACCCTTTCCACACTTCTTTGTTGTTGTTGTTGTTGTGTGCAGTCGAGTCGGCCCCGACTCATAGCGACCCCTCCTTGGGTTTCCGAGGCAGTATCACTACGGAAGTAGGATTGCCCAACCTTCCTTCTGAGGAGTGGCTGGTGGGTTTGAACCGCCAGCCTTCTGGTTAGCAGTCAAGTGCTTTAGCCACTATGCTACCAGAGCTCCTTCCGCACTTCTAGGGAAGGATTTTCATAATTCTTCATGTGTTGGGCAAGAATCAGTGCTCATAGAGGTCTTAATCATTGTTGCTCAGTTGATTAGAGCTGTGATACTCAAAGTGTGGTCCACAGAGCAGTACTGTTCTGCAGTCCTTGAGATAAATTTAAAAATTGAGAAAAGTGTTTACAAACTTTTAGAGTAACTTGAAAGATTAAATTAGTCTGTTGTATCTAATCATAATAATTGGGGGGGGGCTTGCTTTTTTAAAAAAATATCTTTTTAAAATATCATTTAAATAAAAAAGACAGTTGCCATTGGACTCATTGTGACCCCATGTGTGTCAGAGCAGAACTGTGCTCCATATGGCTTCAGTGGCTGATTTTTTTGGAAGTAGATTAACAGGCCTTTCTTCTGAGGTACCTCTGGGTAGACTCACACCTCCACCATTATGGTTAGCAGCTCAGTGAATTAAATGTTTGCATCATCCAAGGATTCTTAAATATCACATATTTTTCATTAATTTTTAAAATTGTATTTGACAAAATATCAGGCCCTGATGAATTGGAAATCAATCTGTCAGAATAACTGCTCCTTCACCATAGATGGTTTGAGAAGCACTGGATCATAATACTGTGTTAAAGGCAAAAGCTCAAAGTCTCCATTTCTTTGTGGTCCAGGGAACTCTTCTCTCTTGGCAGGGCCAATGCATTGCAAGTAAGTATGTGGAGCTTTAGAATATTAGATAGACCCCTCCTGCAAAACATGTTGGTTAGCAGCATCCCTGTTATACATGAGCTTTAATATTCCATGGGCAACTCAATAACTGTCAAAGCTTCTCTACCTTGAAGCTTGCAAACACTGCTTTTCCTCCTGTCTGGATTTCCTTATCTCCCTCTCCTTCTTTGAAATCTGCAAAGAGTGTATATTGTATTCATGTTCTGATTCTGTACTTCCTTGTCTTTGTAGACATTATGAAGCAGGTTTGGTTGTCTTTCTCTTATCAGGATTGAATGTAAATTGTCTGGAATTTACTGATCACTACTTTGTAGATACTGTTGGTGCCCTATTCCTATCCCTTGAACAATCATCTCCACACACTGGAGGCTGCTTACTGTGAACATCTGTGAGTTTCTGCCTAAGAGCATTTATTTTAATTCTTTTTATAGCCACAGTACTGTGCATGATCCAGGTACAGAGAAAGCCAGACAAGTAGAAAGTTAATGTACCAGAATTAGCCCTCAATCAATGACTGATCGAGGTTGGTGAATAAGTACCCCAGCTGCATTACACCTTGGTTGCAGTAGCTCTGAATCCTGTTCTACATTGTCTCCCAGAATTACAGTGGTATTAAGATCTGGCTAAACACACACACACACACACACACACACACAACCAAAACATTGCTGATGAGTAAATTCTGATTCATGGTGTCTCTACAGGACAGAGTAGAACAACCCCATAGGGTTTCCAAGGCTGCAATCTTGAAGGGGGCAGAGTGTGACATCTTTCTCTCTGGGAGCAGCTGGTAGTTTCAAACAGTAAATCTTTTGATTAGCAGCCAAATGTTTTAACTACTATGACACCAGGGCTCCTTTGTGTTTTTTTCTTGGTGATATTGAGTTCCCGCTTTCTTTGCTTGCTTCTGTCCTTTTATTTCTTGTAAGATAAAAGATGATTCAGGCTATACCCTAGGGAAACTCCCCTTACATTTGATCAGAGCTGTGACCTGAATAAGGGTGTTGAACACCCCTAAACCCCTTATAACTGATTGGTTGATCACATCAAATCACTTCATAACAGAGTATAACATCTTTATATAACTGCCAGATTATGTCATTATATAACTGCAAAACCAATGAGATTCATGGCCCAGCCAAGTTAACATATATTTTTTTTTGAGACACAATTCAATTCATGACATTCCACATTTTGGCCTCCAAAAGTTCATGTCTCTGTCTCATATAAAACATTTTCTCCCCATCATATCATTCCAAAAGTCTTAAATTGGCTCCAAGTCCAAATTCCAACCTGTGGAAAAATTCTTCATCCATGAACTTTTGAAACCTGCTTCCAAGGTACAATGGTGGAACAGGCACAAGGTAGATATTTCCATTATAAATGGGAAAAATTGGAGAGAAACAAGAAATAACAGTCACCATGCAAGTAAAAAATCCAGCAGAACAATTTACATTACCTCTCAAGGCTTGAAAATAATCCTCTGTTCTCTGAGACCATCTAGGTAGTGGCCCTGTCTTCCAGACTCTAGATCTTAGCCAGGCTCTCTGGATTCTGGGTGGAGGCTCCTGATGGCCCACTGGGATGGCAACTCTGATCCCTCAGCTTTGGGTGGCCCCACTCTCCTAGTCCAACTGAGTAGTGACCCCATCCCTTTGGCCTAGGCAGACCCCATTCTTCTGCTCCTTGGTCATGGCAGCCTCATCCCCTTAGTTTTGGGCAGTTTGGCCCCATTTACCTGGCACTCATGAATGGCAGTCCCACCCTCTGAAACCAAGTTGATGCAGATCTGACTCTTTGCAACCTAGATGGCTGTGGTCCCAGCCTTTGAGACCCAGCAGGCTATGATTCCACACTTTAAGATCCCAAAGGTTGTGGCCCTACACTTTGAGACTGAGGCAGCTCTGCTTCCTGTGTTCCTTGTCACTTCATCTTCTTCTCTCTGGTTCCTTGGGCTTTTGGTCTCTCGGCCTTTCAGTCCTCTTGGGTTGGCCCAGCCCCTGCCCTGTCCAGGTATGTGTTACAAAGGTTTTTAGCTCTACTGATAGGTGCCCAAAGGCTCTCCACTCTACTATAAAGCCTCCTGCTCAAAAACCCTCAATTTCTCTCTCCCGGGGTTACTTCCTGTGCCATCTCATACTGCTCTTCTAGTTCTGCTGCCCTTGTTTCTCTGCTGCTGCTTCCTGCCATCTGCACCACCTCTGGTATTACAGCTCTCCTCTCTTCCTTTGAGCTGACACCAGAATTGCCTTTGATATCTGTAATTCCATCAACAGTTTCTTCAAGGCAATCTAGACTTTTACCATTAGGCACCTTATAACTCTTCCAACCTCTACACATTTCCCAATTCCAAAACTCCTCCCACATTTTAGGTATCTATTAGAGCAACACACCACTCTTCTGAAACCAAATCCTGTCTTAGTTATCTAGTGTTACTACAACTGAATACTACAAATAGATGTCTTCAACAAACAGAAATTCATTCTCTCACAAATTGGGACGTTAGAAGTCTGAATTTAGACAGCTGACTCTAGGAGAAGGCTATCCACAGTGGTAACTTATTTGATGGTATGCTTAGCTACTGTTAAGTTGAACCTGATTCATGGTGGCCCCAGGAATGACAAAATTCTGGCAATCCTGGGTCAGTCTCATGATTGGTTGAGATTGGATCATTGTAATCCACATGATTTTCATTGGTTGATTTTCAGAAGTTGAACACTAGCTGTTTTTTCCTAGTCAGTTTTAATCTTGAAACATCTTCAGCATCATAGCAACATTCAAGCCTCCACTGATGGATGAACAGTAGTTGTGCGTGAGGTACATTGATCAGGAATTGAGCTCAGCTCTACACTGAACCTCCCCACTGCCTCCACTACTTGATAAGACATCTTT
>NW_006921745.1:981112-983076 GCF_000298275.1 Orycteropus afer afer | reverse complement strand
CTTTAGTAGTATTAAAGCATTATGTGATATCTTAGGTTGAGTGCCCCCTCCCACACCCAAAACAGACTCTGAGACAGGGAATCAAATGCAAATAGCTTATTTGAGAGGAAGTTCCAGCAGCACCCACAGGAAGTGAGGAAGAGGAAAGAGAGAAAAGAAGGAAACCAATAAAGTTGTGTGTTACCAAGCAAATTCCCACCATAAGTGACTGGAGTTCATTCCCACTGGGAATTCCAAGAATGGAGTTTTGAGGAGTGATGGAAGTGGGGTATCTGTGTACCATATTCTTATCAGTCAACTCAAAAGTGCTCTGAGAGCAATGTTAACTCCCTGGTGCTCTCATCCTGTCCTTGTGTAAGCAGAGTGGGCTCCAGTGGTTAGAGAAAGCCATCAGGTAAAGACTTGCAGGAGCTGACACATTGAAGCTGGACAGTTCTGCACAGGCATGGTAGGTTTCAAGCAGATGTGGAGATATCAAATTATCTGCCACAAGTAAGTAGGACTGGTGATCTTATCCCAATTTATAGATAAGGAAATGTGAAGAAGTTTGGAGAAATGGAAAAGATCTTTCCCTTCTATACACCTACTTTGGGTCCCTCTAGAGCCTCTTTCAATACTTTTTTTTGCCTGTTCCGTGTAATCAGATAGGATGTGATCTACCTCCATGGGAGAGACTGGCTGGATGCTTACAAAGTCCTTCTACTCTGCTTCCTATGTTCCTGAGTGGACTCCATTTTCCAACTTCCCTTGCAGAAATATGTGGCAAGTACTGCCCTGCAGAGAACAAGTGAAAGTATAACACTTCCTGACCTGACCTGTGAAACATTGCATGCCAATTCTCCTTGTGTTTAGAGCTGACTGGAATAGAGTTGACCCCAAGGGCATCCTAGAGAGGCATGCCTTAAGATAGCAGGGCTACAGGATGGAAAGAGTGTGGGTCCCTGGGTTATCAGTTAGGGGAGGAACACTTGACCAGAAACATATTCTTTAGACTGCTACAAGAGTGGGAAATAAAATTCTATTGTGTTAATTCACTGTGATTTTGAGACTTATTTATTACAGCAATTAGCTTCACCTTAATGCAACATCATAGATGAGTAATAAAATACTTTATTTTATTTTATACTACTTATTTTTTTCCACTTTCACATTCCAATCACCAGTAATTATAAATGCATCTTGATTGCATGTTTGATCAATATCAGACTGCAGAAGTTGGTAAAAAAAATCTTAAATTTCTTCATTTTGGCATTAGTAGTTAGTGCATAAATCTGAATAATAATCATATTAACTGATCTTCCTTGTAGGTGTGTGGATTTTATCCCATGACTGACAGCACTGCACTTCAGGGTAGATCTTGAAATGTTCTTTTTGACAATGAGTGAGATGCCATTCCTTTTCAATTTGTCATTTCAAGAATAGTAAATCGTGTGATTGTCTGATTCAAAATGGCCAACACTAGTCCATTTCAGATCACTAATGCCTAAAATAGCAATCTTCAAAGATTCTATTTCATTTTTGATAACCTTCAATTTTCCTTGATTCATAATTTGTACATTCCATGTTCCTACTACTAATGGATCTTTGCAGCTGTTTTTTCTCATTTTGAGCTATGCCATATCAGCAAATGAAGGTTCCTAAAACTTTACTCCATCTACATCATTAATGCAGGTCTTTCCCAGTCATATTTCAACTTGAAGGACTCATATTTTGGTGCTATATCAGATAATATGATCCTGCTATCCATAAGGTTTTCAGGGCAATTTTTTTCCCCCCAGAAGTATATCCCCAATTCCTTCTTCCTACTTTGTGTCATGGATTGAATTGTGTCCCCCAAAATTTGTGTCAACCTGGCTGGGACAAGATTCTCAGTGGTTTGGAAGTTATGTAATAATGTAATATGGCAGATATATAATGATATCAAATGATGTTATCTGATGTGACAAGCTGATGAAATGTAAAAG
>NW_006921745.1:972337-974052 GCF_000298275.1 Orycteropus afer afer | reverse complement strand
AAGGGCAAGGTTCAGAGTCTCTTCTGTCATCCACTTTGGTCTTCTCTTCTTTTCTTGTCTTTTTAGTGATCTCTTGCTTTCTTCATGGATAATGTTCCAAAGAAAATTAGAAGCTGTCAAAAATGAAATGGAATGCATAAAGTTTAATATCCTAGGCATTAGTTAGTTGAAATAGACTAGTATTGGCCATTTTGAATCAGATAATCATATGGTTGGCTGAACTGGGAATGAGAAATCAGAGGAATGATATCAAATTCACTGTCAAAAGGAATGTTTCAAGGTCTATCCTGAAGTACAATGCTGCCAGGGATAGGATACTATCCATATGCCTACAAGCAACACCAGTTAACATTGCTATTATGCAAATTTATGCACAAACCACTAAAGCCAAAGATGAGGAAATACAAGATCTTTACCAATTTATGTAATCTGAAATTGACCAAACATGCAATCAAGATGTATTTATGATTACAGGTGATTATAATGCTAAAGTGTGAAACAAAGAAAAATCATCAGTAGTTGGAAAATATGGCCTTGGTGATAGAAACGAAGCCAGAAACAAATAACACTATAGAGTTTTGCAAGACCAATGACTTATTCATTGCAAATATCTTTTTTTCAACAACATAAATAGTGGCTATACAAGTGGACCTCCCCATATGGAATACAACTATGTCTGTGGAAAGAGGTGATAGAGAAGCTCAGTATCTTCTCCCAAGAGAAGGCCAGGAGCTGACTATGGAACAGGCCATAAATTGTTCATATGCAAGTTCAAGTTGAAGCTGAAAAAAATTAAAACAAGTCCCCAAGAGCCAAATATGACCTTAATTATATCCCACTTGAATTTAGAGAGCATCTGAAGAACAGATTTGACACACTAAATGTCAATGACCAAAGACCAGACAAATTGTGGGATGACATCAGTAACATCATACATGAAGAAAGCAAATGGTTATTAAAAAGACAAGAAAAGAAGAAAAGACAAAAATGGATGTCAAAAGAGACTCTGAAACTTGTTCTTGAAAAAAAAAAAAGTAGCTAAAATGAATGGAAGAAATGATGAAGTAAAAGAGCTGAAAAACAGATGATTTCAATGGGCAGCTTGAGAAGACAAAGTAAAATATTATAATGAAATGTGCAAAGACCTGGAGATAGAAAACTAAAAGAGAAGAACATTTCTCACCTTGAAAGATCTGAAGAAAAAATTCAAGCCTCAAGTTGCAATATTGAAGGATTCTATGGGCAAAATCCTGAGTGATATAGGAAGCATGACAAGAAGACAAAAGGAATACACAGAGTCATTCTACAAAAAGAATTGGTTGATGTTCATCTATTACAGGAGGTAGCATATGATCAAGAACCAATTCTATTGAAGGAAGAAGTCCAACCTGCACTGAAGGAACTGGCAAAAAACAAGGCTTCATAAACTGATGCAATACCCATTGAGATGTTTCAACAAACAGACGCCACACTGTTGTTGTTGTTGTTAAGTGTCGTCGAGTCATTTCCAACTCATAGCAACCCCATGCACAGCAGAACGAAACACTGCCCAATCTCGTGCCAGCACCACAATCCCTGCTATACTTGAGCCCATCATTGCAGCCACTGTGTCAATCCATCTCGTTGAAGGCCTCCCCCTCTTTCATTGACCCTCCACCCTACCAAGCATGACATCCTTCTCCAGGGAATGGTCCCTTCTTACAACATGACCAAAA
>NW_006921745.1:913235-972072 GCF_000298275.1 Orycteropus afer afer | reverse complement strand
ACTCAAAAGCATCAACTCTTCTTCGGTCTTCCTTATTCATTGTCCAGCTCTCACATGCATATGAGGCGATTGGAAATATCATGGCTTGTGCCACACTGGAGGCAGTTATTTATTTATGCCAAGAAATTTGGAAGACACCTACCTGGCCAACTGATTGGAAGAGATCCATATCTGTGCCCATTCCAAAGAAAGCTGATTTAAAAGAATGTGAAATTTATCGAACAATATGATTAAGATCACATGCAAATAAAATCTTACTGAAGATAATGCAAAAATGGCTGCAGCAGTATATTGACAAAGAACTTCCAGAAATTAAAGTTGAATTCAGAAAAGGACATGGAACAAGGGACATCATTGCTGATATCAGATGGATCTTGGCTCAAAGCAAATAATACCATAAAGATGTTTACCTGTGTTTTATTGACTAGCAAAGGCATTTGACTGTGTGGGTCATAAAAAATTATGGATAGTATTGCAAAAAATGGGAATTCCAGAACACTTAATTGTGCTCATGAAGAACCTGTGAACCACACCAAGAGGTTGTCATTTGAACAAAACAAGGGGATACTGCATGGTTTCAAATCAGGTAGTGTGTGTATCACAGTTGTATCCTTTCACCATTCTTATTCAATCTGTATGTTGTTGTTGTTAGAAGCCATCGAGTCATCTCTGACTAATAGCAACCTATGCACAGCAGAATGAAACACTGCCCAGTTCTGCACCATCCTCAAGATACTTGCAATACCTGAGCCCACGGTTGTAGTCATTGTGTCAATCCATCTTGTGGAGGGCCTTCCTCTTTTTCTTTGACCCTCCACTTTACCAAGCATATTTTTTCCAGGGAACGGTTCCTTCTGACAACATGACCAAAGTAGGTGAGAAGAAGTTTGGCCATTCTCTCTTCCAAGAAGCATTCAGGTTTTACTTCTTCCAGGATAGATTTGTTCTTGTAGCAGTCCGTGGTACTCTTAGCATTCTTTGTCAATACCACAACTCAAAAGCAACAACTCTTCTTCATTGTCCAGCTCTTACATGCATAACAGGTGATTGAAAATACCACAGCTTGGGTTAGGCGCACCTTAGGATTCAAGGAGAAATCTTTGCTCTTCAGCACTTGAAAGAGGTCTTTTGCAGCATATTTGCCCAATGCAATACATCATCTGATGTCTTGACTGCTGCTTCCATTGGTGTTGATTGTAGAACCAAATAATATGAAGTCCTTAACAATTTCAAACTTTTCTCCTGTTATCGTGATGCTGCTTATTGGGCCAGTTGTAAGGATATTTGTTTTCTTTTTATTGAGGTGTAATCCATACTGCAGTGTAATCTAAAGTCTTCATCAGTAAGTGCTTCAAGTCATCTTCACTTTTGGCAAGGAGTTGTGTCATCTGCATATCACAGGTTGTTACTGAGTTTTCTTCCAATCCTGATGCCATGTTCTTCTTCATATAATCCATCTTCTTGGATTATTTGCTCAGCATACAGATTTAATAAGTATGGTGAAGGGATAAAACCCTGACACACTCCCTTCTTGATTTTAAAACATGCAGTATCCCCTTGTTCTGTTCAGATGACAGCCTCCTGGTGTATGTACAGGTTTCTCTTGAGTATGAGTAAGTATTCTTGAATTCCCATTCTTATTAAAGTTATCCATAATTTGTTATGATCCACACAATTGGATACTTTTGCATAATCAATGAAACACAAGTAAACATCTTTCTGGTATTCTTTTCTTTGAGCCAAGATCCATCTGACATAATCAGTGATATCCCTTCATTCCACATCCTTTTCTGAATACAGCTTGCATTTCTGGAAGTTCTCTGTCAATATACTCCTGTAGCCGTTTTTGAATTATCTTCAGTAAGATTTTACTTCCATGCCATATTAATGATATTATTCGATAATTTTCACATTCTGTGGGATCACTTTTCTTTGGAATGGGTACAAATAAGGATCTCTTCCAGTCAGTTGGCCAAGTATCTGTCTTCCAAATCTCTTGGCATAACCAAGTGAGTGCCTCCATAGTGACATCTGTTTGTTGAAACATCTCAATGGGTATTATTTTAATTCCTGGAGCCTTATTCTTTGCCAATTCCTTCAGTGCAGCCACAACTTCTTCCTTCAATACCATTGGTTCCTGATCATATGTCACCTCCTGAAATGGATGAACATTCATTTGCAATGAATAAGTCATTGGTCTTGCAAAATTCTATCATGTGATCTCCAGCATTATTTCTGTCACCAAAACCATATTTTCCAACCACTGGTGATTCTTCTTTGTTTCCAACGTTTGCATTCCAATCACCAGTGATAACTAATACATCTTGATTGCACGTGTGGTCAATTTCAGACTGTAGAAGTTGGTAAAAATCTTCAATTTCCTCATCTTTGGCTTTGGTGGTTGGTGAATAATAGTATTATACTGTGGGATCCAGGTAAAGGGATGGATACATGCCCCACACCAAGAGGCAGGAAGTGGGGAGAAAGCTGGGGAAGACAGAGGTGTGGGATCTAGGTAAGGGGAGAGAGACAGGCCCACACCAAAAGGCAGGAACCGGGGAAAAGCTGGGGAACACAGAGCCATGGGATCCAGTTAAGGGCAGGGCAGGGAGGTTTCACACAGCTAAGGGAGACAAACTTGTTTGTCAGTTTGTCATATCACAGTGGCTTGCATATTGCTATGAGGCTTGAGGCTGTGCCACTGGTATTTCAAATGCCAGCAGGGTTGTACATGGTGCACAGGTTTCGAAGCAGCTTACTGACTGAGACAGACTAGGAAGAAGGAAGAGACCATCCAATTCTCAAAGAATTGGCCAGGGAAAACATTGTGAATAGCAGAGAAACACTGTCTGATACATTACTGGGCAACTTTATGAATAGCCCAGAAACATCATCTGATACAGTGCAGGAAGACGAGGCCCTTAAGTCAGAAGGCACTCAAAATACAACTGGGAAAGAACTGCCTCACCAAAGTAGAACTAATCTTACTAATATGGATAAAATAAAGCTTTCAGGACCTCCATTTGCTCATGTGACATGACTCAAATTGAGGAGAAACAGTTGCAAACATCCATATGTTTGAATATGGAATGTATGAAGTTTGAATCTAGGAAAATTGGAAGTTGTCAAAATGAAATGGAATGCATAAAGATTGGCATCTTAGGCATTAGTGAGCTGAAGTGGACCAATTTTGGCCATTTTGAATCAGACAACCATATGATCTACTATGCTGGGAATGACGATTTGAAGAGGAATGGTGTGGCATTCATCATCACAAAAGATGTTTCAAGATCTGTCCTCAAGTACAATGTTTTAAGTATTGGATAATATCCATATGCCTACAAGGAAAACTAGTTAATACTACTATTATTCAAATTTACGCACCAACCACCAAAGCCAAAGATGAGGAAATTGAAAATTTTTATTAGCTTCTGGAGTCTGAAATTGACCGAACATGCAATCAAGGTGTGTTAATTATCACTGGTGACTGGAATGCAAAAGCTGGAAAAAAAAGAGAATCACTGGTAATTGGAAAATTTGGCCTTGGTGACAGAAATAATGCTGGAGATTGCATGATAGAATTTTGTAAGACCAATGATCTATTCATTGCAAATACCTTTTCTCAATAACACAAACTGTGGCTATACACATGAACTTTGCCAGATGGAGTACACAAGAATCAGATTGACTACATCTTGTACCAAGAGGAGATGGAGAAGCTCAATATATTTAGCCAAGACAAGGCCTGGAGCTGATTGTGGAACACATCATCAACTGCTCATATGCAGGTTCAACTTGATGTTGAAGGCAATTAAAACAAGTTCACAAGAGCTGAAATATGACCTTGAATATATCCCTTCTGAATTTAGAGACCATCTTAAGAATAGATTTGATGCGTTGAACACGAATGTCTGAAAACCAGAATTATAGGGTGACATCAAGAACATCATCCATAAAGAAAGCAAGAGATCATTGAAAAGATGAGAAAGGAAGAAAAGACCAAAATGGATGTTGGAAGAAACTCTTAAACTTGCCCTTGAATGGAAAGTGGATAAAACAAATGGAAGAAATGACAAGATAAAAGAGCTGAACAGAAGATTTCAAAGAGAGTTCAAGCAGACAAAGCCAATTACTATAATGAAATGTCCAAAGACCTGGAGTTAGAAAACCAAAAGGGAAGAACATGCGTGGCATTTCTTAAGCCGAAAGAACTTAGGAAAAAATTTAAGCCTTGTGTTGCAATATTGAAAGATTCTATGGGTAAAATATTGAATGATGCAGGAAAATCAAAAGATAATGGAAGGAATAGACAGAGTCACTATACTAAAAAGAATTGGCCTATGTTCATCCATTTCAGGAGGTGACATATGACCAAGAACCAATGGTACTGAAGGAAGAAGCTGAAGCTGCACTGAAAGAATTGGGAAAGAACAAGGCACCAGGAATTGATGGAATACCCATTGAGATGTTTCAACAAACACTCTGGAGGCACTCACTCGGTTATGCCAAGAGATTTGGAAGACAGTTACCTGGCCAACTGACTGGAAAAGATCCCTATTTGTACCCATTCCAGAGAAAAGTGATCCCACAGAATGCGAAAATTATCGAATAATATCATTAATATGGCATGGAAGTAAAATCTTACTGAAGATAATTCAAAAATGGCTACAGGAATATATTGACAGAGAATTTCCAGAAATGCAAGCTGTATTCAGAAGAGGACGTGGAATGAGCAATATCATTGATGATGTCAGATGGATCTTGGCTCAAAGCAAAGAATACCAGAAAGATATTTACTTATGTTTTACTGACTATGCAAAAGCATTTGATTGTGTGGATCTTAACCAATTTTGGGTAACATTAATAAGAATGGGAGTTCCGGAACACTTATTGTATTCATGAGGAAACTATATGTAGATCAAGTGGCTGTTGTTCATACACAAGGGGACACTGCATAGTTTAAAATCAAGAAGGGAGTGCATCAGGGTTGTATCCTTTCACCATACTTATTCAATCTGTATGCTTAGCAAATAATCTGAGAAGATGGACTATATGAAGAAGAACATGACATCAGGATTGGAGGAAGAATCATTAACAAGCTGCAATACACTGATGACACAACAACTTTGCTTGCTGAAAGTAAGGATGACTTGAAGCACTTACTGATGAAGATTGAAGAATGCAGTCTGAAGTGTGGATTACATCTCAATATAAAGAAAACAAAAATCCTCACAACTGAACCCATAAGCAGCATCACGATAAATGGAGAAAAGATCAAAGTTGTCAGAGACTTCACATTGCTTGGTTCTACAATTGATGCCAATGGAAGCAGCAGTCAAAACATCAGCTCCCCTTCCTGGTTCCCTTAAAGCCACTCCAAAAGCCCCTGGCACTCGTCTCCCCTTCCAGGACACCTCTTAAATCCTCTCCAAAAGCCCCTGGCGCCTGTCTCCACTTCCTGGCTGCCCCTGAGAGCCACTTGCAAAAGTCCCTGGTGCATATCTCTGCTTCCAGGCAGCCCCTTAAAGCCTCTTCCAAAAGTCCCCAGCACCTGTGTCTGCTCCCAGGCTGCCTCTTAAAGCCATTTCCAAAAGCCCCCAGGTCCCATTTCCAATTCCAGGCTGTCCCTTAAACCTGCTTCCAAAAGCCCTCTGTGCCCATCTCTGCTTCTGGGCCACCCCTTTAAGCCACCCACCAGAAAATAATCAGAGAAACTGTACTATATGAAGAAGAATGTGGCATCAGGATAGGAGGAAGACTCATTGACAACGTGCAATATGCAGATAACACAACCTTGTGTGCTGAAAGTGAAGATGACTTGAAGTACCTACTGATGAGATCAAAGACTACAGTTTTCATTATGGATTACACCTTAACATAAAAAAAAAAAAAATATTCACAAGTGAACCAATAAGCAATATCATGTAAATGGAGAAAATATTGAAGTTGTCAGGAATTTCATTTTGTTTAGATCCACAATCAACACCAATGGAAGCAGCCGTCAAGAAATCAAACACCATATTGCACTGGGCAAATCTGCTGCAAAAGATCTCTTTAATGTGTTAAGAAGCAAAGTGGCTTTTTCAAAGTCACTTTGAAGACTAAGATGCTCCTGACCCAATCTGTGGTATTTTCAATCACTTCATATGGTTGTGAAAGCTGTAGAATGAATAAGGAAGACCATAGAAGAGTTGACGACTTTGAACTATAGTGTTGGTGAAGAATATGGAAAATAGCATGGACTGCCAGAAGAATGAACAAATCTGTTCTGGAAGAAAAGTGCAGCCAGAATTCTCCTTGGAAGTGAGAATGGCCAGACTTCGTCTCAATTACTTTGGTTTTGTTGTCAGAAGGGATCATTCCCTGGAGAAGGATATCATGCTTGGTAAAGTAGAGGGTCAATGGAAAAGGGGCAGACTTTCAATGTGATAGATTGACACAGTGGCTGCAATCATGGAGTCAAGCTTAGCAAAAATTGTGAGGATGGTGCAGGACCAGGCAGTGTTTTGTTCTGTTGTACATATGATTTCTATGAGTCGGAGCTGACTCTATGGCACCTAACAACAACAACAAAACTTAGGCATGATGTCCCTAGGAGAGAAATAATTGGGAAATCTACAAAATATTTTCTTGATATGTACCAGCAGAAGAATTCAAGGTCAAGTGAATAGCAGTATAACTTGAATCACCAGAACACAGATAATGGCCCCTCAATCAATTCCCAGACTTCAATCAGTTTATAGACCCACATGCCCTTGATTGAAAGGGTGGTCAGGTTCTCTTGAGGAAGGACTCCACTACACTGACAAAAATGTGTACTGCTAATCTTTCTCCAGCCTTCCCTAAAGGGATCTATGATCTTTTTGGAGTTATTGTTCACTGGGGAAAAGGAATTAATCAAGACATTTTGGGGATTACCGAACACTGGCCTGTATTGAGACCAATTCCAGAAGACTCAAAATGTTACTGTGGCCCACCAGTCAGAGTGAAGTTGTATGGAGATCAAGTTGTTGATGGAGTCTCAGCTCAGATCCATCTCTCAGAGGGTACAGTGGGTCACTGAACCCATCCTGTAGTTATTTGCCCAGTTCCAGAATGAATAATTGGAATAGATGTACTCAAGAACTGTTAGAGCCCCCACATTGGATGTCTGAGTTGTGGAGTAAGGGATATTACAGCAGGAAATGCCATCAGAACTGCCCTGACCTAGGAAAATTGTAAACAAAAAGTAGTATCACATTCCTGGAGGGATTGCAGAGATCAGTGCGACCATCAAGGACTTGAAGGATGCAGGGCTGATGATTCCCCCAACATCCCCATTTAAGTCACCTATTTGGCCTGCACAAAAGCTGGATTAATCTTGAATGACAGTGGATTATTGTAAACTTCACCAAGTCATGGCTCCAATTGCAGCTGCTCTTCAAGATGTGGTTTTATTGCTAGAGCAAATTAATACATCTCATAGTAGCTGGTATGCAACTACTGATCTGGCCAATGCCTTTTTCTCAATTCTGTTCTGAAGAATCATGAGAAGCAGTTTACCTTCAGCTGGCAAGTCCAGCAATACACACTCACAGTCCTACCTCTGAGGGTGTTTTTGTTCTCTAGGGCCACTATAACAGACAACCACAAGTAGATGGCTTTAAGAAACAAGAATTTATTATCTTACAGTTTGGGAGGCTAGAAATCCTAGTTCAAAGGCTCAAGGGGCTGGGTGAAGGCCCCTCAACCTTGGGCTTCAGCTCTGCCTTATGTTGCAGGTCCACTAGAGCTGAAGGTTTTTTCTGACTCAAGCAGGTTCTGGTTGCTGAGGTTAACAAACTCAAGATCAACAAGTAAGATGGAAAAGTCCCAAGATTAGCAAATAATAGGGTAGGCTACTAGTTCAAGTCCAGAAACAATCCCAAGACCAGCAGGCAACATGGAAGGCCACTGAGATGAAGACTTGGCCAGAAGCAGGACAGATTTGTCAAAAGCTAGAGACCTTTCTTAAAGCTTCTCCTTATACACTGGAAGGAGGCCACACCTCGAAAGCAGCTACTCAGGTGCTTGCATCAGATTCCACCATGGAGTTGATTACCAATCTCATTGTGGGAAATAACTACAGCCAGCTGCCCAGCCACTCAAAACCATGGCCCAGTCAAGTTGACACACAACTTTAACTACCACAAGGGGTATATCAACTCTTCAGAATTAAATAATAATTTAGTCTCCAGAGACCTTGATTGCCTTTCCCTTCCACAAGCTAACACACTGGTCCATTACACTGATGACATTATGCGGTTTGGACTTGTCAAGGAAGATGTATCAATAACTCTAGACTGATTAGTAAGAAATTTGTGTTCTAGAAGGTAGGATATTAATCTAAAAAATTCAGCATCTTCCACACTAGTGAAATTTCTAGGGGTCCTGTGGTGTGGGGCATGGGGCATTAAAGTGAAGGATGTTGTTTTTAGGCATTGTCAAGTCAATTCCAACTCATAGCAACACTATGTACAACAGAATGAAACACTGGCCAGTCCAGCATCATCCTCACAATACATGCTATGCTTGAGCCCATTGTTCCAACCATTGTGTCAATCCATCTCATTGAGGGTCTTCACCTTTTTTGCTGACCCTCCACTTTACCAATCATGATATCCTTCTCCATGGAATGGTCATGACAACATAACTGAAGTAGGTGAGATGAATCTGACCATTCTTGCTTCCAAGGAGCATTCTGGCTGAACTTTTTCCAGGACAGATTTGTTTCTCTTCTGGCTGTGCATTGTAGTTTTAGTATTCTTCACCAAGACTACAATTCAAAAGCATCAATTTTTCTTCAGTTTTCCTTTTTCATCGTCTAGCTTTCACATGCATATGAGCAATACCATCGCTTGGGGTAGGCACACCTTAGTTTTCAAAGTGACATCTTTGCTCTTTAACACTTTAAAGAGGTCCCTTGCAGCAGACTTTCCCAGTGCAATACGACATTTGATTTATTGATGGCTGGCTGCTTCCATGTGTGTTGATTGTGGATGCAAGTAAAATGAAATCTTTGACAACTTCAATCTTCTCCCTTTATCATGATACTGCTTATTGGTCCAGTTGTGACAATTTTTGTTTTCTATCTGTTGAGATGTAATCCATACTGCAGACTGTAGTCTTTGATCTTCCTCAGTAAGTGCTTCAAGTTATCTTAACTTTCAGTAAGAAAAGTTGTGTCATCAGCATATCACAGGTTGTTAATGAGTCTTCCACCAATTTTGATGTCATATTCTTCTTATAGTCCAGCTTCTTGGATTATTTGCTCAGCATACAGATTGAAGAAGTATAGTGAAAGGATACAAGCCTGACACTTATCCTTCTTGATTTTAAACCACGCAGTATCCCCCTGCTCTGTTTGAATAGCAGTCTCTTGTCTATGTACAGGTTCTTTGTGAGCACAATTAAGTGTTCTAGAATTCCCATTCTTCACAATTTTATCCATAATTTGTTAGCAATGGCTTTGTTGTGTAATGCCTTTGCCTATTCAATAAAACACAGGTAGATATCTTTCTGGTATTCTTTGCTTTCAGGTAAGATCAATCTGACATCAGCAATCATATCCCTTGTTCCATGCCCTCTTCTGAATCCAGCTTGAATTTCTGCCATTCCACTGTCAATATACTGCTGCAACCATTTTCGAATTATCTTCAGCTAGATTTTACTTGCATGTGATATTAATTATATTATTTGATAATTTCCACATTCTGTTTTTTCACCTGTTGGTCTTCCTTTTATGCATATCACTGACAGCGTTGTACTTCAGCATACATCTTGAAATGTTCTTTTTGAGGAGTGCAACAACATTCCTCTTCAATATGTCATTCCTGGCATAGAAGACCATATGATTGGCTGATTAAAAATGGCTATTACCAGTCTGTTTCAGCTCACTAATGTCTAGGATATCCATCTTTATGTATTCCATTTCATTTTTGACAACTTAATTTTCCTACATTCATACTTAGTACATTCCACATTCTGAATATTAATGAATGTTTCCAGCAGTTTCTTCCCATTTTGAGCAGTCCCTTGTCAGCAAGTGAAGGTCCTGAAAGCTTTGCTCCATCCATGTCATTAAGGTTGACTCTAGTTTGAGTAGGGAGATCTTCCCCAGTTGTAAATAACTGCCTTCCATCCTGTAGGGCTCATCTTCTGGCACTAAATCAGACAATGTTTTAGTGCTCTTCATAAAGTTTTCCAGTAATATATCAGATAGTGTTTCACTGCTATTCATAAGGTTTTCAATGGCCAATTTTTTCAGACATGGATGGCCCTGTCCTGCTTCCAAGCCTTTCTTAGTCTGGAAGCTCTACTGAACCCATCCACCATGGGTGACCCTGCTAGTTTTTGAAATACCAGTAGCATAGCCTCCAGCCTCACAGCAATACTCAAGCCACCACAGTATGACAAACTCATAGACAAGTGGTGGAGAGTGAAGGATATGTTATTATAAATAGCCCCTCCCACAACTGAAAAGAGGTCCAACTCCTGGTGGACCTCTTTGCATTTTGGAGGTAACATATTCCTCATTTAGATATGCTACTTCAATCTATTTACCAAGTACCTCAAAAAACTGCTAGTCTTGAGCAGCACCCCAGAGCAAGTGAAGGCTCTGAAACAGTTTCAGGCTGCCATGCACTTGTTCTTCCCCTTGGGCCACTATGGTGAAGCTGATCCAATAGTCCTTGAAGTGTCAGTGGCAGATAAAGATACTGTTTGGAGATTTTGGCAGGGCACCAATTGATGAAACACAGCACAGACCTGTAGGATTTTGGGGCAAAGCCCTGCTATCCTCTGCAGATAACTACTCTCCCTTTGAGAAATAGATTTTGACTTGTTACTGCACTTTAGTAAAGACTGAACACCTAACCATGGGCCATCAAGTCAACATGTGACCTGAGCTGCCCATCATGAACTGGGTTTTGTCTGACCCACAAAGTCATAAAGCTAGATGGACACAACAGTAGTCCATCATTAAATGGAAATGGTATATAAAAGATCAGGCTCGATCAGGATTTGGAGGCACATGTAAGTTGCTCGAGGAAGTGACCCAAATGCTTATGTTCCCCACCACAGTCACATTAACTTCCTTCTCACTGTCTGTACTTATGGCATTATGAGGAGTTCCTTATAATCAGTTGATGAAGGAAGAGAAAACTTGTGCATGGTTTACAAATGGTTCTTCATGATATGCAGGCATCACTCAAAAGTGAACACCAGTAATGTTGCAGGCTCTTTCTGGGACAACCTTGAAGGATAATGATGAAGGGAAATCCTCCCAATGGGCAGAGCTTTGAGCAGCGCATCTCGTTGCTCACTTTGCTTGGAAGGAGAAATGGCCAGATATGCAATTGTATACTGATTCATGGGCTGTGTTTGGCTGGATGGTCAGGGAGTTGGAAGGAACATGATTGGCATATTGGTGACAAAGAGGTGTGGGGAAGAGGTATGTGGATAGACTTCTCTGAATGGGACATAGAAGTGAAGATAGTTATTTCTCATGTGAATCTCACCAAAGGGTGACCTCAGCAGAGGAATATTTTAATAAACAAGTGGATAGGATGACATGTTCTGTGGAAACAAGTCATCTTCTTTGCCCACCCATTCCTGTCATTGCCCAATGGACTCATGAACAAAATGACCATGGTGGCAGGGATGGAGGTTATGCATAGACTCAGTAACATGGACTTCCACTCACCAATGCTGAATTGGCTACAGTCACTGCTAATTGCCTTGTCTTCCAGCAGCAGTGACTAACTTAGTTTGTGATATGGAACCATTCTTCTGGCTGATCAGCCAGCAACCTGGTGGCTGGCTCGTTACATTGCAACACTTACATCATGGAAAGGACAGCGTTTTGTTCTTCTTGGTATAGACACTTAATCTGGATACAGATTACCTTCTGTATACACCATGCTTCTGCCAAAAATGCCATCTGTGGACTTACATAATGCCTTATCCACTGTCACGGTATCCCACACAGCATCACCTCAGATCAAGGGACTCACTTCAGAGCAGCAATGGGCCGATATTCATGGAATTGACTTGTCTTACCATGTTCTCATCATCCTGAAGCAGCTGGCTTGATAGAACAATGAAATGGCCTTCTAAAGACACAATTATAGTGCCAGCTAGATAGCAACACCTTGCAGAGCTGGGATAATGTTCTTCAGTAAAGTTCTTAAATAAGCGTCCTATCTAACTAAGGTGCTGTTTTCCCAATATCCAAGATTTATGGTTCCAGGTACAAAGGGGTAGAAATGGAAATGGCACCACTCACTATTACCCCTAGTGACCCACTCACAAAATTTTTGTATCCTGTCCCTGCAACCCTATGCTCTGTGGGTCCAGAGGTCTTAGTGTCAAAGGGAGGAATACTCTCCCCTGGGGACACAATACTGATTCCTTAAACTAGAAGTTAAAAATACCACCTGGCCATTTTGGGCTCCTCATGCCTCTGGATCAACTGGTAAAGAAGGGAATTGCAATATTGTCTGGTGTGACTGGTCCTGGTTACCATAGGGAAATCAGACTGATATTACATAATTAAGGTAAAGAAGAGTATGTCTGGAATACAGGAGATTTCTTAGGACGTCTCTTAGTACTACCAAGCCCTGTGATTAAAGTCAATGGAAAACTACAGCAACCCAACTCTGATGTGACTACTAATGGCCAAGACCCTTCAGGAATGCAGGTTTGGGTCACCCTATCAGGTGAAGAATCATGAACAGCTGAGGTGCTTGCTGAAGGCAAAGAGAATACAGAATGGGTGGTAGTTCTAAATATCAGCTACACAACCAGTTGCAGAAAATGAGGACGGTGATTGTTATGAGTATTTTTTCCTGGTATGTATGCAGAAAATACTTTTGTTATAAAATATAAAGATGCAAACAGGGTAATGTGTTTCCAGTTGTACACGTGTTAGTTGTATCATGTTAAGCACAATCTTTATAATATAATGACTGGCAGTTCAAATCCACCAGCCACTTCTCAGAAGGAAGATGGAGAAATCTACTTCCATAGAGATACCACCGCAGAAACCCAAGGAGGGGTTGCTATGAGTCAAAGTGACTCATTGATAGTGAGTTTTTGTTGTTGTTGTTTGTTTTTATAACTTTATAATTGTCTTTATTGAGAGATTATGTATGATTTAAGGAGATATGTATGGGGTGGACTATTATAGTGAAGGTTACATGTCAACTTGGCTGGGCTATGATTCTAAGTAGTTTAGCAGTTATGATGTAGTCATCCCCCATGATGAGATCTGATATAATGCAGTCACTTCCATGATGAGATCTGCTATGAGAAGTCAATCAGTTGAAAAGGAGTTTCTTTCAGGGTGTGGCCTGCTTCCTATATATACATGGAAAATTTCTGGGAAAGTTCTCTGGCTTCTTGCTCGAGATCCTGCATTTGGCTTATCACCATCTGGACTTGAACCAGTGGCCTGCCACATTGCCTGCTAATCTTGGTTGAGATTGTTGTTCTTTGCAGCCTGAGCCAACACCAAGCCATTTTTCCTCCTGATCTTGGATTCATCAACTTCCAAATTCAGCAGCCTCCAAATCATTATCCCCTGCAGCTACAAGTCAGGAGAAGCCTCCAGCTTTACATATGACCCATGGACTTGGAACTTGCTAGCTGATATAACTGTGTAAGCCATTTCCTTGAGATAAATTTATCTATCTATTTATCAGCTTCACTAGTTTTGCTTTTCTAGAGAATCCTGTCTGAGACAACTCATTAATAACCTGCAATATGCAGATGACACAACCTTGCTTGCTGAAAGTGAAGAGGAATGGAACACTTACTGATGAAGATCAAAGACTCTAAGTATGGATTATTCCTCAACACACACACACACATTCTCTCTCACACACACACATACACACACACACACACACACAAGCAAAACCAAACCCACTGCCATCCTGTCAATTTTAACTCATAGCGACCCCAATTGGGTTTCGGAGGTTGTAAATCCTTATAGAAGTAGATTGCCAAGTCTTGCTTCCTCAACACAAAGAAAACAAAAATGTTCACAACTGGACCAATAAACAACTTCATGATAACTGGAGAGAATATGGAAGTTGTCAAAGATTTCATTTTACTTGGACACACAGGCAATACCCATGGTAGCAGCAGTCAAGAAATCAAATGAATAGGCAAATCTGCTGCAAGGGACCTCTTTAAAATGTTAAAAATCAAAGATGTCATATTGAGGACTAAGGTGGATGTGACCCAAGCCATGGTATTTTCAATTGCTTCATATGCATAAGAAAGGTGGACAATAAATAAGGAAGACAAAATAAGAATTGATGCCTTTGAATTATGGCATTGGTGAAGAATATTGAATATACTGTGGATTGCCAGAAGAATGAACAAATCTGTCTTCAGAGAAGTACAACTAGAATGTTCCTTAGAAGCGAGGATGGCAAGACTTCATCTTACTTACTTTGGACATATTTTTCCAGAGGGACCAGTCCCTGGAGAAGGAAATTAAACTTGGTCAAGTAGAGGGTCAGCAAAAAGAGGAACATCCTCAATGAAATAGATTGACACAGTAGCTGCAACAATAGGCTCAAACATAGCAATGATTGTCAGGATAGTGCAGAACTGGACAGTGTTTTGTTCATTTGTACATGAGGTAGTCATGAATTGGAACTGACTCAGTGGCACAAAGATTAAACAAATATTACCATTACATTACATTACATTATTTATTTACTTATTGCTACTGTGCCCTCCAAAAGGAGGGGCTTTGATTAGTCTGATGTGTATCTTGCATCTGGAACAATACCTGGAACCTAGTGGATGCTTAGGAAATATTGGTTGAATTATTAAATACCAATCCCCAGCCTTCACTGCACATTTGGTATGTGACAAGTCCTGTGCTAGAAACTTCATGGACTTTTATCTCATTTCATTTTCATAATGATATGAAGAAACACGTAGAAAGATTGATTAACTTATCCAATGGTATCCAGCAGGCAAGTGAGGAAGTCAGGATTGGAATCCAGGCAGTCTAACTCAACCTCCAAACTCTTAGGACCTGACTATATGTGCCACATGCAGCTGAGGGTACAGAGAAGGATGAGACAAAATGCTTGCCCTTGATGTCTATGCCACAGGCAACTGTTAGCACTGTGTTTATATGCTGGGGAAAACAGACCAGTTTCCATCCTTGTTAATGGAGCAAACTTTCTTCTAGAAATGTCTACATCTGCCACTCAACCTGACCTGAGCAAGACCTTAGCTACAAACTCAGAAAATCCTCTTAGGGAATATGAGAGAAATTAGCAGAACATGGGAGAGATATGGCCAGATGCTGTTTCATCAATGTGGCATCACTAATGAATGCAGGTGCAGGAACCTTGGGAAATTTTAACAATTTGAGCAAAAGCAGAATGAGTCAGAGCTAAAGAAGTGATCCTGTGGGTCTTGGGAAGATTTAGAAATAAAGTAGAGCACAGGGTACTCTTAAGAGCACTCTTAAATTTAAGAGTGTGGGGTTGCTGATTAGATAGACTGGCTGTAACTGGAGCTGCCATTTACTGAATGGTATGGCTTTGGGCAAGTTAGTTAATTTCTCTTGGCTTCTTTTCCTCACCTATAAAATGGATGTTATACCTGGCTCCTATGGTAAAGTGCTTAGCACAGAGGCACAAAATACTCAGAAAATAATGACTACTATAGTACCGATTCTTCAATTTCTGGTCCTAGGACAGGGGACTGTACTAAGAGATTAGCCACTGAAATAAAGGCAGACACTCTTGGAGACCATAATCATGGTGGGCACTTGAACTCTGGTCCTAAGAAAAAGGGTACACACTGCCCCCGTCTGTCCTCATCCTTCCCATGTGCAGCCACTAGAGGGCTATGCCTCTCTGTTTGTCAAGGTTGTTGTTGTTGTTGTTGTTATGTGCTGTCGAGTCGGACCCAACTCATAGCGATCCCTCCTTGGGTTTCTGAGGCAGTATCACTATGGAAGTAGATTGCCCCATCTTCCTTCCAAGGAGTGGCTGGTGGGTTTGAACTGCCAACCTTCTGGTTAGCAGTCAAGTGCCTTAGGCACTATGCTACCAGAGTCAAGGTTGGTTTGTTGAGATATGGCACCCAAGAAGCCCAATGGATTACCAGAAAAGGAGTTCTCTTTCCAGGGAGAGGCAAAAGAGCAACACATTCGATGAGAAATGTTCGTAGAGCAGCTGCTGAGATGTTATAGAGGGAGGCCACAGGCAGCCTACTTTGCTGTGGGCAAAGCTGTCCTTTGAGCAGATCACTCTCTATTCACTGAGAGAATTGCCTGGGGATGCCCTGGGACTTCCTGGGGCCCTGTATTGACTAAAACAAGGATCTACTTGTCTCATTGCATAACTTGGGTAATAGGGTCTTGATTTTTGAGGATCACCCTTTGAACTCATAGGGCTTTAAGACAGAAGATTAGCTTATCTTGATATAAGTAGCAAATTTCTACAGTAGTGGCAGCATCCCAATGATATATAGGAGATTAGAGATGTTTTGGAGTGATCTTCAGAAGGCAAAAGGAGCTCTGGTGGTATAGTGGTTAAAGCATTTGGCTGCTAACCAAAAGGTTGGAGGTTTGAACCCACCAGCCCTTCTGTTTGGAGAAAGATGAGGCAAACTGCTTCTGTTAAGACTTTTAGCCTTGGAAACCCTTTGATGCAGTTCTACTCCATCCTAAAGGGTTGCTCTGAATCAGAATTGACTTGATTGCAGTGGATTTTTGTTTCAGGAGGCAAAGAGTTCTTTTCCATTACTAATTCACCTTACCTTCCAACTATCAAGTAATTAGTCAATAAGAACAAATAGCCCATGGAAAACATTACTGGATCAGTCATTCTCACTGTAGCAAGGGAAATCTTTATCCCTAAAGATTTCATGCTAGATTATTAACAAACACTCCCTAAATACGGCTTCATAACTTGTCATTCTTCTCCCTTTGCTCATCACCCTAAACATTCTAGTTTTCAGAAAACACCAAAAATACCAAGTTCTTTCCAATTTACTTTTTTTCATATTTTCTTACTCTGAACACATCCACTCCTCCCTCCTTTTCCCCTGCTTTATAAAATTCCACTCCTTTATAAGACCCTGCCTCTATTTTTCCAGTGCTTTACACTCACCATTGAAAGAACATTTATCAGACTGTGGTACATTTTTGTCTCTCCTCATCATTCAATTGACTTTTTCATGTGCATCACCTCCAACCTCTGTTTGAACATCTGTCCTGACAGGGAACTCATCGCAAAGGCAATGCATTCTATTGTGGGCTAACTCTCTTTGCCAAGTTTTCCTAAAATTAGAAGCCAAATCTGCTTCTCTGATATATGGACCCAGTGATTCTCTTTCCTACAAGTTCAGTTACCTAAAATTCCTTCAGATGTGAATAAGCCTTCTCATTCTACAATGATAAATGAATCTTAAATATAGATAGATATCCTGAGAGTGGGAAATATAGGGACAATGCATTCTAAAGTTCAAATGACTGATAAGAGCAGGATTTTATTTGGGCAACCTAAGGATGAAGTCAAGAATATCAAAGACACTAGAAACATATAGACACCAAAAAATATAATATAGTAAAAAGAGCACTGAGCTAGGAAATGAAAGATGAGTTCCAGTGTGATTTATATTCTCTGAGCCTTGATTTTCTCATCTGGAAAGGAATAATTTACATGATGCATAGTTTTACTTATTACCCTAACTGCAAAATTTTGTCTGGAAATGATCCTGCTCACCTGGGCTATCTTAAGACTTTACTTTGGCTTGAGTTTCATAGTTCTGGGTGGGCAAAAGGTTGCACATGCATCAGTGGGCTCCACCCTTTTTGGTGGACACTCTTGGTGCCAAAGATGGTATGATCTACACCACCCACCATCATGTCAATCGATGAGCCCTTTATTCCCACCTGGTTTGAATCTTCCTCTCCTTACCTAGAAGCCCTGTTTCATCAGGGCTATTTATTCATCATAAATCAAGGATGCAGGTAACACATTTGATTATGAGTTTATTATATATTCTCTTTTCCTGGAGTTCTGCAAGTAAAATATTTCATAAAAACCGACTCTTTATTTGTCCTAAGTTCCACCCTACAGAGCCAGGTCATATTACAATCGCTTGATGCACAAGACCCAATGACTCAATAAATACTTTATAAAAATAATGCAATTTTTTTCTTTCTTAAAACAAAATAATTAGGATTTCCAAGATGTTAGCCTCCTTCTCTTTTTATAGCATTTACTGAGAATATACTGGTAAAGTGAAAATTGTTAAGATGGTATTAAAACAAAATAGATGAAATGAGCTCTATATTCTTTTCCTTTTTCTTTTGAAAAGTGCTATTCCCTGTGTTTGTGTCTGAAATTTCTGAACCTACTAAGATGTGACAGAAATTGTGCCATTTTAGAGTCTTTAAGCAGAATCATTGCATTATTATTATTGTTGTTGTTATGTGCTGTCGAGTCGGCCCCAACTCATAGCGACCCCTCCTTGGGTTTCCGAGGCAGTATCACTACGGAAGTAGGATTGCCCAACCTTATTATTATTATTATTATTTTAATTCTAAAGCCTTTTGATATGGTTACAAAAAGCAGACCTCAGATTTCTCCCTAAAAGATACATTTGCCTCCACATCCCACCCAGTCTGAGACAAGGGCATTCTGGAGGGCTGAGGCTTCAGCACGATGCCTTATGATGAAATAACATTTCGTTTGTGGTGGCTTTTGTTTGTTTGTTGTTTTGCTACATTTCCATCGAGTTATTATTACTATTTTTTAAATTATTATAAAATTCCCTTTCTCTTGCACTTCCCTAAGACCCTTCCTTTCTGTCTTCTCAGAGAAGTGATTAAATAGCTTCACAATGACAACTCCAGAGAAAAGGTAACACTTAAGTCACAGTCATATTAAATAAGTTATATATAAAAACTGCTTATAACGTTTACACCTTCTGCATCTTTCTGCATTTGCTTCTTTCAGAAACACTGGATTGGGTGTGAATCAAGTCCCACCCACTATCCTCTCCAGGTCTTTCTCACTGCTTTTTTGTCCCATTCACCTGCCTACAATGCTCCTAAAGTGATATCCAAGAGGTCTGTAGGCACTGAAGAAGGCAAGAGTGGTTTCAGATGGCAGTCACCTGAGCCTGGCACACACCTCTAGGGTAATTTATAAAAAATATTCAGGTAGTATATACAAATATACACATATGCAGGTAAGGAGGACTCTGCTCCAGGCAGGCAGATCAGTGCAAGTGCATCTGTGTCACAAATGCCAGAGGTGATGCCCATCCCTCTTTACTTCATCCCCAGTCTCTTAATACTCCCTGGCCTCTTGGAACTGCTTGAAGTAATCTTCATCTGAAGGACTCTCTGTGCACTTCTGTCCATTGTTGGGAGGTCGAGCCTCATTATACCTGCTCCAGTCACCCTTGCAGATAATCCAAGGCAGAATGTCCACTTTGTAGTGGAGCTCTGCCGAGAACTCTGTGCTGATAAGATTGGGTGTCCCTGCCCCTTTGCCCCTGGTGATGAGTTGCATATTGTCACCATAGCAACAGTGCTGAGCAGCCAGTGTAGTGCTCTCTAGGGACAGCATGGAACGGATGCAGTACCGGGCTGTGGGCTTGTAGATCTCTAACTTCTCCTTGGGTCCACTGGCATCCTTCCATCGGAAGTCCTTGTGCTTGATGCGGTCAAAGATGTCTGCTGTGCTGTAGGCCACTTCGGTGGGATAGGAGCAGGGGCAGCTGGGAAGGTCATTGATTACCTTGTGCATGTACTTCTTCAAGAACTCACTTTTGCAGCTCATCCATCGCTCACAGCTGTCTGTGTCTGAAAAAGGCCACAGAGAAACCGTCTCATCACATGCAAAACTGGACTAAGTTAAAATCAATGAACACCTCCTTCCTTGAATCCTAGTCCCCTGCAGCTGCCTGGAGCTGCCAGGCCATAGAAGGCCACTCTTATCTCTTATGGTGTTGGAGATGACTGAGAGTTTCTTTGTCTATAGGCTCCCCCCAACCCACTCAGCACACATTTTATATTATGGCAAATTTTTAAATGTATATAAAAGTAGAGAGAATAGTAGTTATATAATGACTGCCCACGGGAGCTCTGGTGACATAGTGCCTAAGGCATCTGACTGCTAACCATAAGGCTGGTGGTTCAAACCCACCAGCCACTCCTCAGAAGGAAGGTTGGGCAATCTTCTTTTGTAGTGATATTGCCTCAGAAAACCAAGGAGGGGTTGCTATGAGTTGGATCTGACTTGACAGCAGTGATTTTTTTTTTTTTTTAATGACTGCCCATAAGCCATCATCTAGATTTAACCATCATTCCATTTGCTTCATCTTTTGTCTTTCATTTAGTGAAAATGTATATTACCCCTAAATATAACTAGGAAAAAAATAAATAAAAGGAATATTTTCCTAGGTAACAATAGTCCCATGACCATCCCTAACAAAATTAACAATAATTTACAGGGCCATTTTGAATCTCCTCTCTAAACAAGGGATGATGTGATGGGAATGCCTAAGAAAAAACATCTGAAGGACTAAGTTTCATTTCTGCCACTCACTTTCTGATATGAACTAGGGCTAGACTTTTAATCTTAACCTTAGAAATTAAAAAATCATGGTATGTACATCTGCATAAAAAGAATCAGTGAGGAAATGAAGGAGTTGTCCCTGCTTTTAGGGGACTTAACATTTAGACTAGATTCCCAAGGTGGTACAAAAGATTAACGCTCTTGACTGTGTAAGCCCACCCAGAGTTGCCTCAGAAAAAAAGACCTGGTGATCTACTTCTGAAAAATCAGCCATTGAAGACCCTCACTCACAGGAGGTTGTCATGAGTTGCATTTGCCTCAATAGGAACTTTTTATTTTTTGTTAAACAGTTAGGCTAGAGGTCACTGATGAGTAGCCCTCAGGCCAGATACTACTTGAGATGATGTCGTGTTTGGTAATTCCAGCAGTAAAACATATTGAATTTGTTGCCAACATTTAAAAAGTAGGTAATTTTACTAATATGTGGATCCCTAGCTTCATTTGAAGAGCTCTGGTAGTGTAGTGCCTAAGGGACTTGACTGCTAACCAGAAGGCTGGCGGTTCAAACCCACTAGCCACTCCTCGGAAGGAAGATGGGGCAATCTACTTCCATAGTGATACTGCCTCGGAAACCCAAGGAGGGGTCAGTCGCTATGAGTTGGGTCCGACTCTACAGCACAAAACAACAACAACAACAACAGCTTCATTTGACAAATCCAAAGATGTGTCCACACTGGCCCTGCATTCCTCCATAGGGAACCACTGGCTCCCGTGAACAGGAGAACAGGGATCACTTCTTGGACAAGGGTGCAGGTTCTTCAGCTCACCCAAGTCTCTGCCTGATCACTTCATTTATGGGCATTGCTTCACCATCTGAGTCTGTGATCAGATTTATTGAATGAATATCTTAGTTGGGTTTCTCCTAGAGGTGAAGAAAACTAAACTCACTGCTATCAAGTTGGATCCAACTCATAGTGACCCCTCCTTGGGTTTCCTAGGTAGTATCCCTATGGAAGTAGATTGCACAATATTTTTTCTGAGGAGTGGCTGGTAGGTTTGAACTGCCAGCCTTCTGGTTAGCAGTCAAATGCCTTAGGTGAGGAGTGCAGTCAAAATTGTTCTTTGGGACATGATTCTAAAAAACAATAGTTGGAGAGCAGGGGAGTGAGATAGGGAAGAGAAAGTAGTCAATAGAGAACCAAACCAATCCAAACCAGTTTCAGTTGAGTGGACTCCGACTCATGGAGATCCCATGTGTATTAGAGTAGAACTGTGCTCTATAGGGTTTCTAGGGGCTGATAGATCACCAGACCTTTCGTCTGTGGCACCTCTAGGTGGACTTGAAGTGCCAGCCTTTTGTTAGCAGCAGAGTGAACTAGCCATTTGCACCTCCAGGGATCCTAAGCCAATACAGGGTGCATAATAAATAGATAAACTGTGCAGGCAATTGGAGGAGCTCCGGCGGCATAGTGCCTAAGGCATTTGACTGCTAACCAGAAGGCTGGTGGTTCAAACCCTCCTCAGACAGAAGGTTGGGTGATCTACTTCTGTAGTGATACCACCTCAGAAACTCAAAGAGGGGTCGCTATGAGTCAGATCTGACTCCATGGTAGTGAGTTTGGTTTTGGTTGGCAGGCAGCTGGAGCTCAACTCTGCCGGGGAAATAATGCAGAGAATACACCTGAGAGCTTTCCCATTTAAAGGGTGATAAATCTGGATATGGACCCATCAGCTCCCATCAACAACTGAAGCAGGTCTGCTTTTGAACATGTCTTGTTGACGCACTTCCAGTCATTATGCCTTCAGGGGCCTGTGAGTTCTGGAGGCCAGGAAAAGCCTTCAGGAGAAGAAACACAGGAGCTGCCATGTGTGAGATTGGGCTGATGTGCAGGGACATGGTGGGTACCAAGGGGGCATGAGCAAGGCATCCACAGTATCTGGCTCAGTGTGTTACAGTGTGTAAGCTGACATGCACACACTAGGGAAGCCAGTTGTGGTGGAATGTGGGGTACATCAAGGTAGACAAAGGCAAAATGCACATCGGCGTCCATGTCATATCATGTATCATGTAGGTACATGTCATCTCATGTATCATGGAGGTCTCCAACACAGTTTAGGCTTGTATAGAGGGCAATAAGGAGGCATTAAAGGTTTGCAAATCATAGTGGATTATTGATTTTTTTCTGTTATTTATTTTTAATAATATTTTATTGTGTTTTTGGTGAAAATTTACAGTTTAGGTTCCCATTCAACAATTTCTACACAAGATATTTAGTGACATTTTTCACAATGTGTGAACATTCTCTTATTTCCATTCTGGTTTTCCATTCTCGTTAATTTAGTTTCCCTACCCCTTACATTTTCATCTTAGTTTTGATGTAATTGTTGATCATTTGGTTCCATATAGGTAATTTTTAAAAGGAGTGCAGTATTTATGGGTGATATTCATTATTCTTTTAGACCATTTTTTATTTAGGTACAAGGTGACCTCATGGGTTAATTTCAGTTCAAGGTTTGAAGAGTGTCTCAGGGCAATAGTCTCATGGAGTCCTCCAGTGTCAACCAGTCCAGTAGGTCTGGTTTTTTTTTTTTTTTAAGAATTTGAGATTCTGTTCCACATTGTCCTCTCTATCAGGATCCATCTATTGTAGCCCTGATCATAACAGTCAATAACACTAGCTGGGAAACATCTAGTTCTTCTGGTCTCAGAGTAGATGAGGTTTGTGAAGATTATTTACCCTGTAGGCCATTGTGGGTTATTAACTGATCTTTATAGTGAGAAAATGAATTCAGCACTGATAATAGAATGGATAATCATAGAGAACAACTAGAACCAGTTGTAGGGGTCCAGGTGAAATATTCTGGGAAAGGAAAACCAGGTAAAATCAAGAGTAGTCAAAGATTTAGAGCTGTCAGAACTTAGTGGCTGATGGACTTAGGGGTAAAGAGAGGAAAGTTATGACTTTCAGACTCTGATCCTGGTCTCTGGGAGGTTGATTGTGCCATAGGTGAAATAAGGAAGGGTTATAGCTTGGAGAAGGACTCTAATGTCAAAGGAAGATGAGGAAGAGGGAGACTGGGGCATCTCCAATGAGTTAAGAAAGGCCTAGTGTAAGGTTGAGGGCTTGGGATCTCATACTAGACTGCCTGGGATTGTACTCCAATTCAATTATTTATTAGCTTTATGATCTTAAAGATACCTCACTGCGCTGTACTTCAGTTTTTTCATCTCCAAATTGGGGGTAAAAATATGGCCTATTTCAGAACACTGAGGAGGAATAAATGGAAGAGAACCTAGCAAGTCCTCAGAACAGGGTCCAGTGTGCTGTCAGCTGGGATAACATCTGAGGCTCATTTCAGCTCTAAGGGTTTTGATTCCATGGCTGCAACCACTGACTAAGCAGTTGTTGAGAAAATGGTAGTTTGATCCTGGGAAGTTCTGTCTGCAAATTCCAAGGGATCACCCTCAGAAGGCAGGATCTTCAGAAACAAAATTCAATGGGATGAAGAAGCCCAGAAAATAGCTCTAAAAGTTCCTTCCAAGGTGTGGTATTCATGTAGCTACCAAGCATACATTGACTTTTTTTTTTAAAAAAATGGTTTATTTATCACGCTTATCTAATGCTTTCTTTATGTTGGGCACACTTTAATTGTCTTATAGGCACTATTATCTCAATAGGTTTACAGATCAGAAAACTGAGGCAGGACTAAGTAAAGTAACTTGATGTTGTACAAGTCAATCTTTCTCATCTCTGCTGAGCATCTTCCATTAATCCTTCTCTACAGACATCCTATGCTTCTCCTTGCCCTGGAAGTTTGACTATGTGGACTGTGTCAATAGTTTCCTTAACCCCTGGCTTCCCATTGGGCTCAGTCAATGGGAGGACTCAGTAAGAGACTCAAGGAAGGGAGGAGAGTGATATCAGAGTATCCCCTTGGCTCTTTTTTCACTAATACAGATTGGCTGCATCCTTTTGGGGACAAGAACTGCTGTAAGGTGGCCTCTCCAGATACTCACTTTCTGGGTTCCAGTGACCACTCCTTCTCCTAGCTCCTTTAGGCCAAGGGAAGGTAAGGGCTCCCAGTGTTGCCAGTCTTGGGTTCTGTTCAAGCCCTTGTTGATTTCCTTCCATGCTAATTAGCTTCCACCCTTCTCATAAATTTGCGAACAGTTCTGTTATCAAATGCTCCTCAGTCACCTACCTATTTTGAGTGACCCATGTCCTTTCTTACCAGACCCTGACTAGTCCGCCATGACTCCTCACTCTTGTGTGCTGTTGGCTGCACACAGGGTGAGCCCTTATGCATCTGGACTGGTACCCTGCAAAAGCTTGCCCATTGCCATGGAGACTGCATAGTAAGCAAGGTAGTCACAACTAATGGTGGCCAAATCATGGCTGACTCATTTGGATGGGGCCTATGTTCTTCATTTTCCCACAGTCCTCAGTACTCTCTAATGTCTCCTGATACTGTAGCTTTTTTTGTTTTTCATCATTGTGCTTGAACTATTTTTTTTCATTTCTTATACTCTAGACTTTTTCTGCTTGGATTTTTGTCTCCTATAGTTGTTTGAGGAAAGTATTTACCAGATTAAGGAGCCCTGGTGGTGCCATGGTTAAGCACTTGGCTGCTAAACAAAAGATCCATGGGTTGAAACTGTCAAGTGGCTCTCTGGGAGAAAGAATTGGTGATCTTCAATAAAGATCATAGCCATAAAATCCCTGTGGGGCAGTTCTGCTCTGTCATATGGGATCGCTATGAGTCAGAATGGACTTGATGGCACACAACCAACAAAACAACAACAACAACATTTACTAGATATCAAACAGCAGAGATGTGAAAAATTGGGACTTAGGACTGCTAACTTCTTTTAAAAAAAAGTCATTTATTTTATTTATTTTTGTTGTTAAAAATATACACAGCAAAACAAACACCAAATCAACAATTTCTACATGTACAATTCAGTGACATTGATTACATTCTTCAAGTTGTGCAACCACTCTTACCCTCCTTTTCTAAATTGTTTCTTCTACATTAACATAAAATCACTACCCCCTAAGTTTCCTATCTAACTTTAGAATTTCTGTTGTCAGTTTGATCCCACATAGATAGTTCTTTAAAAGAATAAAGTGCTCAAGGCAGACATTCTTTACTAATTAAGCAAAGCTGTTTGGTTTAAAGAAGACTTCAGGGGATGTTTTTGGGTTAAGGTTTAACGATTATCTCAGGCAATAGTTTTAGGGATTGTTCCAGCCTTATTGACTCCAGAAAATCTGGCTTTTAGAATTTGAAATTCTGTTTGGTTTTTCTTTCTCTTTTCATTAGGATTCTTCTATAGAATCTCTAATCAAAGTTTTCAGTGATGGTCGCTGGCACCATCTAGTTCTTTTGGTCTCATGGCAAAGAAGGCAGTTGCTCATGAAGGCGATTTGCTACTATTCCTAACTCCTCTTCTTCCACTGTTGCTCCAGGTGAATAGGGACCAATTTTTGTACCTTAAATGGGTGGTTGCAAGCTTTTAAGACCCCAGTTACAACACAATGAACTAGGAGGTATAACAAAAGCTCTAAACATGATGTTAAGACATTTAACTTGGATGTCCCATGAAACCCTATATCTCCAAACCAAGAAACCAAATCCCATGAAATATTTGGGGTTGTACATAAGCAGCCTCAGCAGCTGCTCTCTCTCTCTCTCTTTTTTTTTTTTTTAATGTATATCATATAACATTCGTCATTCAAACTTTGTACAAATGGACAACTTATTGACATCAGTAACATCAATCAGCTGTGCAACCATTAGCCTTAATCAATGAGAATTTTCTATCACTGTAAAGAGAAACTCAGTGCTCCATATCTTTTAACTTGTGCAACAGGGACAGAAATGAAGAGACTAAGAAAGAATTTATGGGTAGCAAAAGAAATAGGGTAAATGGAGTCTTATTCTTATACAATATAGAATTACATGCAGAAACACATGAAGCTATTTTCAAAAGGCAAGATTTCACCTTGCACCTAAGTAGTCATTTTCATTTTTGTTTGGGCTAGACTTACTTGTATTTACTTTTGTACTTTTTAGCAGACAAATAGCAAGGTATGCCAAAGGTTTATGAAAAATTCTTGGGTTATAATATTGAAAATATTTTCTCTCTCCTCCCTCTACTAAAGAACTTGGATAATCATTTCTTTATTTTACTGGGGAGAGCTCATGAGTGCTGTGAGAGCAGATTCCATGGCAGCTTGTGCCCCTCCTATGGACTGACTTGTCACTAAAGGAAGAGAGTGATTCCTGCCTGCCTGTTGCCATGGGGCTGCATAGCAAGCAGGGTGGACATGAAAGTGTTACTTGGCTCCGTCTGGTGCAGGAGAAATGGGATTGCTCATCTTGCTTGGAGTATGTTCAGTGCGCAAAAAATATGCTGGGAGAATTGGACCCCATCAGAGGAAAATGAAACTTTAAATGGATCCAAGGTTGACATTGCAAAGGCAAAAGGAATCTTCAAAGCACTAAATCAATATTTGGATAAAGAAGGGGGAAAAAATAAAAACTTCTTACCAACTTCAAACAGTTTGGTGGCATTAAACTCCTCACTTCCCGCAAGCAGACTCACTTCAGTGGCAGCTGTCCTGAAGGTGTCTTCAATTCCTGTACATATACAATAGCTCATTTTTCCTTCGTTATATGGAAAAAGTCAGTCCCTCCCCTCGAAAAATTAAAAAAAACAAATACACCTGAACAAAGCCTTTTTTGTATTCATTACTACTCTCTGGCAGAACCTTCCACAGAGGAAACAGTAAAAAGCAGGTAGTAGAACATAAAATATATGAAAACCCCAGATACCACTTGTAGCATGAAATCATACCCAAATGTTCATGAGTCCTAAGGAATCACTCACTAGGCCCAAGGATGGGGTCTTGGCATTGTGGGACATGTGGCAGGATGACTGGTGGTATCAGGGTGACAAACTAAGCTAGAGACAACTGAGTGTAGTGTTTAATACCATGTCTTTGGAATCTCCAAACCAAAACTCCAAACTCATTGCCCTTGAATCAGATCCAACTCATAGCGACCCCTCCTTGGGTTTCCAAGGCAGTATCACTATGAAGTAGGTTGCCCAATCTTCCTTCCAAGGAGTGGCTGTGGGTTTGAACCGCCAACCTTCTGCGAAGCAAACGCTTTAGGCACTATGCTACCAAAGCTCCCTTTGGAGACTAGGTTCAAATCATACTAGGTATGTGACTCTGGACAAACCAGTTAATTTTTCTGTGTGCCTCAGTTTCCACATTTCTAAAATGGAAAGGATAGAATGACACACTTCATAGCATTGTTGAATTAATTAAATGAATTACATGTAAAGAAAGCATTTTGAGTAGTAAGGGGTCAGTGTTAGCAGATATTTTCCCCTTGATATTTGTTTAGCTCATTTTGAAGATGCAGCAGTCCACAGGCAAAGACCAGATATCCCATGCCCTAAGACTCTTAGCATTGTCCATGGTGCTCCAGAATGAATAAGGTGGGCTTGCCATTACTTGCTGTGAGGAACTGGAACCATCTTGCCTCCACCTGGTACCAAACTAACAACCCCCAACCAGACTACTTTACAAATAGGAATCCTGTGCAAACAAAAGCAAGTGGGAAGGATTGATGGAACATAAGGTTTTTGTTGGAAACCTTCAGTCTCCCTGCTGGGCATGACTTGATTTCCTTTAAGTGTTTCTCTCTGACTTTATTTAAATTGCCTCAAACTTATTTTTAGGGGACAAACCTTTTACAGTATAGTATCTGCCAGGCCAGTGGGACCTTCTCTGTCCCATGATTCTCTTTAGTAGGGTTGAGAATGAAGAAAGCCCAATAAGAAAAAGATCCCCAAAATGAAAATCCTTCATGCTGCAAGGGAGACCTGAAAAACTGGAACCAGGGACAGAAACAGAAAGGATGGAAATAGGGTAAAGATAGAGACCAGGAACATGCATGAACAGGGCTGCTGGCCACACCATTCTTAGTGGTGAGAGAAAATGAGAAGGAAACATTCAAAATGGTGGCAGAGATGAGTCTGAGAAGACACCTTGGGTCTGGGTGCCAGTTCTTGAAGAAGACACACGGCAAGTCTCAAATACCCTGACATTATATGCTATCTATATCCATATGTGGCTGAACCCTGATACCCATCTTGCTGGTGGAGAGGGGAGAACTTAATGATTAAGAACATAGACCCCTGAATCAGACCTTCTGCCTTCAAATTCCACATAAATCACTTGTAGCTTCTGTGACTCTAAGCATATTAAGCACTTGTGCTTGAGTTTGCACAGCTGTCAAATGGGTACAACAATAATAATAATGCATATTTAGGAAGTTACATGAAGATTGAATCAAATAATACTCTTAGAAATGTGCTTGATACATAAGTACTCTAAAATCTTATTCTTCATGATTTCCTTTATCAACATTTTTTATTTCCTTCTTCTCCTTCACCTCCTCTCTGTCTTCCTCCTCCTTCTGCTTATTCATTATATTCTCCTTCACTGCCTTCATTTTCTTTTCCTCCTCATATTGATTGATTGACTAATTTCTACCTATCTAAATCTCATCCACACTACCAGTTTCCATAACGACCTCACCTTCATCATGATGAGCATGAGAAAGATCATGAAAAGCACCCTGATGGTTGTTCCATTTGTTGAGATCCTTTTGTGTGGTGGGCATGGAGCTAGGACTGCCACTTCTTACATGTCACCATCACTTTCTACATATATCATTTCTGCTAACACACATTCATTCCAAATTGACCCTTCTTTTTCCTTGGGGACCTCTTTGCTCTTCCACTTCTTTTTAGTTTGAAATCTTGGCTTCACGATTTGAAAATAGAAGATTTAAGGGCTATTACAAGGAAGTCTGGGGTGGAAGGTCCAATTTTCTCACTAAAGTTTCATTCCAATGAAGCCATTTAGAATGTGTAGTTTCTATGATGAACCAAAGATATTGTTTTAGGCTGTATTCTACCCAGCAATGGGCAATACACAGATATATAAAGGATCAGATAATAAATATTTTATGGTTTGTGGGTCATATAGGGAGCTCTGGTGACATAGTGACTGTGGCATTTGACTGCTAACTAGAAGGTTGGCCATTGAAATTCACCAGCCGCTCCTTGGAAGGAAGGTTGGGCAATCTACTTTCGTAGTGATTTCACCCCAGAAACCCAAGAACGGGTCGCTATAAGTTGGATCCGACTTGACGGCAGTGAGTCTGGTTTTGTTTTTGGGTCATATATGGTTTGGGTTGCATATCCTTCTTCTTTTTGTTTTTTAACAATGCTTTAAAAATGTGTAGGCCATGCAAATACAAGCCATGGGCCACACCTGGCCCAAGGGCCATAGTTTGAAAACCCTTGCTATAGACAGGCTCAAGAGTTCTGGTGGCATAGTGCCTAAGGCATTTGACTGCTAACCAGAAGGCTGGTGGTTCAAACCCACCAGCCACTCCCTGGAAGGAAGGTTGGGAAATCTACTTCCATAGAAACCCAAGCAGGGGTTGTTATGAGTCAGATCCGACTTGATGGCAAACACACCAACAACCACAACATAGACAGGCTCACTTATTTTTTACCCCCACTGTGATCTCTTATCAAGTTTTCAATTGTTGTTGTTGTTATGTGCCATCGAGTCAGACACGACTCATAACAACCCCTCCTTGGGTTTTCAAGGTGGTATCACTATGGAAGTAGATTGCCCAACCTTCCTTCTGAGGAGTGGCTGATGGGTTTGAACCACCAGCCTTCTGGTTAGCAGTCAAATGCCTTAGGCACTATGCTACCAGAGCTCCCACGTTTTCAATTAGTTAAAAAACAAACAAACAAACAAAAAAAACCTAAGAAAGAATCACAAAATAATAACTATATTGCCAAGTTTCCCCAGTTTTCTCTCTTGGGAGCCATTGGCAATTCTCAGGCACTACAGGGCAGATAAACTGTGTGGTTTTTCTGTAGATGGCTATCAAGCTTTTTGTCCTAGCTTCCTTATCAGACTGTGAATGTCTATTTAATGTAATCTTCAAGATACAAACAAATGTACATCAAAGGTCCAAATTAGCCAAATCCCTCTTTTAAATTCAGCAAGTACCATATGACCTTGTACCCTAAGTCATGGCTACTGCAATTATGCATAAGATTCAGAAAATTCATTTTTTTATCTCTTCAACTAACTAATGTTCTCCTATTGTCTCACTATTCAGAAGTCTTATAAAGGGAAGGGTTGTCATCTCAAAAGCCAATTTTTATAATTTTTAAATATAAACTAATAGCTTCCTCTTTAACTTAGAGCCATACCCGTGTGTAAACCCACCTGGGCAGTTTGGATGGTCACATGTCCTCGATTCTGTTGCTGTGCATGCATAGCCACAAGACCGGGTCCGTTTCTGGTTGCCGTTCCCACAGGTGACGCTGCAGACAGACCAGAGACTCCAGTCCCCCTCACCATCTGTGGAATCTGGAAGGGAGCCAGGGAGATGGTCATCAACTTTGCCAAGAGATTCCCCTTGTCTTCCCAATCAAGCAGCTTGTCAGTTCTACTTCCATTATCTCACTATTGGAGATGGCCAGATGCCAGCTGGAGCCAAAAGCTAGAGCTTTAGGACTCACCTTAAGGATCAGCTTCATTAGGGGCAGGGACTTTGTCTGAGATTTTAGGCACTGTGGTGGTCAGTACATGGCCAGAAGCTGAATCCCTAGAAGGTACCCAGTAAACACTTATTGAGAGTGACTACATCTGCAGAGCATGGGATCATGGAATAATATGTTGGGTAGTTTTCAAAGATGACCTCCACTGGTTCCTTCCCTCTCTAGTCATACATCCACCCATCAACTATCTATTTCCCTTTCCCTAGAATCTGGGCTGGCTTTGTGACTTGTTCTGACTAATAGAATACAGTGGAATTGATGCTGTGCTGGTTATGAGCCTAGGCCTTGAGAGGCCTGGCAGCTTCTAGCTGTGGCTTTAGGAAAAGAAGCTCCAGCTAGACCTGTGAATTATAGGACATTACAAGGAAAGGAAACCACATGAAGAACTGAGGTACTAGCCATGTGCATGAAGCCTTTTTGAATCTTCCAGCCCCACACAGGGCTAGCTGAACTCAGCTGAATGAATAACCCAGCCAATGCTAGGAGGAATAGAGGAATTGCTCAACAGATTCTGCCTGAAATCCTGAGCCAAAGAATCAGAAATAATAAATTGGTGTTTTAAGCCCCCCTGTTCTGGGGTGGTACAAACAATGCATAACATTAAAGCTAGAAATAGTCTTTCATAAGACTACCCAACATATTATTCCATGATCCCATGCTCTGCAAATGTAATCACTCTCAAGTAGTATTTACTGGGTACCTTCTAGGGATTCAGGTTCTGGCCATGTACTGACCACCACAGTCCCTAAAATCTCAGAAAAAGTCCCTGCCCCTAATGAAGCTGATCCTTAAGATGAGTCCTAGAGCTGTAGCTTTTGGCTTTAGCTGGCATCTGGCCATTTCATAGAAATAGTCATCATTCAACATCCATCCACTGAGTCCCACTACCTAAAAGACTGGTGGTTCAAGTCCACCCAGAAATGTCTCAGAAGAAAGGCCTGGTGATCTACATCTGAAAAATCAGCCACTGAAAACATTAAGGAGCCCAGTTCAACTCTGACACACATTGGGTAACCATGAGTCAATGGCAACTTTATTTTTTAAAAAATATTCCAGGCATAATTCTATGTAGGATATATCACTAAATAAAACTTCCAAAGGTCCTTGCCCTGGGAGAACTAACATTTTAGTAGAAAGAGAGAGATGATAATTAGTAAACATAATAAATGAATGAAGTATTTAGTACGTTAGAAGTTGATAAGCAATATGCGAAAATGAAATATTGGCATAGTGCCCAAGGCATTTGACTGCTAACCAGAAAGCTGGTGGTTCAAACCCACCAGGCACTCCTTGGAAGGAAGATTGGGCAATCTACTTCTGTAGAGATACTGCTTCGGAAACCGAAGGAGGGGTCGCTAGGAGTCAGATTCGACTTGACAGCAATGAGTTTTTTGGTCTTAATGGTGCCTGGGAGGGCGAGAGGTATGGGGAAGGTTGGAACATTAAGAAGACTTGGAATGGTTGAGTGACTTGTCCAAGGTCATACAGTTACCATAAGGGAAAGGTTGGGCTACAGCTTTAAGCCCTTGATCTCTAAAGCATTCCTCTTTCTGCAGTTCCTCCACTGTGCATTCATTTCTTCTGGTCTACTCAAATGCTTCTATAGTCCTGAGGCCTCTGCTGATGCCAAGCATGAAGCAATATGCTTGAGCCTTACAGGGAAGGATGGCCTCATTTATAACAGGTTATGTGATTGTTATTACGTAGGCTTGGCAAGAATGCTGTCCACACATGTTTCTACCTGAACTGTGGGCCCCTTGCCAGCCTTGCAGCCCATTGTTTACATGGCGTTCATTCAGAACACTCCTCAGGCAAACACAGTGGCAGAGCCTCCTCAGCCCATTAAGCGGAGTCAGAAGGAGATTCATGGCTGTATCCTATTCCCTAAGCCTGAGGGGAAACTTTGTCTCTTACCTCCCTTCCCCAGGAGCCCCCTCCATTTCTCCCCCCTCTCAAAAAAGAATTTTTCCAAACTTTGATTCTCTTTTGAGAAATGATTTTCCAACCACATAGCCAAGGCAGATGTTTGAAACCATTGCCTTATGTGAGGGAATTGGGCCTGCTTCTCCAGCTTCAGCCTCCTTTGCCTCTTTACCACTTCTTACTACAGAACTGCAGAGACAAGTTGCTTCCAGAGGGGGGGGAAAAAAAAAAACACTGAGGTAGGGGTAGTTGCTGTTCTGTTTCAGACCTGCACAGATCTGGGCCCAACCAGTGATCTTCCGGAGAACCCCAGAGAGGTGTCTAAAACACACTCACAATCATACCCTTCTCAGCAGAAGCATCCAGCTTCTGTGGGATCTACACACATGCACATTGAACCACATCCTGCACACACCACAGAGGCCAGATTTTGCTAAAGGGAACAAACAAACAAAAAAAGAGTCAGAAGTTAAGATTATAATGTTTTTATACCCATAAAAAGGGGGAAGTGGGTAAGTGAGAAAAAGCTCCTTAAATCACATTTAAGTAGAGTTCATGTCACCTGTGAGGTAGGTACAAGCATAAAAAATAATTCAATGATGCCAAGTGGTGTCCTTCTTGGCTCAGCCAGAGCAACGGGGCCTCAACCATCCAGAAATCTGCTGCAACCTTTCCTCCCTGTAACAGTAATGTAGAGAGTGCATTTTGGGAAATATCATCTTTGAAATCTGAGATTTTAGCATGAAGCTATAAATCCATATGAATATTATACTGGAATTTGCATGAAGTAATTTTTTTTTTTTATTAGAACTAAATTATTAAATGTTAGTACTGGGGCAGATAGTTTGAAAAATGACTTCCATGATTTCTCTCCCCATATTCCTACTCCCTTGGTTACTCCCCTCCAATGCTGAACCTAGGCTGCCAGTCCACCTTGCCCAGTTCCCCATCCCCCTGTGATTTGCTTTGACCTATGGGACAATAGCAAACCTGATGCAAGCTGAGGCTTGAAAAGTGCTTGTGCATTAGAGTCTGTCATCTCATGCTGTTGGGGACTCTTCCTCCACGGTGTGAAAACCCTGGGCTAGTCTCCTCGAGGGTGAAGAGCCATGTGGAGACAGTCAACAGACAACTCAACATCCCAGCTGGGGCCCCATCTTTGTGAGTGAGGCCATCCTAGATCATGCAGCCCAGCTAAGCTAGCCAGACCAGCAGGATGGTTCAGACCACCACAGAACCATGAGAGAGGTTTCATTTGTTGTTTTGCGCCTCGACATTTTGGGGTAGTTGCTTAGCAGCAAGATCCAACTGCCACAAATACATTATGCAATCCTCCCTAAAATTAACTATCTTAATAGGGAGCAGACTTAGGATTCATAACGGATTTATCATCCCAGTAAGTAGCCTTTGCCATGTCTTTGTTTTAAATGCTCACAAAGGTATTTTTTCCAAATGTTTTTTATATGAATACTCAAAAGTTAGGAATTACCCAACCATACCCACTGCCATCAAGTCAATTCTGACTCAAAGTGACCCCCATAGGGTTGTCAAGGCTATAAATCTTTATAGGAGCAGACTGCCTCATCTTCCTCCAGTGGAGTGTCATGTGGGTTTGAACAGCTGACCCATCCACTGGTTAGCTGCTGAATGAGTTAACTACTGTGCCACCAGAGCTCCTTAAAATTAGGCATGAAACGTCTATATAGTTATGTGGCTAATCATTTCTATTGAAATTAGCAATGATACAACCTAGGAAGAAGTGTATATGTCAGCTCACCATCCAGAAGCCTCCATAGCATACCAGCCCAAATGAACATTCAGGAAAAGTTGTCCCTCTTGGAAACTTTCTATTTAATATGTTCAAAGGACAGAAAGGAAATTTCTGACTGTGGGACAAAGCTTTGAGGGCAATACTTCTTTTTCCCATAGTAGGCCTGTTCTCACTCACCCACCTCCCAAGGAGCATTGCTCAGAGAAAGAAAATTAATGTTAATGACAGAGTCATCACAAAGATAACAACAATGACAGTAAAAAAACAGTCCTTGTGAACATGTATAGGGTGCTTTGACAGCCCCTGAGATACCAAAGACTTCAATGAGGTAAGAAAGACATCCTCACGCAGTGGCCTGATAGCTGGGTTTTGAAGATACAACTTGGAATTTTTAAGTAGTCCTCACATAGTTTCAAGGAACGGGAGTTCCATGGGCTAATTGGAGTGTCAGGGCAACTGAAGTGACTTGGGTCTTGGCTTGTCCCCTGGGAGAGCCTCCACTATTTATCCTAGATGATAGTGGCTATCATTGAGTGAGAGACTACCCCATACAGCTACTTTACATATATGCACTGATTAAATTCCTACAACAACCCTGCCAGTAAGTGGAAACATCCTTCTTTCAGTACCTGTGAACATTTATATAGTGCTTTGACAGATGCTTGACAAACCTCTTTCTCAATCCATTTCCCAGACTTCCTTGCAACTAGGTGGAGCTATATTACTTGGTCTTGCCCATAGAATTTGAACAGATGTGATGTTTCACCTGTAGCTGAAGTGGTTAAGAATGTGTGTGTGTGTGTGTGTGTGTGTGTCTTTTCCAGACTCTGTCTCTTTCCTTGGCTACTAGTCAGATGCAGAGCATGCAGCAGATACATCTCAGGCCCTAACAGGTGACAGAGCTCCAAAGTGGAAAGATCCTGGGTTCCTGAATGACTGGAGCCAAAATCCCCCTACTCTGTCTCCCATCTCAATTCAAGTGAGAGTAAACCTTTTATGATTCTATGTCACTGAATTTAGAAGTTGTTTTCTACCTCAGCTATCCTACTATAAATACTGGTAAAGGAAAAGTCCTGGCTCAGGCTCTTGGAATTTAGTAGGGCATGGTTTCCTTACTTTGACAACCTGTGATACACATGTTCATGTAGATTCCTGGGGATCCACTTCACCATCTCCTACCAATGTCAAACAGCTGGATGTGTTTCTTTCACTAAATTAATTGTCAATATGAATTTTTATAGTAAGAAATCCAAACAAGTTAATTTGGTTATTTCTTCATTTTTAGAAAAAGAATTATTTTTTTAAAAGGGAAAACTCCAAAGACCCCTAACTTAAAGAAAAAAAAAAAAAAAAAAACTCTTCTAGGATAATTGGTATGATTTTAAAATTATAGTCTTTCCAGAAAAATGTGGCTGCTGGTGCCTTCTTGGGGCTTCTGTGGAATAAAGCCTTTATGAGGTATGCTTTATAGAAGACTGAATGCCACATACTGTAAACTGGGTTTTGCTTGGCTCTGTGTCCTTTAGGCTTTATCATCCTCATTTATTCTCACCACTAATTTTATAATACTGGGTGGTAAACTCACCATATTCTGGCTGCTCTTTGGTTTCAAAAGTCCGGTGACCTGGGGATGGACGGTCCCACCCCCTGGGAGGGTTGAGGAAGTTGCTGTCATCTGAAGTACTGTCATACTTGTAGTCCTGATCCCCGCTGTTCACCCTTGCCAAGGACATGGACCTTTGCCACCAGGCCCGCCAGTCAGGGGATGGGACTGACCAGCTGGGCTTATTCTCTGGATGCTGGTCTTTGTCTGCTTCAGAGTCAGGACCGTCGACCACTTCTATGGTGACCTGAAGAATTCAGAACACGCCAGGGTCAATGAGGAGCCAACAGCATCCAAGCTGTATGATCCTTGCAAGAAAGTCTGACAGAGCACAGGGAGTGATGGCTGCATCTCTCATGAAGGAAAGCTGAGACTGCATGGTAACATGGAATGGGAAACATCCAGGGATGCCCAAATGACTTCCATGACTAGACAGCACTGATGTACATGGACTTTGGGTTAGGGGTATTTTGTCATCAGGGCCCTGGTTTACTACTAAGTTATTGGGAAGCTTATGATTTAAGGAGTAAATATGTACAATATATGTTCCTGAAGTGAAAAAAAAAATTATAATATAAAAACTGGTTCAAACCCATCAGACACTCCTTGGAAGGAAGATTGGATAATCTAGTTCCATAGAGATACTGCCTCAGAAACCCAAGGAGGGATTGCTATGAGTCGAATTTACTCGATGGCAGTGAGTTTTTTTTTTTTTTCCCTAACATTTATTGAGTACTGGTGGTGTAATGGGTTAGGTATTTGGCTGCTAAGCAGAAGGCTGGTAGTTCAAACCCACCAGCTGCTCTGCAGAAGGAAGATAGGGCAATCTACTTCTGTAGATTTACAGTCTTGGAAACCCAATGGGGTAACTATGAGTTGGAATTGACTGTGTTTTTTTTTTTTTAACTCTGTACCAGACACTGTTCTAAATGTTCTACATGTATTAATTTATTTAATCCTCATAACAACCTTATAAATTTGGTACTACATATTGGTTCTGATGGTCCATTATCTGCCTTGATAGCACTAGCAATTCTTTCCTTCCTTGTATGTGCATGCCACTCCTCCTGTCAAGAGATGGAGTCTATTCATGCTCCCTTTAATTCTGGGCTGGCCCTGTGACTTGCTTTGCTCAACAGAACACAGAAGGAATGACATTGTGTTACAGACTGTATAAAGCCTCGCAGCTTTCATTTCCAATCTCTTGGAATGTTCCTATTTGGAATGTAAAGCAAATGGCCACAGACACTGCTATAGAGCTGGAGAATTCCCTACTGGGGCTTTATGCCACATAGTGTATAAACACATGGTGTGCAAACACAAGTGCCTCAAGATCCAGGTTTTCATGGCTATTATTTTCACTCATCTTATAGCCCATGCCAGATCCACTATGGTGAAGGACTTAACTGTACCCTTAGGGTCAGAGCAGATAGTCCCTGAGCCAAGGTAAGAGCTTGTTCTCAGATTTAAGTCTGTTACATGGTTGGAAGAATGCAGCTTCTTGGCTCTGAGAGACAATCAACTAAAAGAAACTTGTTTAAAAAACATAATAAAAGATTCATTGGGCTCAGTTGGCCATCACATAGTTCTTGCAATACCACCTGGATGAGTTATGTGTAAATGAATCAGAAACACACCCTCCGAATAATCAGCGTGAGATGTACTGGGCAGATGCATTTCTAGTTTTGCCCCAACCCAACATCTGAGAGTTGCCAAATCACAGTGAGGTGTGCCCATTACTCAGACAAACAGCTCTTTTCTTTTGTGTTAAGTATGAGGAAGTTGTAATCCTGCTGGCTTTGACATTTAAGGAAGTCACCTAGCTGATGGTGGGTCCAGACTGCTGTCTTGTGTGGCCCAGATCAAGGTCAAGTGTATGGCTTTCAGTCTTAAAGTATACTCAGACCACAACAGACCAAGCACAATTCTTCTCTGGTATGCAATGCCTACAAGGGCACCTTAAGCTTTATCCCATGCCATCACCATTATCTCAGTCTTGTGAAGCATCTCTTGTATATTTTACATTATAAAACTTCTTAGTGATATCCCAATAGAAAAAAAGGACAACAATGCAAAGGAATACATCTTATATCATTGTTGTTTGCTGGAATGGATGGTGGTTGCAGAGAGATGGTGACTGGCTGCTATTTGAAAACCTGGAAGGACAAGTGCAGAAGGAGTATCCAGCAAGGCAGTGTCAAGGTGATGCTGAGTCTTTGGAGATGTAACCTTCCTCTCTGCAAGGTTGTCCCCCTCTGCCTGCAGACAGAACTGAGCTGCAATAATGGTCTGCAAAGCTATCAAGGGTCTCAGAGGGGAGAGGTTGTCAAGAGCCAGGCAAGCCTGTAATTATGGTAATGAAATCATTCTCTGGGTAGGAGATAAGGGAGAACGTGCCCAACAGTTTGGTATTCTATATGTATTCAGACTGGAGTCACTGGAGTCAAAGGGATTGCCTAAACAAAACATGTCCTGCAATTTCTCCAACCTGGGAATAAAAACAATTTCATGTTTCAAGCTATTACCGTCAATACAACTCTTTTTTCAAACTGCTACTCAGATCCAAACAAAATAGATTTGTTGCCTGGTCAGGCAATGAGTAGCAAAATATGAATTTATTCCAAAAGCTATATCAATGACTAAATCTTAACAGCTTAGAGGTTTCTTTTTTCCCTTTAATTTTTAGTCACTGTCTCAACTGAATTAAAAAAGAAAATAACAAAACTTTAGGATCCACCCTTCCCTAGAATTAATAATGTGGGAACCTTAAACTGATATCAAAAGAAGAAATCTAATCTTGAACTTGAAATTTTATAGGCACCCAATTAAAAAGAGCTAATGAGTATGATCAATGACTTCTAAAATGATGGGGATTAGTTTTATATTTCCTGTTGCTCTCATTCTAGTTCTATGTTCTTTAGAGTCAAGGAATGCTTTTACAAAGATGTCTTGAGCAATAATAGTCATGGTGAGGTGAAGATGTGAGCATGAACACAACATATTTCCAAACTGATGAAGACTCTAGATCTGACATGCTTTCTCATACTTAAGACATATAATTGAAATGTCTTAGTATATTTGTTTCTTTCAGACTTTTCAACACAATGAATAAAGACAGTAAAGAAAAGAGACTCTTTTAAAAACCTTAAGTCCAACTTCTGGCAAAATTATCTCAGCTCTAAAAAAGAAAGTTCAAAATTGGTGCCAACATGGAAAATTCTGTCAAAATCATGAAATAAGGTTAAGATTCTATGCAATTTTACCAGCTTATTTCCTTTTCTTGGTAATTAAGATATTTATTGGAAACAAACTCTTCACTCTTTTTCTGAGAAGGACTTTCCATAGGGTAACAAATACAATTCCTATTGCAACTGATAATGCACTAATGGCAGTAAGAATATGGAAGCCATGCATGTCCCTCAAAAGACCTCTAAGCCTAGAGTGCAGTAGTGAACTAGGTGGGTGTTGGTTTGTATTTCCAAGAAAATTTTGCCAAGAAGTGAATTGATTTCCTCAGGAGAACAGAGCCTCCTGGGACAGGAAGATAGTCTTCTGATAAGGTCGAATAAGGAAGGGAGGAAATGGAATCCCAGTCTCTCAGATTCACCAAAGGTATAAAAACAAAAGTGGTAACCATAGCTAACTGCTTTCCCAAAACATGATTGCTTTTTCTACACAATGAGTTCTAATTTTCAGGTATAAAAACTAGACTGGAGAATTCAAGTTCCTAATGTGTACGGAAAGTAAGATATAGTGCCTCAAAACTAAGTCTTCTAATTCCAAGTTATTTTTTTTTAATATGTTTCCTCTGTCATCTTTATCCCTGTTATTGAACATTATTCAGCATCTAGGAACTCTGGTAGCATAGTGCCTAAGGCACTTGACTGCTAACCAGAAGGCTGGCAGTTCAAACCCACCAGGAAGTTGGGCAATCCTACTTCTGTAGTGATACTGCCTTGGAAACCCAAGGAGGGGTCGCTATGAGTCGGGGCTGACTCGACGGCACATAACAACAACAACCAGTTTTGAGAAGCCTACCTTGTCCCTGACACTGTGCTAAGTGCTTCATATAGATCATCTCATTTATTCCTCACAGACAACCATATAGTTGGCAGGATAATCATTCTATGGAGGTCTGGGGTGGCTCAAATAGTTAAGCCCATGACTAATATCTGAGAGGTTGGTAGTTCAGATCCACCCAGAGGTGGCTCAGAAGAAAGCCCTGGAAATGTGCTTCTGAAAGTTATAGACTTGTAAACTGTATGGAGCACAGGTCTACTCTGCAACACATAGGGTCACCAGGAGTCAGAACTGACTTGACAACAACTGGTGTATGGTCATTCTGATTTTAAAGACAAGAAAACTGAAGCACAGAGATGCTGAATAACCTGTATGAGGCCACAGAGGTCAAGGCTAGCCCACTAAACAGTGGTGTCAGATCCCCAAAGCAGGTCAGTCTAACTCCCTAGATCATACTATTGACAATAGTGCCTAAGGAGAATCTGTGCAGAATGGGGAGTGAGCTGTCCCTAAGGGTATGTGGGCCAGTATCTTTGGTATAAAAATTTCTTTGTTCATACTTAGCCAGACCTGCCATTTCAAAGTATTTTTGAAAAAAAAGAGGGAGAAAATCTGAAGCAGAGGCATGTACAACTTGTATAATCCTGGCCAATTTATCTGATGGTATCTTGCGGTACTCGATGGGGAATAGGGGCTTTAGATAACATTTTAAAAGTCCGCTTCAATGGAAGAAAAGAAGTAAGTACAGTGTATTTGATGAAATTAATACAAATCTCAGCTTGATCCTGAAAAAAGAAATATTTGTTTGTGAATAGCTACTGTAGCTATGAATTGTTGCAGTAAGCCTAGTAACGAGTTTATTTTAGAGGTTTCTGTCTTTGCAATCTGACCATCATTTGCAGAACAAAAACCCAGACAATGATTCTAAAATTCAAGCCTAACTTGTCCTGAATAAGTTTTTTTCTTTTTTCCTTTAAACCAAACCCAATATCCAGTATTGCTTTAGATTTAATAAGGTGATTCGGTTCAGGAGTTTGAGGCTATTTCTTTCTATTTTGTGCAGAGTTGTGTGTTTTCTGCACTCACTTCCACAACTCGCAGCCAGTCTTAACCTGGAGACCTGATCTACTTGGGAGAGAGGCCTCTCAACTTAGTTAGGTGAGGCCAAAAAACTTCCATAGAAGCAGATTTTGTGGTCTTTATTATATCCCTTCCTAAAAGCCAAGAAGAGGCCTAAGAGGGATGTGCCCATTGTATGGACTCGGCCATGTCACTGGGGAAGATATGGACTGTTTCCTGGACGCCCCCCATCCCCATCCAGCCCTGAAGCATAGGAAATGATTTCAGAGACTGGCAAGCCTGAGGGGGTGAGTTAAATTTTTATTTAGCTCCCCAGCTCCAAAGTAAGAACTAGGTGGGGGGTGAGGGTCACGTTGCCTGAGAGGGGGAGGTGAGGCCAGCAGTGGTTGGCAGAGGAAGCTGACCCACTGATGCTCCTTTTCACCTGTCTTCACTCTGCTACTCAAGGTCTGAAAATGCTTTGACTGGGCCTGCAGTGACCAGCAAGGCTGTTTGCTCTGCTGAATTGGCCCTGTGTCAAACCAGTGGATTTCAACAAAAGAGCACTGCTGTAAGGAAGGGGCGATGGTTGCCAACATGGAAACATCACCCCCTTTTGGAAAACACTTCATCTTCTAAAAGACCACCAAGGAACTAGTTTACTCAAGTGCAATGGTGCATGGGCCTGCAACAGCCAGTGCTATGTGTGTATATGTGTGAGTGTGTGTGAGTGAGTATGTATGTGTACCCTTAGACACAGAAATAGGCCCAGGGCTTCCAGGGGCAGCAGCTGCTTCATTCTTTTTTAAATATCTTTCATTCACCAGCACTACTTTTTTGGTCTTCCAGAAACAGAAAACCAGAAATGCAGCTCAATTTTGCTTTTGTTAGTGCTAACAGGTCATCAGATCAAACTTGCCCCTGCATCTCTGTCCCCTTATATTGATTGTGGAAGGCTAACAGACACAGTGATTATATACAGCAGAAATGGCATGACCTCACTGCGCGGTGGGCAAAAAGGCAGTGTTGGGCTAGTATTTTTTTGGTATATGATTTTAACTGCATCTGGGCTCTAGCTGTACTTCCCCCCACCACCCTTTTTGCCTAGACATCCCTGATCATTTAGCCTGCCTACCTATGTAGCCACCCATGGATTAATGTTTTCAACATCTAGCACTCATATTTGAAGCTTTGGAAAAGCTTCCCTACACAAATTAAAATCTATTTTCTTGGGTGTAGTGGTGGTCTTTGCTATTGAAAGAATAATTCAAGAAGAATTTGAGGACCTCATAGGAGAGACCCTGTTCTTCTTCTTCCCACCCAGTGCTCCAAAGCTCATCTTTGGAAGGACCACCTAGATGTAAACTTTTTGTTCCCACGCTGTGTAGGGGAAGAAGAAGTGTAAGACAGAGCATTGATTGTAACTATTCACCTGTTATAAGTCTACCCAAGTATGCAGCTTAGAGAATCAGAGAGGATGTTGTTGGTTGCTGTCAAGTTGGCTCTGAATCATGGCAACCCTATTTCACAACACAGCAAAACACTGATTGGTCCTGTGTCATTCTCATGACCACTGGCATGCTTGAGTCCATTGTTGTAGCTAATCTGTACTGCCTTCCAACCTAGGGGATTTATCCTCCAGCATTATATTGGACAATATCTCTTATGATCCATCGTGTTTTCATTGTCTAATTTTTAGAAGAAGATTGCCAGGCCTTTTTCTTCTTAATCTTTGTCTGGAAGCTCTGCTGAAATTTGTCCCATGGTGACTCTGCTGGTATTTGAAATACTGGTGGCATAGCTTCTAGCATCACAGCAACACATGAAAACCACAGTATGACAAATGACATGTCAGTGGTGGATCATAGACGATAAGGGTAAATTATTTTCACTTGTATCATACCTGCAGCCACAGCTTTGTGACAGCACCTGGGGGAGTTGAATTTTATGAGTACAGAGGGCTGTCAGAAAGACTGCCATGCTGTGAGCCGCCATGGCTCAGTGTGGCCTTCTTATACCTCTCCCTGTGTTGATCCTTTGCTCCCTTGTTACACTCTAGTTCTCTCCATGCCCATCAACACCAGCAGCTCCCTCCCCTATCAGGAAGCCAGACCCAACTCATCCAAAGAATTCCTTACTTCCCATTCAGTTAAACAAAACAGCTTATTATGATGAAAAATGAATTGCAATTCTGGCTGCTCTGCTGAGTTCACACACATATCCATCACGGAGTTGGCAGCAGGGTCAGCACCTTAAGGTTGCCCCTTCCTTTTCTTGGAAAAGAAATCTAGTCTCCCAGCCTTGTGGATCTCAACTGCTTTTGTACCTCTGTTCTTCCCTAACATTTAGGGAACAGTTTAAAAAGCTCGAATGGGATCTGAACAATGTATGGGGATTGTTAGATGGACTTATTTACCTGGGAGAAAAAGAAGGGGGATCCTAAGAAATTCTAGAAATTTAGTTCTAGGTGTAGCACTATGCAGTTAGCAACTTTCAGCAAGGACCCACTCTCCTTACAGGCTTCCATGCTCCTGCATCTAGGCACTTTCTTATAACTTTACATTGCAAGCAATCAGTCAGGTGCTATTGAGTCAACTTTGACTCATGGTTATCCCAGGTGTATCAGAGTAGAACTGTGCACCATAAGGTTTTCAATGGTTGATTTTTCAGAAGTAGATAACCAGGCCTTTCTTTACATCAGTAATTGTTCATCGATTTTATGAATAGCCCAGTCCTCATGATTAAGCACCACAGTGACATGTTCTACATCTGGGAAAAAACATGCTAGCCAAAGCAAACTAATGCTGTTTAGGGCATGGTTTAAGCTCCTTGGGCTGAGGGTTGTAGAGTCCTGGAACCATGGAATCTATTACCAATGATAAATTACTTCCTGCCAATGAAACCATGATTGACAGAAGGTTGAGCAACAGGATGGAGATGTCTGAGGCCTTTTTTTTGGCTATCTGTACTTCCCCTAAGTGGATCCTTTGTTCTTTATCAGAGAACTATGTGGAGAAAGGGTTGTTGTTGTTGTTGTGCCCTTGAGTTGGCCCTGACTCATAACGACCCCTCCTTGGGTTGCTGAGGCAGTATCACTATGGACGTAGATTGCCCAACCTTCCTTCGGAGGAGTGGCTGATGGGTTTGAACCACCAGCCTTCTGCTTTGCAGTCAAGTGCCTTAGGCACTATGCTATCAGAGCTCCCATGGAGAAAGGATACTAGGACAAAAAGCTCTATTTTTTTTTTTTTTCTTCAATTAGAACAATACAAGACTCATGAGAACTATTAATTCTGTGCATGGGTTATCAAAGTTGTTCTCTAAAATATTTTTCACTTCTGCATGCTTCATCAACATTGCCCCACCCTACTTAGCTGGTCTGCTCAGTTCACACATAAATCCATAACACATAAGCTGAGATCTTACCATTGTGGAAAACAGAAGCTGTTCCTCTTCTCTCCAAGATCCCCCTGGCACTGTCCTACGTAGTACCGGGAAGTTCACATCTTTGGCATTTCCTCCCTTTGCCTATAACTTACTGGAGGGAATAGGCCTTACACTTCTCAGTTTCTCAACCTAATGTGGTGTCTTCTATGCTCACACCCTCTCAGACAAAAAAAAAAAAAAAAAAAAAAACACTGCCATCAAGTCAATTTCAACTTATAGCAACCTCCATTGGGTTTCTGAGGCAGTAAATCTTTACAAAAGTCGATTGCCCCATCTTCCTTCTGTGCAATAGCTGATGGTTTTGAATTGCCAACCTTCTGGTTAGCAGTCAAATACCTCAGGCAGTGTTCTACAAGAGCTCCTTGTCTTCTGCACAGTGGGTCAACATATTCTAATTGAGTTGTGCTTTCAGAGACACTCATCAGCCCTCCTGACACTAGTAATATGAGTGAAACAGCTCTGATCCAAGAAACCTGATCTAAAACTTGGTCATGCACAGGGCTTTAATCTTGAGAGAGAGACTGTTAACTTAATTAAGCATCAATTACTCTAAGGCCAAGTTCAGGAATTTTCTGCCCTTTAAGCAAACTGATATCTGATGCAGAAAGGAAGAATGAGGAAAAGTTGCTCCTGCACAAATGAAAAGAATTGAAAACAAAGCTAAAAAGTATACCATCAATTGCCATTGAGTCCATTCCACCTCAGGGTGACTCCACATAGGTCAGAGTAGAACTGTGCTCCATAGAGTTTTCAATGGCTAATTTTTCAGAAGTAGTTTGCCAGGGCTTTCTTCCAAGGTGACTCTGGATGGAGTAGAATTTTCAAACTCTTGATTGGCAGCTGAGCACGTTAACAGTTGGCACTACACGGGGACTCTACTAAAATGTATGATGGCAGGCAAATGAGGACAGTAGCTGGGAAAGGACTAGATTGCCTGAGGTGAGCATGAGCATTTCTCAGTCATCATGGGGCCATCTCTGGGGAAAGATCAAGGGAGGTACAAGCGCAGTTCAAGTAACTGTTTGTCTCTTGAACTCAGATTGGTGGGGTGAGTATTCTTGGGAGCCCAACAGCTTGGATTTGAACCTCATAGCTACTGTGTACCAGCCATGTGACCTTATGTAAACCAAATTTTAACCTCTTAAGTACCTATTAAGGAATGCTGGTGGAATAGTGGTTAAAGTATTCAGTTGCTAATCAAAATCTCGGCAGTTCGAACCCACCAGCCACTCCATGGGAGTAAGATGAGGCAGTCTACTTCTGTAAAGCAGAAACATTATGGGGCAGTTCTATTCTTATTGAGTCAGAATTGACCCAATGATAGTGAGTTTTTAAGTGTCTATTGTATTCTTTATAATATTAGAACAATGACATGTGCTCCATCTACTTTATGAAGGTGTTGGGAAGATCAAATCAGACCAGCATTTGCTTTGTAATATTGTTGCTGTTAGTTGCTGTCAAGCCAATTCTGACTCATGGCAGCCCCATGTGTGCAGAGTAGAACTTCATAGTGTTTTCAAAGCTATGACCTTTTGGAAGTGGATCACCAGGCACATCTTCTGAAGTGCCCTGGATGGGCTTGAACCACCAACCTTTCAGATAGTACTCAAGCACTTAAGCATTTGCACTATCCAGGGACTTCTCAATGAATAATGTGCTATTTCATTGTATGGATTTTACTAGCATAGTGCCTAAAGGCACTTGACTGCTAACCAGAAGGCTGGCAGTTCAAACCCACCAGCCATTCCTCGGAAGGAAGATGGGGCAATCTACTTCCGTAGTGATACTGCCTCGGAAACCCAAGGAGGTGTCACTATGAGTCGGGTCCGACTCGATGGCACGTAACAACAACAACGACAATAACAATTTTAATTCTAGGCATCCTTTTCCCTAAGTTCCCATTTCCCTGTGCTTCAGCCATCTGATCTTAGTAGTGTATGTTCATTTCTCCCACAGGAACTCCTGTTGTCACTTTTTCTCTTATCAGAATATTTTTTAAGTCAGTCATTTATACTCTAGAGCAACTAAAGCTTTGTCATCTACTGAAGGAATTTCTAGTGTCCAACTCAAATTGGCAAAGTATTTGAGAGAGGGTGGTCTTTCCTGAGTGCCTCTCAGTTCATACTTTTGCCTAGTTTATTCATAGAGATTGACCCTTTCCTATAGCTAACATAGTTGTCATATTTCATCAATTTCATTATATATAAACGTCTCTGAAATCAGAATATGTCTTTTAATGAACAAACCAAAACCAAACTCACTGCCGGAGAGTTGATTCTGATTCATAGCAACCCCACCTTGGGTTTCTGAGGCAGTATCTCTATGGATGTAGATTGCCCAGTCTCCCTTCTGAGGAGTGGCTGGTGGGTTTGAACTGCCAGCCTTCTAGTTAGCAGTCAAATGTCTTAGGCACTATGCCACCAGACCTCCCAGTGTATCATAATTCAATTAGCAGTTTGTGTGTGTGTGCATGTAGTTCATAAAATAATGAGACATCTCAAAATCAAGGATGTTGGATTAGATGAAGTACAGCACTGTTCTTATTAGAAATGCCATGATCATAAGCAGGATTCATTAATGCATTAAGGAAAAAATTGAAGTAAGGCAAATATTCTGGAATCAGATCATGAAACAAAGAGAAGGATTGCTTCATTTTCTTCCACCATCCAGTTGTCAAGAATTACCTGAATGTTTGGGTTCTGCCCATTGATGTCAGCTTTGGAAAGATCTGGAAAGTTTGGCAGATCCAGAAGAAAGGACCTGGGGCCATCTCTTTGCAACGAAGGGTGCCCAGTCTCTTGTCGGAATCGCTGCCTCGGGAAGGGTCTGTGTACGACTTGATGATCTGGAGGATCCCTGGACTCTTCTTTGGAGGCAGGAAAGTTGGTTTCTGATGTGGAATCACTTTCCACATTGGGGTTATTCTAAAACAAATAAGTAAACAAATAGGAGACACATGATAAAGGGGAAAAAAAGTCACCCTTACCAGTCCATCAAAGTCAGGAGTAAGGATATTCCAGTGGCTGAAATTAAGCCAGGATAATATTCCCAGTTCATTTTCCTCCCCCATGGCTTAGTTTCCCCATCTTCAAAAAGCCTAATCATTAGGAAATTTCTTCCAGCCCATTCCTTGGGAAATTTATGAGGGTTAATGAGTTAAGGGCTATTTATTAAACATCAAAGCACATCAAAACAAAGTGCTGTTTTGAAGGAGAATAGGTGTTCATTTAGAAATTATGGCTTCTTTCTCACAGCTTTAATCTACTAACCACCTTGGCTTTAGCTGTGGCCCTAGTGCCACGGTTTGTTTCTATGGCAAAAGCCATGGGGTAAAGAAATCTGACCAAGCTAGATTGAAGACTGGAACCAAATCCTTGATTAGATCCATCCATCCATTTATCCAATCAACAAATGCCAACCACATGCTAGGCACAGGAGATATAGTTAAGAACAAGTCAGATATGAACTCTATTTTCTTGGAATGCATATCTAGTTTGGAGGTTGTGTGAGTAAACAATAAATATATAGATAGATAAATAAGACCAGGTCAGAGAGTGGTGACTGCTAAGAAGAAAAGAAACAAGAAGGAGGTGATAGAGAAGTCTAGGGACAATAGTAGATAGATGGTCAGAGATCGCCTTTCTGGGAAAATGATGTGGCAATTCTCGAGCTGGATCTGACTCAATGGCAGTGAAGTTTTTTTTTTTTTTTTTTGGCAATTCTTAAACAAGAGAGAGAGGCACCATGCAATGATTTAAGGGAAGAACACTTCAGCAGAGGGAACAGCAAGTAGCAGCCCTAAGATGAGCTTGGTTTATTTGAAGAATACAAAGGCCAGTGAGGGTGGTATAGAGTGAATGACAGAAGAGGCTGTCATAGCCAATCAAAGGGGACAAAACAACATTCCAAAATGGAATGCCTTTTACTGTAAAAGAAAATTCCAAGTCTGTTGTTCTTCACAACTAGAGAAAATGGCTCTTTTTAGCACTTCTTGGGGGACAATTTTTCTAGTGATTGAAGAAAATAAAAGTTGCTGGAATACATTCTAAAACCAGCCCTTCTTTTCCTCCTTTCATTCTCCCTGGCTCTCTTACCCAAAGGCTTCTTCCATTCCTTTGGGGATCATGTTTTCATATTTACTAGTGGAGAGAGCTGTGGAGATAGAATTTCACCAGTGTTTGGGTCAGTGGTGAATGCCTTTGTTATTCTTGGGCATGTTTTGGGGTTTTGGAGTGTCTATTCCAGCACAGTGTCTCCACACACACTCTCTGGCCCCCCACCACATTGTGCTGACCCAGCCAAAGGTTTACATCTGGTATCAAAACATTCCTGACTCTGAAAACCCAAGGTCAAGTGTGGCCTGAGGATGAAACACACGTAGCAGATGAATAAATTCTTAGAGAGCTAACTTAAAGGGTCTTAGAGGAATGGATTTTTACAAATAGGCTTTAGACAGGAATGAGGTTGAGGTAATAATAACTGGTGCAGAGATCACCTGTTCAAATCTATGAAGAGACTAAGAGGAGGAATGAGGCAGGGAACATGTCTGCCTCTTCTTTAAGATGTGCTGTTGCAGAGGGAAAAGTTGGCTGCCTTTCATCATGTTTTTGCTTGCCTTTCCTTTCTGTACAGGAGGTGTGGCCAGAGGCAGAGTCTCTGTTCACCTTTCCAGTCACCTCTCTGCCATGGGTTTTCTCCTGGTACATCCTTGCAGAAGGAGTTGCCCTGGCTTTCTGAGGCATTGCTCAATACAATGGAGGCCAAATGTATTACTTTGAGTATTAGCCCAACAGAGAGAGAGAGGAGGGAGCAAGGGACAAGGGAGAAAAAGGGAGTAGAAGAGAGAAGGAGGGAGGAGAGAAGAAAATGAGGGAGGAGAGATGAAAGAGAAAAAAAAAAAGTGCACACTCTGAAGTCTTCCCTCAACATGACATCTATCACAGCCCAAGGGAAATAACTGAATGCTATTATTATCTTGCTTTCCTCCAGAACATTAAAACTTTCTCACTAGCGAGGACATTTGGATTCTCATGGAGAGGTTCTTGCACAAGTTTTGAGTATATAAGTCTCAGGAGGGGACCAGGATTTACTTCCCAATTGCTTTAGGATTTCCTGGCAAATCAAGCGCTAACTTCATTGTGACATCTTGGACACACTGCTTAATTGGGTTAAAAATAGAGCTTAAAGCCGACTCTTTCCTTTCCCCTGTGATGAAGTATTCTTTCTACTACTAAGATTAATATTTTAAAAGAAAAGATAGGAATTGTGGTTTTGTTAATTTGGTATTTTACTTAGATTAAAAAAAAAAAAAAAAAAAAAGCCTGAATCCAACGGGTTTCTTCACCTGAGTCTTGATTATTTTCTGGTTGGAGATAAATCTCACAGAGTGATCCTGGCCTAGCCACTGACCAAGCAACCCACTTAAGCTCTCTGTGACTTAGTCCTCCCCTCCATGTAATTGAGCAGATAATGACAGTCCTGTTCCCTCTCAGGAGGACAATCAAGTTAACGTGGGCTGTATCTACCCATGCAAAGAGAAGTGGAGAGTTAGGGCAACTGGCTGGACAATTCAGGCCACAAGTGCATCTGCCAGGAATATTCCAACTACTGGAGCTAATGTATGTTTTGGCTTGAGTTATGCAACAATTGTGATATTTCTCCATATCCCTCCTTCTCCCCACCCCAGGGTCAGTGTTTAAAAAGTATTCAAAAGATGGGAATAGTAAGAAAATGCCAATTACCATCTCTGAAGATCTGAACTATTCTTGAACCTTTGTCAAGACATATTTAACAGGAAACCTTGAGTCTCTGCAATAGAATGTCCCAAATTGTTCAAAAACTAGAAGTCCTGGCATAGGGGAAGAGGTTCCAAAAAAAAAAGATCTATATAACATGAAACTTCAATTTATAGAATCAGTAACAAGATTCTAGGCTAGATATTATTTTGGTGATCTGGATTTTAAATCCTGGGTGAGAGATGGCAGACAAGATCTGCTAATAAGGCAGGAAAAGAGCCATTTCATACTCCATATTTTCTCAAAGGGACATACTGCATATTTCCTTACAGAATTCCAGTCAGTGGTCCTGGCTGGTGGACATTCACTCAATTTATCACCAACAATCACCAAGGTTGCTTATGAAGTGGCCCCCTTAAATTATTCCAGCAAAATAAAGATTCTCAAAAGGAATGGATCTCAAAATGAGGACTAAAGGAATTTGTGCTTTATTCAGAAAGGTAAACACTCTTCTGTGAAGATAATAGCATAAGGAAGTCCAGAAATTTGAGAAATGTCATCCTTCTTTCCAAGGTATTGTAGGATTCATTTTGCCCGAATCTAAGTGACAAGAAGGGGCTTGCTCAGTTTGGGAAGATGTTTCTTTACTGAGAACATGTCTTTGAGTTCATCTTCAATCTGTGAGTTAAAACTGACAGCCCTGCAATGCCTGTAGGAATGTGCCCTCTTGTGTCTCCAATTTTAAAGTGGCGGCTACCAATAAAAAAGCTATTACATGGTTTATACACACATAACAACAACAACAACAACACATAGACATGCCAGCTGCTAATGCAGGTGATTTACATTGCTCAAATGATCCAGCTATTGCTTGATGTTTCCTGTGTGCTCAGCTCCTGTCCCCTTATTATCTTTCATTTTATTCTCTTCTAAAACAGGAATAATAAGAAAAATGCCAGGCTCATGCAACCTATTACTTTGCCTTAGATGGCAGTACTGTTGCAGACACCGTGCAATAGCTTGCTAGATAACCATTCCTTTCTTTTCTTACTTAGTGTTTGTTTCAGGTGGCAATGGGCCTAACTAAAACTACATTTCCCAACACCCATTGCAGCCAGGTGTGGCCATGTGACACAGTTCTGCCCAATGAGATATAAGTAGGAGGTGATGGTGGGACCGGCGACAAGGAGGTAGATTCAGTTTTGCCTTGTGCCTTTCTCTCTTCCATTTTCTCCTACCTAGAATGTGGAAGGGAGCTCTGGTGGCTTAGTGCCTAAGGCATTTGGCTGCTAACCAGAAGGCTGGCAGTTCAAACCCACCAGCTACTCCTTGGAAGGAAGGTTGGGCAATCTACTTCCGTAGTGATACCGCCTCGGAAACCCAAGGAGAATGTGGAAATTGTGCTTGAAGTGAAGTGTGGTAGCTGCCAGGCATGAGGATGAAGATCATACTGTAAGGATGGCTGAAAGGAAAGGTGGAGGGTTTCTGGTCCCTGATAGCAATGTCAGGCCATTGTATCCATCCTAGAATTCTGACCTCTGAACTTCTTTTACCTGAGAAAAATAAAAGTTCTATTTGTCTAAGGTTCTCTAACTTGAGTTTTCTGTTCCTTGCAGTTGAACATAATTTCCAACTGACAGAGGTGCCTATAGGGCATTTAGTGAAATATAATGGCTGAACGTCACAGTGGCACCAAGGCTAAAGCTGCTCTGGTGCTAACTGTCCTTAATATCCTGTTACAAATCTGGCACCTACACCTTTCCCTATACATTTACAGAATCTTTTCATTGTTTCAACATCTATAAGGTGTATTCTGCAAATCAATTATTTACTGTGTACTGCAGTGTTTCCTTTGTCTTAAAATACTACCACTAAAATTTTCAAGGGTTTTTTCCTAAGTAAAAGGAACCAAGGCTCTTCGGACAAATGACTGATTCTAGAACTTAGGCAGGGAAGATACAAGGAATTTGAGATACTTTGCTATTTAAGAATACAAGAAAGCTTTCGATGATCATCAAGTTTTGATTAAAAGAACACAGGAGCAAACGTGAAGGGTTGCCATCACTCAGAGATCAGGGAACTTGGAAGTCAAAAGTTGTCAAAATCCATTCACCTATGCCAATGCTCAAAAAAGGAGAGAAAGCCAGAAGAAACTTTATTGTCAATATTTGAGGTAGTTATTATAAAACTCTTTTCTTTGAAAATTAGTATTAAGAAGAGAGATTTACCTGAGGAAATAATATTTGAGCTGAGATCTAAAAGACAAGTAAATTTAAGCAGGTGAAGAGAGCAGGGGAGAGGGGGAGAGGTAGGTCAGGTGAAAAAGCAAACCTGGCAAAAGAAACAGCAGGTACAGATTCCTCAAGACGTTTTAGAGCATGGCTGATGTATTGAATCCAAGGATTTTAAGACTGGGATGGAATGGATGTTACACTCTGGACCACTCTGTTTCCATCAGAAATAACTGAGTTAAACAACATAAACACCAAGCCTAGCATCCAAAGATCTTGATAGTGTTCAATCATAGTGTACTGTGACTTTTCATTAGATCCTCATGTCCCTGGCAGGATTCTCTGGGTCATATGGAGGCTTGCTAAAGTATGTGGTGCTAGGATCTCCTCCCTTTGGCCTCCCTTACATCAGTTGGTTCTGAATGTCCCTGACCTTGGGAAAGCTAAGCCAAGATGAACTTAGAAGAACAAATCTCTCATCTGGAGGCTGGTATACTTTCTGAAATGTGAGCCTGAGTACATCATTGGCCCAAAACTAAAACCCCAACCATTCCATGGCTGTAGCTGCTCCTTTTGGGTGTCCTGGTGACTAGGTGGATTGCCACAGCCACAACAGGAATAAAGTTGTCACAATGGCCAATATCCTCCAGCTTGTTAATGGGCACAGGCAGATGAATACAAGGGAAAAAGAATGAGTTTTTTTGGAGAATCATGCTACAAGAAAAGCTAGAGTGATCACCTAAGTGGGAAGATCAGGGCATGGAAATGGGTATTTGGGTCCACCTTTAGAAAAAAGGAGCTCTAGTGTAGTGCCTACGGTATTTGACTGCTAACCAGAAAGCTGGTGGTTCAAACCCAACAGCCACTCCTTGGAAGGAAGATTGGGCAATCTACTGCCCTAGAGATACCACCTTGGAAATCCAAGGAGGGGTTGCTATGAGTCAGAAAGGACTCCACAGCAGTGAGGTTTTTTCTTTTTTTTTAAATGTGCTAGGCGTTAATGAATGTCCCCATCTGAAAACAGTCACCTGCTCTATTCTGCAAACAGCAACCAAAGGCTGGCAGGTGAAAAATAAGGCTAACTTGACCCCTTCCAAAACCTCCAGTTCTTCTTGTTGTTATACGCCGTTGAGTCGGACCTGACTCATAGCGACCCCTTCTTGAGTTTCCGAGGCAGTATCACTATGGAAGTAGATTGCCCAACCTTCCTTCCAAGGAGTGGCTGGTAGGTTTGAACTGCTAGCCTTCTGGTTAACAGTCAAGAGCCTTAGGCACTATGCTTCCAGAACTCCTAAAATAGTAACAAATTGTGTGGCTGGTAGGACAGCTTCAGTACTTTTTTTATTTTTACGCTGGGGTAACTATTCCCAGATTAACAAAGCTAGACCAACTTCTTAGAGGCAGACTGGATGGCAAATTTCTGGAGGGCAGAGAACAAGCTATATCTGCATCTCCAAACCTCATACCCCCAATTCCACAAGCTCACGGGCACCCAATAAGTACTAGTTGATGATAATGATGGCAATGTGCCTAGTTATATTTTGCTTTAATTAGGCTCAGGCTACAGGCCTCATTACCCCTAATGTGGCTTTTATGTGGGATTTTAAAGAAAAAAAATCCAGGAATCTTCTATTGAAGATATTAAGATATTATTAGCAATGGTTTTGGTCTCGTAGACTTTGAACAACAAACAGCGGAGATTATAATTAACATCACTGCAGCCTTTCTCCTTAAAATATATTAACAATATACCTAATTAGCAGTATGTCTTCATTTGGGGCTGGACATCTGCATATTATTATCGACAATGCTTGTTTCCTTTCTTCAGATTAAAGGAAGCTATACTGCACACAGGCATATGGCTGTGCTCCTTCCACATTAAAAACCTCCACTTCTTCTTCTCATTACCCATGAGAAACATTCAGGGTTTTATCTGTGGTGAGCATTGATTTTTGTCTGGAATACATCCACACATCTAAAAATAAGTTCAAGAATGCCACTGGTGGTATTTCAAAGGGAAGAGCAAAAGTTTCCCCATCTGCAACAAGAGGACACACTGATTATCTTTACACATGATTAAGAAGCAAGTGTTTCTGGGAAGAGAAACCTAGGAGAATGAACAACATGACTTTCAGATTGTGAAATCTGCACACTTGTACCCAAGGGGGTGCACTTGTTCTCACCCCTAGAGACCATCATCACAGGAGTGGCAGTGTGTGTGTGTGTGTGTGTGTGTGTGTGTGTGTAAACTTGTTTTGTAAAGTGTTGGAAAGGAAGAACCAGGATCAAAACCATGCCACCTTGGCGATGCCCAGACCTCTACAACTGCTGCTTGACAAAGCTCCAGCTGTCAAGAGTCTTGGGTGGAAGCCAATTCCACCTTTACTTCTGATTGTATTCTGGTCCATTATCTTAATTGTTACAATAATCTTTATGGTGATCATGCTCCTTCTGGTTCATCCCAGAGGGTCCAAAACTGATTTTCATGTTTCCCGTGAATCAGGCCACCTTTCAGATGACTCTCTGATTTCCAATTCCAAAAACCCCAGTTTTCCTAGAAATCCCCATGATGAGCCAGAGCTTGAAAGGCCCCTGGGAATCCTAAAGACATTGAGAATTCATATTGGTGGAAAGATCTCATGGCTACTCAACCTCTTACAATACCAACCCCTGCAACACAGCATAGAAAAGGGATTACTCCTGATAGGAAAAAACCTTGGCCTAAGTGGCTGCCTCCTACAGTTAAGCCTCCTTTTAATGTAGCTCATAGAATTAATGGTAGACTTTAGTATCCTCCTTGGGGAGGGGAGCCTAAACCTTCCCAATGGCATAACCTTTCTCTTCCTTATACTGGGGCATACATAGAAAGTAAAAGAATGGTGTGGGTAGATGGAAAAAGAGTTCCTTTTAACTCTCTCCCTTTTCTTAGAGACTAAAATGATCAGGGCCTAGATGTAAAACTACTGCACAAAGACATACTCTAATCAAGCAATGGAACAGTTATTTTAAGAAACGAAAAGGCCACAAGTATATGTTGCTGGACTATGCAGACCCATCTGCACCCCTAGACTGGTGGTAATTTGGAGAATAGTGCCAACCACAAGGTTGGGTCACATGTTCTGGCCCCATGTTGTATTCTTCACCCTGATCATTTTTTCATGTTTTAGTTAACCTCATTGTCTAGCACATTTTATTTTTATATTGTTAAAGATAGATAAGTTAAATAAGATAAGACGTAAGTTTAGTTTATAAGTTTAATAACAGTTTTATAAGTTTTGGAAAGTTAATAGCCCACAGCCATGTACCTAGAATTGTGGGTTTATCATTTTGCTTTGTCATTTGTAATCTGCAATACAGTATAAAATAAAGAAGGCCACCTCATTATGTGGGGCACATCTTCATCTTGTGTGAGTGTGTCTCCATCATCTCACCGATGCCAGCTCTCCCTCCAGAGACCCACAGCTGAGGCTGGACCTCGGCACCACCTTCCGCTCTCATTGCCTCTATATGCAATTGTAATCATTCCCCTTCAGGCAGCAGGAACACTGTGGATGGATATCCATGGCCTTACTTTATAGCAAAAGCCTGGATGGCATCAACAGTCCATGCTCAGGGTAGCACAAACAGTTACTCATTCAACTACTAGTTGAAAAGTTGGTGGTTTGAACCCACCCAGAAGCATCTTGGAAGAGAAGCATGGTGATTTGCTTCCCAAAAGTCCCAGCTTTGAAAACTCTACACATATGGGGTGCCATGAGTCTGTATCAACCTGATGACAACTAACAACAACACTAACCAAAAGATTGGCAATTGGAACCCACCCAGACATGTTGTGGTAGAAAGGCCTGGTGATCTGCTTCCATAAAGATTATAGCCAAGAAAACCCCATGGAGTCTTAAAAGCTTTCAAGCAGCCATCTATGATGCAACTATTGGTCTCCTCTCATCTAGAGCAAAGAAGAGTGAAGAAAATCAAAGGCATCTGGAAATAATTAGTCCAAGGATAAGATAGACCTTGAGGACCTCAGCCTTCATGACCCTGAGACCAGAAGAGCTAGATGGTGCCCAGCTGCCAATGCCAACCACTCAGAAAGGGATCAAAACCAGAGATCTTGGATAGAGTGGGAGGAAAAATGTATAAAAAAATTCAAAGACACAAAAATGACAAGAATTATTGGTCACATAGAGTCTGATGGAATCCCCAAGACTATGGTCCCAGGTTACCCTTAGGGCCTAGAACTGGACTCACTCTCATGGATTGGCTCTCAGCCAAACAGCTCTCAACCTACATGCAGAACACCTACCTCAGTGTGATGCACTCACCTACTCTAGGGAGATATACCACTAGAGGCACAAGAAGATGCCATGAGGCACCAGAAGTGCAGCATTCACATAGAGGGAAAGGTGGCCAGACAGGAGTGTATAGTTAAGAAGGGCACAGGGAGGGAGTAGTCATAGGGACAGGAGGAGAGGAGAGGTTGTTACGGTCAGGGATGGTAATCTGGGCATGAAATCAAATGTACATGAACTGTTGAATGTAAAACAAATTTGCTCTATAAATTTGCATCCAAAGAACAATTAAAAAAAAAAAAAGAAAGAAAAGAAAAATCCATAGAGCAGTTCTACTGTGCAACACATGGGGTCACCATGAGTCAGAATGGACAGCAATGGGAAGATAATACTGGGAGCTACTAACACAGGCACATCATACTTCAAGAATGCAGGAGCACTGCAGACTTGGTTGAGAACAGAGCTTCCAGTTGAAAGGCTAATAGCTGAGGACTCTCTCATTCTGGTGGCAGATTATATCATAAGGATATTTACTTGAGGGCTTGGGTATGACCTCGTGTATGATTTCAGGCAAGCTTTAGAAAAAATGAGTAATGGTCAGCTTATTGCACTTAAGCAGAGAGCTGGCTCCATGGGGGACAGGACTCCTAGTGTGGGCTGCCCACCCCACGCTTCTTTCTTAATTGAAGGTTGCTGAGGCAGGCTGAAAAAATGGAAATCAACACCCCACTGGTTCACCTTGAACATTTCTGGAAACTGCTTTGATCTTGAAAATGTGTGGATTATTGGTGTATGCTTTCTCCATTGCTGGGGGTGGGAAACAGAGTGGTAACTCTCTAGGATCTATTTCCTTTTGTTCTGTTAGGTTAAAGTTTGAACAGAAATGAAACAAGAATTATTCTATCCAGTCTAAGAAAATATGTAAGAAGCAGAGTATGAGGGTGGAAATCAAGTTTGGCCAAATAAACCTTCACTCATCCTCGAAAACAATTTTGCAAATGTAAGGAGATGGAGAAATTGTACTTACTAGAACCCTTCTCAGGGGGAATGCTGGACTTGCCTAAAAGGGACAATTGAGTCTATTGAATGTATTTGAGGCCAGAGTTCAATTGCTAAGGGTTATCAACTCCATGTCAACTAACAACATAGAAGACACAGGACAGTGTAGATGGTTGCTCAGCTGCTAACTGAAAGGCTGGAGGTTTCAGTCCACCAAAAGATACTCAGAAAAAGCCTGGTGACATGGTTCTGAAAAATCAGCCATTGAAAATTTTATGAAGCACAATTTTACTCCTACACACAGAGTCACCATGAGTTGTAACGGACTTCACCTCAACTGGTTTTATAGAAGGAGCTCTGGTGGTGTAGTGCCTAAGGCATTTGACTACTAACCAGAAGGCTGGCAGTTCAAACCCACCAGCCACTCCTCCGAAGGAAGATTGGGCAATCTACTTCCATAGAGATACCACCTCGGAAAACCATGAAGGGGT
>NW_006921745.1:877908-908637 GCF_000298275.1 Orycteropus afer afer | reverse complement strand
TTCGTTCTGCTGTGCATGGGGTCGCTATGAGTTGGAAACGACTCGACGGCACTTAACAACAACAACAACATGGGGACTGGCCTTGTGCTGATCTTTCTAAGAGAAACTGTTCAAGCACCTATCCTCTAAGTCAAACTTTAAGCAAATATTTAGTGAATATGACACTGATGAGGAACCAAATTAATGTACTTGAGAGGCCCAACTATCTGAGTCCTCTGACTAGAAGGGAGATGTTAAGCAGGAAAAGGAGGTGAACTTCCCCTCTAGAGATTCTGTCTGTCTGCACAAGGAATGGGCACATCCAAGGTCCAGGCCAAGGCTATTGTTATGCCTGTGGGAGGTAGAACTCCGGAAGACAAACAAGAATAGAGTATGGCAGAGGCTGAGGCCTTGGGTGGGGATGGTCCTGGGGACCCCTCACTAGTTTGTTACTCTGATTAAGGAGATGGAGTCCTCTTTAAAACCCAGCATCAAGACCCCTAAGTGAAACCTACCAGAAATCCCTCTGCTCCAAGTACTTCTGAAATCAGTTTTAAGGATTATTGTTGTTGTTAGGTGCCATCAAGTCAGCTCTGAATCACAGTGGCTCCATGCACAACAGAATGAAACACTGCCAGTCCTGTGCCATCCCCAAAATCCTCATTATGACTGAGCCCATCATCACAGCCACTGTGTCAATCCATCACATTGAGGGTCTTCCCCTTTTTTGCTGACCCTCTACTTCACAAACAAAGCATGATATCCTTCCACAGGGAATGGTCCCTTCTGATACGACGACCAAAATAGGTGGACAAAGTCTGGCCATTCTCACGTCTAAGGAGCATCCTCGTAGCACTTCTTCCAGGACAGACTTGTTTATTTTTCTGGCACCCCATGGTATTTTCAGTACTCTTTACCAACACCGCAATCCAAAGGCATCAACTTTTCCTTGGTCTTCCTTATTCATTGTCCAGATTTCACGTGCATATGAGGTGACTGAAAATACCATGGCTTGGGTTATATGCACCTTTATCTTCAAAGTGACATCTTTGCTCCTTAACACTTTAAAGAGGTCTTTCACAGCATATTTGCCTAGTTCAAAATGACATCTGATTTCTCAACTGCTGCCAGTATGCTTCTTGATTGTGGATCCAAGTAAAATAAAATCCCTGACAACTTTAGGTTTTTGAAGTTTTGAGGGTTCTGGACCTTGAACTAAGGAGTCTTGGAGGCATAGTGGTTAAAGCACTTGGTTGCTAACCAAAGATCAGTGGTTCAAACCCATCAGTTGCTCTGTGGGAGAAAGATGTACCAGTCTGCTTCTGTAAAGATTTACAACTCTGGGAACCCTGTGGGGCAGTTCTACTCTGTTGAGTTTCTGTGAGTCAAAATAGACTCTACAGAGTGGGTCTGGGACCTTAAACTTGGAATTCTGAAAAAGACCTCATGATATTGTAGAAGAGGCTTGGGCTAGGAGTTATGAGACCTAGTTCTTTTCCCAGCACTCCCCCTACTTAGTTCTGTGAGCTTGGAGAAGTTACTGCATCTTTGCACCTGTGGTAAATTCGTTTGTAAAAATGTCCACAAATTCTTCTCTCTGAATAGTTACCTATGCCTTGGGTAGTTGTATCCTACACTGACTATGCACTTGGCCAGTTGACCTCCTTTGGCCAATGGGACAGCAGTAAGCAGAGACTTGAAAAAGTACTTCTGAATTGGAGCTTGCCGGTTATTGTTGCTCTTTTGAACATATGAAGAAGTCTAGGATAGCCTGTTGGATGATGAGAGACATATGGAACTGAGACAATCTTTCCTAGACTAATCAGCCTGCAATGGCCAATGACATGAATAAGACCATTCCATATCATCCTGTCCTAGCTGAATGAACCCAGATTGGAAGAGCCACCCAGCTGACTCACAGAATCATGAGAAATATAAACGTTTGTGGCATTAAGCTGATGAATTTAGGGTGGTTTGTTACACAGCAAAAACTAAGTGATACTGTTGTTGTTAGGTGCTGTTGAGTTGGTTCTGACTCACAGTGAGCCTATGTACAACAGAATGAAACACTGCCCAGTCCTGTACCCTCCTCCAATCTGCTATGCTTGAGCCCCATTGTTACAGCTACTGTGTCAATATATCTTGTTGAAGGTCTTCTGCTGATACTGGACCTCAGTTATTTCTTCTGTAAAATGTACCCAGAAAACCTCTCATCCCATCCAGTTCTGGCATCCTTGGAACAGTATAATCCTCAAGAGATGTGTAAAGAAATTATTTTCTGAAATTAAAAGAGAAAAAAAAAAAAAAAAAAACTTATCCCAAGTGCAGAAAATATCAAATTGAGAGTGGAAAAATAAAAAAATAAAATAAAAGTTTTATGATTCTAAATGTATAAAATGTAAATGCTATCTTCAATGACTAGAACATCTCCTCTCTCCTATCCATCTATAATGCTAATTCAAAGCTGGGTAAAATGTGTTGGAAAATTCCAGCCCCCTGCCTACCTCTTCCTTCATTTACGTGTGCTTCTTTAACAGCCTCATTGCCAGTTATTTCAAAGATTTGGAGCTGAGACTTAAAAGTTCTCCCTTATACTTTCATGATGCACCTGTACAACTCTGTGGGCTGCCAGAAACTAGTAATGCTCATTTACTAGGGCACCCCTACTGACACTATAAAATGATTATGAAGCTATCACAGACCTCATATGGCCTGAGGTAAAGAGAAAGCTGTGCACCACCAGGACTGGTTCCCTTTCTCACCTGCTTATACAGATTGTTCTTATTTGGTCTGCTGTTCTGTTCTCTTCCAGGGAAACTGTTTGATCCCTGCTTGGAAAACTGTCAGCCAATGTAATTATGGGCCATTGACTTGGCCTTCTCTGTAAATGACTGGGGTGTTTATTTTATTCATGGATGCATTCAACAAACACTTACTGAGCATCTACTATGTTCCAGGTCCATGCTCAGGTGAGACAGTTCAACACACATGGTTTGTTAAGACAAATTATCCTGAACTTGGAAATAAAGCAAAAGGATTACTGACTGGAAGTCATTTCATTTCATCCTGGGGCATAGTTTAACACATTTTCCCAATAATTGTTTAATTCTCTAAGAGAATGTTCCTTATTTGGTCTACTATTTACTAACTTGTAGATTTTCATACTTCAGAAATGCAAATGTATTCTGTCTGGTAGAAGTAACTCAAAGCTTATTGTTTTTTTGACCTATAGAACATTAAACTGTTTTCTTTCTATTATACAAATTTAATGCAGCATAATTTTCCCAACTAACTTTACAAATATCTCTTCCTCAAATGCTCTGAACTAGCATTGGCAAATTTTTTAGTTTCCTCATTAAACAGTTAAATAAATCTTTGACATCTGTTTGTTCTATATTTGTATAAGATTCATGTTTTTTTAATATTTTGAGAATTACACTTGGACAGCCTTTTGCCTTCAAGGTGTTCAGATTCTGCTGAGGGATTTAAGAAATGCTTACACACATATAAAATACAAGGCAGAAAGTGGGAAATTCTTTAGAGGTTGAAGTTTTCAATGTAAAATACTAAAACAAAAACTTTTGCCATTGAGTTGATCTGGACTCATGAGGACTCCATGTATTACACAATAGGACTGTTCCATAAGATTTTCTTGGCTGTAATCTTTACTGAAGCAGATCACCAGGCCTGTTTTGCATGGTCCTCTGTGTTGGTTTGAATCACCAACTTTTAGGTTAGTAGTCTATTGCATACGATTTCGGACTCCTAGTTGACCCCAATGAACCCATGACTCATCACCTATGGAATCTTTGACGTCACCACATTTTGTTCTTTCATTTTCTCTAAAAGACCCCCATCTGACACTAGTCCGGTGCACTAACAGATTGTAACAAGCATGGAGGACAATGGCTTGTAAGCAGAAATTCTCTCTGGTATCCTCCCATAAGAGGGGCCCTGAAGGGTGACAGAAGGCAAAGCATCAGGTAGCAGAGGGTACCCACTTTACTTTCAAGCCTGTTAAACCTCACTATTCCCATAAACGTCCCCAAATGATGCAAAGAGTTAACACACTTGACCGCTAACTTAAAGATTGGAATTTCAAGTCCATTCAGAGGTACTTAAGAAGAAGAACCTGGTCATCTATTTTTGAGAAACCAGCCATTGAAAACCTCATGGAGCACAGTTCTACTCTGACACACATAGAGTTGCCCTGAGTCAGAATCAACTCAATGGCAACTTGTATATCCCCTCATAAGTCTGTACTCTGACCTCAGAAAGAAAATGTATCTCCCATTGTTATTCTCATCAAAGATAATTCTCCCATTAGAACTCAAGCTGTTAGCTGATGGTAAGGAAAAGAGAACAGCAAGCCTCTCAGAGGCTTTATTTTCAAGACATTCATGAGGAAGATGCAACAGAGAACATGTTTACATGTTTTCTATTCTCCCCAGTATGAACAGCATGGCATGAGGATGTATCAATTTGGGTCTGGGTAGAGAATGGATGGGACCCTCAAACTGGTTAAGTGGGGAGAGCTTAATAAAGGAACAATTTATAGTTGTCTGGCCAGAGTGTTCTAGAACCAACAGGAATGCTATAGTACCCAGGGCCAGTAAAGCCAAGTAGATCAAAAACCCCAGGCCTGAGCAGGCAAAGAAAGGAGAGAGGGAGAGGGAGGGAGAGAGAGGGAGGGAGAGAAAGAGGGAGAGAGTTAGTTAGTTGTGTGTATGTAGGGTAAATGGAGGGCTGCAATCTCCTCTCTACTTCTTCTTATCTCCTGCATGTTTACCATTGGCCAAATCCAACCAGAGCCAAGAAGTAAGGGAGCCCATTGGTGTAATATACACAGGTCAGGTGTTCAAGGCGTAAATTAGGATCGAGACTGGTAAACAGGGGATAAAGAGAGATGAACAGAAGATATTGAATCCAATCTCTGGACATGTCTGGGAGAAATATCTGCTAGTACATGAGCCAAGGCTGTCCATTTAATCTAATATTCACAACATCCATATAAGGTAGACATGAGCACCCCTAATCATACAGAAGAGGAAATTGAGGCTGAAAGCTTCCAGCTAGTACATAGACTTCCATGTTCTTTCCAGTGTACCCTGCTGTCCTAATTTCTTGCCTAGAGGTGTTTAGAGTAAGAGGGTCTACAGCCATCCTGAATTCCCCATCTTCTCCCAGTAGTTCTGGCTTATCTAGAATTACTGGTCTAAGGTGACTGGCTCAAGAACACTGACCTGCAGTACATCATTGATCTCATCATGAACTCTGTTCTTCCTTTGTTTGGTAGGGGGAATCCTGGCCTCATTTACTTAGAAAAATTAACATCTAGATATAGTCCAGCCAAAAATTGCTTGACTTGTATAGTCTCATGATCACATTAGATCAGATCAACAAAAGCAGCAAATATAATGAGAATGCAATTGAAAAGATGACTACTAATTTGTGAAGAAGGCAGGAATGAAATGACACCTAGTACTTTATGCAAGCATTATAAGAACTATTCAATGGGACAAATGAAGAAGAGAATAGATAAAAGAGGTCAACAAAAAGTCAAGCTCCAAACATCTATTGTTTTGGATATTAGCGACTGGGCTCACCATGTTATTCCTTAGACCTGCTAAACATTTGGGATGGACTTTAAAAGTGACAGTGTCCCAAATGGCCAACAAAGTGGAATGTAGAAGTAAATATGCACACAATGGAATAATATCCTGCAATGAGAATGAACAAACTATAACCACACCCACCAACACTGATGAATTTCACAAACATAATGTTGAACAAAGGGCACCAGATACAAAAGAACATATCACTTATGTCTCTATTTATACAAATTTCAAAAGCAAACAAAACCAATCAATGTTGTTAGAGATCAGGACAGTGTGACCCTGGGGTGCTGTACACTGGGAGGGAGTGCTTGTGGTTCTTCCAGGGTACCACCATAATCTCTTTCTTGATCTGGAAGATGCTCCCATGGGTGTGTTCACCTTGTGAAAATTCACTGGGCTGAACCTATATGACTTGTGCTTTTTTCGTATGTTATTTACATATACAACTTAGTTAACTACATACAAAAAGAAATAAAGGAGAAACTAGAAAGGGAATCAGAGAGAAAAGTCAATTGGCAAGGTCATAGATATTTCCTAAAGAAGATAAATTTCTCTGTTGCTGTTTATTTTCTAAGCAATAAAGAGTGCAGGAAAATATAGTATTAAAACAAAGAGGGGCTTCATCTTGGGTATGTTATTTAATCTCTCTGTGGTTCAGTTTTCTGACTTGTAAGATGGGGAACATCTTGATGGTAAAAGCACTTCATTTCTCCCCTTTATCATTGCCTTCCTTCATTTGCCTTTTCTAGTACTCATTCTTACATCACCCCCTTTTCTTTTAATGCTTTCCCCTTCTCTAGCCCAGTCACTGTCTTCCCTAATTATAACCACACTACTATCTCCACCTTTTCTGAATGTCTTTTTTGTGCTAGATTTATCCAAACAACTTTATGCATATAACAATCTCCCTCAAAGCACTCCACCAGACAGGTACAATTACCATCACCCTCACTTTATAGATGAAGAAACTGAAGTTTAAGAACCATACTAAAATCACCCAGCTCATAAAGGATCCAGCTGGTGCTCTATAAGACTTTGTGTGATACAGCCACTGCGCAGGGAGCTGCCAGCATTAAAGCTGGGCCAGAAGGGATATGGAGGCCAGCCTGTGTTAGATGATGGCATGGAGAGTGCATTGATAACTTTTTAAAACCATCCTGTGTAAAGAGAGTGGCTACAACGCAGAGAACCTAGACCACCTGTTGGCCATCTCTCCAAAAGGGCTCACCTTCAAGGAAGGTGTGAGTAGGCCACTGCTTTAGTCTTTTAAGTTTCAAAGCCATTTTTCACCTCCACTATTAGTCTTTATTTGGAGTGTTATTTAGCCAAAGAAGGGGATGAAGTTCTGAAACTGCTACAATGTGAATTCATTGTGATTTTATTTAGGGCCAGAATGTAAGCTGCAGAATTTGTGTATAGCACAAAGGTGTGTCAGGGAAGAGGGTAGGTAGGGTTGAAATTCAGACTGGAGGAAAGAGTATTATTGTCTTCCCAGAGGAAGGGTCTTGTCATTCCTAGAGAAGCTAATAGGTGCTAATAGCTGGCCCTAGTTTATGTCTCTTTCTGACCCCTCTATCTGTAAAACGTTCTTTCCCCTACCCACATAGAAAACTCCTATGTATCCTTTAAAACCTTGTTTACATATTGCTTTCTCTGTAAAACCCTAATCTCCAATGGAATTAACGCTTCCTTCCTCTGCATTACTTTGATATCTTGCACATACTTCATCTATTATATTTATGCACATTAATAGACTTTTATTTCTTTTTGTTCAGTGGCTAGCTAATAAAAGCAGGCAAACAGTAATCAAGCTGTCAACTCAACAGCACCTAAGGGGTAAATTATATTAATCATGTCAACTTCCTCAAGTCCATTCATATTTGCTAACAACAGAAAGGATATTTTGTCCACTACTCAAATTCCTCTGGTATCATGCTAGTCCAGTTCGCCATCATCACTGTCTCTTCTGTCGTTCAAATCTCAGGTTAAATGTCACCTCCAGAAAAAGAGAGGACTCTCCTGATCATCTTATATAAGTAGTGCCCCTCCCTGTATAGTTCCTCTCAATCATCTGTTTATTTCCTTCATAGTGAACGTGTCTCGAGTGGACATTATTCTATTTATGTGTTTCTTTTTGCTGTCAACCTGACCAGGATGTCAGAAACTTGAGGCAGGGATGATGTCTGTTCTGTCACTTCTGCATCTTCAACACTTAGCTCAGAGTCTGGCACATAATAAGGCCTCACTAAACACCCTCTGGATAAGTCAATGGATGGATGGATGAATGGATGAGTAAATAAATGTACAGATTGGTGAATAAATGGATGTACGGGTGGAAGCATGAGTGAATGAATGAATGAAAGAACAGGATTTCAAAGACTAATAGGTTTGGGACATGTAACTGCCTACAGGTCCTAGGATGTGGAAAAACAATCAGAAGCTCTGGTAGAGGTGAGGAAAAGTCCCCCTGTTTCAGTTTCTACATTGGCTCACTTGTCTGGTGAGCCCAAGTCCAGCCACAACAGCTACAGTACAAACATTTGTCTCTGAGTGATGTTATGAGCAATGATGAGACTTCTCTTTACCTTAAGGAAGAATAAAGAGACTGTATCACAAGGATCATCCACTGCAGACACCTGTGCATGATGGACTCACAACACCCCACATGTGCACCAAGGTCCAGCCCTGCTGGAGCAAAGTGGGACTGCAGAGATTTAGGAAGCAAATCAGGAAAGGTGAGTTGTCTGAGGCAGGCATGTTGCTCTCTTGAATTCAATCCTAATTCTGAATAGTTCCTTAATCTGCTTGCTTCTCTTCAAAGTCAAATAAAATTTCAAAGATTATATATATATATATATATATATATATATATATATATATATATTTGCATGTAAAAACACAAATATATATATATAGGTGTGAATGTTTAGGATACCCATCCTTTTCTAACCAAACTCATAGGAAACTGATAATAATGCTAAGTTATCACTTTTACCCAAGTTCTCAAAGTGTGGTCTCCATTCCAAGCAGCATCAGTATCACCTGGGAACTTGTAAAATATACAAATCTCAGCTCCCCCCCCCCAATCAACTTAATCAGAGTCTTTGGTGGGGGGCTAGCAATCTGTGTTTTAACGACCGTTCCAGGTGATTCTGAAGCATGCTAACATCTGAGAACCTTGGCTTTAACCAGAAGAAGATGAAAGGCAGGTGGCTGGGTAGTATTTGAGGAGTTATTATTCTGAGGGTCATGTTAGAAGGGGAAAAGATTTCCAGGAAATGAAGGCCTCTATATTGGTTGGTGTGCATTTTACCTTGGGGAAATGTAATGAGATAAACAGTAAATGCACTCCAAGATGTCCAGTCCAGCCTGGAGAGGCCCTCTGATCCACTGCCCATTTACCTCTCTATCTTAGATGGAACACTGTGAGAAAAAGGGCTGAGCTCCTCATGGTCTTGACTTCATGGGCAATGGAGCTGAAGGAGGAAGCCAGCTGAGTCAAGTGACATTAAGGGTAAACAGATGAGGTGAAAAGATAGGTGGGAGGTGAATATAGCACTTGAGTCTGCTTTCCCTTTGTATAAATATACTACAGCCTTGCCAGGTTTGCTTAGTTAGTAAGTGTGCCAAATGGGGATGCAAATGGCCTATAATTGGGTTTTCCTTCATTGTGTGTCCACAGGGAAGGACCAGCTTGGGTCCAGATTGGCTCCTGCTAGGATAAATTTTTCTAGACCAGAGGGCTGGCAGAAGATTAAGCAATATCTGAGAAGAGGTCTAGAGGCCTAAGAAGGCTTAAGAGAGAGGAGGAACTGTCAGTTGATGTCTTAGGCCAGGTTCTCTAGAAAAGCAAAACCAGTGAAGCTTATATATGTAAATATATAGAGAGGTTTATTCCAAGGAATTGGCTCACACAGTTGTAGAGGCTAGCAAATCCCAAGTATATGGGTCAGGCATCATACAGGATGCTTTACCTGACTCATGTAGCTACAGGGGCTGTTGAACCCAAGATTGGCAGGTCAGATGTCAGGCTGCTGGCTCATGGGCTGCAGATGCTGATGTAGCCCAAGATAGGCAGGCAATACAGCAGGCCACTGGCTCAAGTCCCAGGAGCTGAGGTCAGATGATGATGAGCTGGATCCAGGATCCAGAGTGAGCAAAAAATCCAGAGAGCTTTGCCAGAATATTCATATATATTGGAGGCAGGCCATAACCCTGAGGAAATTTGCTTTTAACTGTTTGGCTGCGCTCATAGCAGATCTCATCATGGAAGTGATTACATTGTATCAGTTATCATGTAAGGGATTGCATTATATCAGATCAGAAAATAGGGGTAACTACATTATTACATAATTGCCAAACTACATCATAACTGCCAAACCATTAAGAGTCATGGCCCAGTGAAACTGACACACAACTTTAACCATCACAGTCAGTATATGAATGAAATAGAAAGAAAGGAAATGTTTTGAAGATATTTCCTCTTCAAAAGTGAGAGCACCATGATGTCCAAACAGTGTCCCTACAACAAACCCATCAGCAAGGATAAACCTCAGACCATTCAACATCTAATTTGGAGTTATCCAGGAGATTAAAACAATGATTTGTGGATGAAGTCGAAGAAGGAGAATCTATTTCCAGAGGCCAAACTTTGCCTATTCAAAAAAACAAAAAACAAAAAACAAAAAACAAAAAACAAAAAACAAAAAAAAAACACCTCTCTGAGAGCCATTTGTCACCACTCCTCCATATATTTGCTTCTTAGTTTTCCAGGCAGATCTTTCGGAAAACATAAACCCAGTAGATCCATCCACACAGTGTGTGTGTAAGGCTCTGAAAGCAGGGTCAAATGCTGCCAAGAATTCAACCTAAGAAAATGCTTTTTTTAAATAAGCTACACAGGCCCCAACTGGAAAGGCTCATGTAGCAACACAGCTGTGCTTCACTCCAGCAAATTTATAACCTGCACTGTGCAAATACCATTTGCTTGCTTCAGTTTGGATTCTCTCACTCACCCATAAGTCTGCAGACATAAAGACTGGCTTTTAAAATGGAGCCAAACACATGTTTAACCAAAGTTCTGGTTACTAAGAACTCAGATTCCAGATCCCAAAGCACACTATCCCAGTGGTTTATGAAAAAGTCACAGAGTATGCCAAATGTCGTCCAACACGACATGGTATACAGACCTATGAATGGCTTCTTTCAAAACCTTGACTATTGAAATGTAGGCTTGAGAAGGTCAGAAGATAGAGTTTGTTACAAGTGGATTTATTTGCTATCTGACCAAAGGAAATATATTTGTAGCTTTTCACAAGACACAAAAAGAGTCTTATGATGCCTCCTCCCACAATTCCAATGCTGGTCCTCCCATGCCCACGCACCTCACTTTCCCTCATGTCAGATCATGTCATGATCACAGGACTGAGCTGGACTAACAACGATTCCATTCCCTGGAATGCCTAACATCACCACCACCACCCCAATGTAATTTCTCCCACTCCAGGTCTTGAACAAAGACTCCACAACGCATGTTTGATCTCTTCACGCTCCATTTTCATTAGTCTTTCACACTTTCCATCACTTAGAAAAATACAAACAGCATGGTTCAGTCTTAAGGTTAAGAACTGACAGTCTCCATAAACATTTTTACAATAAAAGCTGACTTATCCACTGCCAGGGTTTGGTGTCTGGGAGTTGTGGGGTGGGGACGGAATGAGATGGAGGCAGGGAGTGGGAAGTGGAAACCTTCCACTGCAGAACAAGTGCTGCCCATTCAACCACTGGTGGGAAGATACCGGCACAGCATTGCAAGCAAAGAGTTGGGTTGATATACCTCCAAGAATTCAAGTATTACAGGGAGGGATGAGGAAACCAGAGTAGCAGAGAAACTCAGGCATAAATTCCTGAGTTTTGGAAACTATAAAGCAATCAAGGGTCATCAGTTATGAAATTGCCAAGTCATGATTACTAAAATTGCTCATGAGAGGTTTTATCCATTGCTGGTGGGATTGTGAAACAGTGCAGTCATTTAGAAAATAATTCTGTGATTCCTCAAACAGTTAAACATAAAATTACCTTATGATCCAGAAATTCTACTATTAGGTATATACTTAAAAGAATTAAAAGCAGAAATACAAACAGCTACTGGTACACTCTTGTTCATTGTAGCCCTTTTCACAATAGCCAGCCAAAACATGGAAACAGCCTAAGTGTCTATCAAAAGATGCATGGATAAACAAAATGTGATATATATATATATATATATATATATATATATAAAACTCACTGCTGTCGAGTCAGATCTGAGTCATAGTGACCCCTCCTTGGGTTTCTGAGGCAATATCTCTATGGAAGTAGATTTCCCAACCTCCCTTCTGAGGAGTGGCTGGTTGGTTTGAACTGCCAGCCTTCTGGTTAGCAGTCAAATGCCTTAGGCATTATGCCACCAGAGCTTATATATATATATATATATATATATATATATATATATATATATATATTTGTTGTTGTTATGTGCCGTCAAGTCAGATCTGACTCATAGTGACCCCTCCTTGGGTTTCCAAGACAGTATCACTATGGAACTAGATTGTCCAACCTTCCCTCTGAGGAGTGGCTGGTGGGTTTGAACCTCTAGCCTTCTGGTTAGCTACACATATATATATATGTTGTTGATACATATATGTGTGTGTATGTGTATCTCACCTGCCATGAAACGAAAGGAAGACCTGATACATGCTATACTACGGTTGAAACTTGAAAGCATTAAATGGAGGGAAACAGTCAGTCACAAAAGGACAATATTGTATAATCCCAGTTATATAAAATATCTAAAATATGCTAGTGTATAGACACCAGAGTTTATTAGTGATTATCAGAGGGGGGCTCGATGGAGGAAGAAAGGAGGATATAATGCTTAGGGAACTCTGACATTCTGTTAAAAGTGATGGAAATATTTGGGAATCATTAATTGTGTAGTTGAACAACACAATGGACATATTTAATGTCACAAAAATGTACATATGAAGATTGTTGAAATAAGACTCTTGAAAAACTCACGCCATCAAGTCAATTTGACTCATAGTTCCCTCCTTGCATTTCTGAGGCAGTATCTCTATGGAAGTAGATCACCCAATCTTCCTTCCAAGGAGTGGCTGGTGGGTTTGAACCGCCAGCCTTCTGGTTACAGTCAAGTGCATTAGACATTTACCATGATAAAAAACAGTGAAAGGGAAATGTTCCATGAAGAGGCTATAAAATTATTTCCTTGTTGTTTTAACTAGGGAAAAGAAGAGGGAAAAATATATGAGAGCAAGAAAGAACGACTACAACTTATGCTATACTCCATCCTAAACCACCCAAAATATTTAGGAAGTGAAATAACCTAATTATCAGGGATTTATTTTGATTGTGTGTGGGCAGATACACTTCAAGACTATTCAGGAGCTCTGGTGGTGCAGTGCCTAAGGCACTTGACTGCTATCCAGAAGGTTGGTGGTTCAAATCCACCAGCCACTCCACAGAAGGAAAATAGGGCTATCTACTTCTGTAAAGATTTACTACCTTGGAAACCCAGTGGAGGGGGAGCGCTCTGAGTTGGAATCGACTGGATGGCAGTGTGTTTGGTTTTCTGGTTTGGATTCAACATATAATTACTAAGAACCAATTACTTTGTTCCAAGTGCTGGAAATACAATAGTGAGCAAGACAGACTTGGTCTATACCCTCATGGAGCGTACAGTCACAGCAGGTGGTCCTAAACTTACTGTCACACCCTCGTGTTTAGGCCACATTCCACACCACTTAAATCAAGATGTTTGGGATAGAATCCAGGCATCGATACTTTTGAAAAATTCTTAGGTGGCTCCAATGTGCAGCAAAGTTTGGGAACCACTTAGGGGTCTTCATTGTTTTGCCATCATTTACTGAATTGAGAAGCACTGAACCCTTGCCCATTGCCCACTGTTAGCAGCACTTGCTCTGCTGTTTAAAACTAAGTCTAGGAGTATCTCACTCTAACATCATCAGTAATAGTGTGAAATTCTCTGAAGTGTAATCCACTCTGAGCTCTTTTGAAGGAGTTTCCTAACTGAAAGTACCTAGCCATATCATTAAATGCTAGTAGGAGAACCTCTTTTTTCCAAGCCCCAAATCTTGTCACATTACCTGGCACCTAATCTGATAATAGTATAAAATATTTGAAACCCTGGCTATCCCAGAAAATCTAAGCCTCCCAGCTGCCATACCTACAAGGTCATTTCATGGCATGAATCCTAAGAGGGGACTCCTGGGCTGATTTTAATTGCTAGATTCTTTTTGTTCAGGTGGAAAAAGAGAACTTACTCCACGGCCCTTCCCCTTTGTACTCTCTAAGTTTCTCCATACCCAATTTCCCTACAAGCTATCAATAGAAATCCATTATAGAGACTTTCTTTGGGCTCACGCCTGGATTTTCAACAATTTAGAAAGGAAACATTACATTAAGCCTTTTTTCTGGAAGGTACTAGGAATTTTCAAAAATAAGAATAAAAGAAAATAGGAGGAAAAAAGAATCTGCTTTGAAGTTACACCGAACATGCCAAAAAGGAAAAAAAAAAAAAAAGGTGATGGAATCCTGAGAAAAATGTTTCAGGAGAAGTACTTTTCTTTGCTTCCCACTGTGTGTTCTGAGGGGTGAAGTGGTCTTTACTCAGATCACCAGGGCCTGCCAGTTGGCCAAACTAGCAGCATTCCATTACATAGTTTGAAACCAACTTTATGATTGTGGTGCAAATAATAAAGAGCCTGGCAGGGTTTCCTTCCGAAATGAAAGCTCATTTATTTTCCAAGGTGTATAATTTGGTTTTAAATGTTTCCTTTGGGCCAAAACATCCCAGATTGGGTTTTTGCCTGGAACACATCACTACTTTTCTGTACAAAAATGGACTCCGTGTGGTCCCGCTACATCCATCGATTTGGGGCATAAAGGGGGTCAAGTTGGCCTGTTAGTCTTCATGTCTGGCTGCAGCAGTTTGCTGGGCAGAGGCAGAGATGAGGAGGCAGGTGGCACTGGGACTGGACTGGGTACATTAGCTCTCATTTCCTCGTGCATCTGTGCAACGGATAGGCTCACTGCTGCTCCTCGCTCCTGGACTGATTTGGAGTAGCTCTCAGTGCTGGGGATAGTGAGAGCATCGAGATCCTTCTCCCTAGGAGATGTGGATTTCCTGTCAGGTCTTTATGTTCTTATTTTATTTATCTTTTCAAAAATCATCCTTAAAAATTCCACCCAGCAATGACTAATATTTGGATAAAGGCAAAGCCAGATTCTTTTCAGGGCTCATGGTCTGACCACATGTACTTGGGGCCAGAATTTGGCCCATAGTGCTTAACCAATCTCACCCAAACATAAACAGCTTTTCCTCCTATATAAGCAGCTTGAGAAATAACAGCCCTTTCTACTATTCTCATGTTTATCAACTCTCTTACTTACATCATATGCTTTTATGCTAAGTCTTCCATTTGTATCTTCATGTTAAGTTCAAAGCCAATGCTATACTTTGTAGATAAAAATATATTTATTCCATCAATTTGTTTCTTCCCCCTACTCCCCCCAAACAGCTTGGTAATGTAGAGCACAGAAATACCTCATAGGATAGGACTGGCCTGAAAAGTAATCATGTGATGTCCCTTCAACATATCTGAAATTGTCACTATAACATAGGGAATGGGAGGAAGGAGAGGGAAAGAAGTGGAATGAAAGGGGTAATAAAATTAGCTAACTTGGACATGTGAGATGAACAATAGTAGAAATTAGTGTTATGTGACCTGGCTCAAGGGGTGAAATTCATTGTTCTCATTTATTATGAAGTTACTTGTCAGGATATGATGAAGTGCACTTTTGTTAACACTGAGATCTTCCTGAGTTTGACCCAGGATCAGTATGTCAGGTAAAATGTTACATGAAATAAAACTAGCTTCCTGCAGAGTGTAGACGTCGTATTATTAAGATGAATGGTCAAGAACTTGTCATGATTATATCAAGTTTTCCAGTCAATGATGTCCCATCTGAGACAGTCTACATTCAGCCTTTTGAATAATCACTTGCTGCTGTACATGAGGGCTGTAATTCTAGGAGATCAATAGGAAATGTTCCCAAAGGAGAACCAAGTGAAGAAATGCTAGAGCATAAAGGTTCTTGCCAATTTGTGTCCAGAGAAATGAATTGGACAGCCAATAGCCTCAGTATCCAAGTAATCTAGATATCTAACCTAGTGGCTCTAGATAATTCCTTTAGAACTTTTTGGCTGTTGCAATCACCCACGCAGTCCACCTGGAATCTGAAAAATCAGGCTTACACAGTATTTGGAAACCATAATAGTAACACATGATGAACAAGTCACAGAGGAAATTCTGACTTTCCTCTATATAGAACCCACAAAAGCATGGGATTTGGACCACTCCTGCTTCTTGAATGTCAATTTTGCACTGTGGTTAGAGGGTTCTATTCTAGGACACACACATAATACTGCGATAAAAGAGAAACCAAGATCTGACTTCTTTATGAAACCATAATTCTTTCTTACTTCACTACCTTATGTCAATACGGCTGATCCCTTGGGGCTGTAAGTCACTTCCTGTCGTGGTCAAGTTTCATCATGTTTATGAAGTTTTCAATACTTCTCACGGTTAGCAGGTGCAAACATGACTTGGCTGAAAGTTATTTTGAATTAGAAATATTGTCTACAGTGGTCTGGACAGTGGGTTTTGAGAAATAATTATCCATCACACCTTAGTCTCCCTTTTAAGTTGTTTGTCCTCCTACACAAACACACACATCACACTTTGCTGACATAAATATCTGTGGTTTCAGCCACAGCATCTGGCAAAGGCGTGTTGGCCATTAGAACCTCCTGACCCAATAACATCATCACATAATCAGAAGTTATTCAGAGGACAGCAAGAGACACATAAAGTGACACTTCAAATCATGATGTTTTCTGATGCTGTTCCTTTGGGTAAGAAATCATGGCTCCAAGGCCTACTTTTTCTCCTGAAGTTCTATTTTACCTCTGTCCCACTCCCTCCTTTCTCCTGGATTGGTTGGAAAAAAAAAAAAAATTAGAAAATGTCCTTCAAAGAGGACATTGACTACAGTGCAGGAGTTACTGAGTGATTCTAAATCTTACCATTCAAAATAAGGTCATGCTAGGTGGTTTCACATTTAAAAGGAAAAAAAAAATGAATAGAGGACTCCAATTTAGTCACTTCCTTATTATTGGTCAAGGAGTTGAGGGGTTGGACCAGGGACTAGAGACTTGAGAATTTAATCAGGGCTCTGCTGTCAGCTAAGTATGTGAACTTTCTGAGTCTCAGTTTTCTCATCTATAAAACCAATATAACAATATCTGCTCTGTCTTCCTAACTGTAGTAAAAGCATTTTGGAAAGTACAATATTCATCCACTTACCAGGCTTTACTGAGCTCTTGATATATGCATAAGGCTACACTAAAGGACATGGAGAATAAAAGAGAAAGAAGATGCTATTATCTTAAGACTCTTAGTCTGTTTTGGTAGACAGAGTGGAGAGTAGGGATGATCCATAGATGTGTGTGTATATATATATATATATATATATATATATATATATATATATATATATATATGTATGCAAATGTAGATATTTATGTGTATGTATGCATACACACATATATATGTGTGTACATACATATATATACATACATACTGCTGAAGGGGCAAAGAGGCAGCACCTTCTGACCTCCTCTAAATTCACAAGAGGAAGACAGAATCACCATGAGCAGCCCAAGACCTGTTCCTATGAGGCCAGACATGCCACCACCCTCCAAGCCTCTTAACCTTGACACCAACCGTCCCTCCTGCAGCACCCACAACCTCTCTGCTAGGTTAGATAATTCACAGCAGTGACAACACAGAACTCACAGATTATGGGGTTTATTAGGAAAGCAACAGGTTATAATTCATGTTCAGGAACATGCTCAGAATACAGTTCTTCAGTTAGGACAGTCTCCCCTCTGCTGTGCCCTTAAACACACCTCTCTCTCTGGCCCTTGGCCTCTTGGCCTGGCCTCTGCCTCTGTGGGCCAGGTAAACCTGCTGCTCTGTATCATGCCTCTTGGTTCCACTGTTGCTGTCTCTTAGCCAGGTGTCTCTCTCAGCCACACATCTCTCTCAGCAGTATGTCTCTCTCAGCTGCACATCTCTCTCAGCTGGCAGTCAGAGACATTCCTTTCTGCCTCTAGGAGGACTCATTTTAAGCCTGGCAGAGTGGCAAAACTAACCAATCCCAACATCATAATTCTATACACCTGAGAGAGCAAACTTCCAAGAAGATTACTTCATGCTGCGCCAGGTGGACGACTTTAACAAGCAGCTACTCAGTTGCTCACGGCCAAGTGGAAGTTACAAAGACTATGGCTAGAAAAGCCATACCTGTAATTTACTGCACAGCAGGCCACTCCTTGGCTTTTCTAGCCATTATCCCTTTTCTACTTCAAAAATTAACATCCATTTCACCATCAGTTTAAGAATAACCACACCCACAAAAGCGTGTAAGCCAGCCACTTCATGGCTTTATCTTAGATACACAATTTCTTAGATAGACATCTTAGATAGACATTTCTAATTTGCCCATTCCCATCAAACCAGCACTCTGAGAAGACAAACATGTTACTTTCTCTCTGGAATATTCTCTTCCAGCTGGAACTTTGAGCATCTGCATCCATAAATAAGCAAAGTCCAGTCTAAAGTAAGCTATCAAACTGCAGCAACTTAACACCAGCTCAGTGTCAAACATCTTCCTGTAAGTTTGGTCAGGTTCTGGTCAGCTCAGCCCTAGTCAACCCAGCTAGGTCATAGGTTCCAGCTGCCAAGTTTGGGAGTCGCACTCTTCCTGTCACTTCAGACCAGCCAGCACCTTCTCTATCTTATCCTTAGTCCTCAGGGACTATTTCAATGCTTGTAGGCTCACAATTCCTTGCACTTCAGATGAGCCAGCCCTTTCTCTCATCCCCAGCCTGTGGCCTAGGTCAAAGAGTACCAAACTCAGCCTGTGTCTTCATTGTTGCACCTCCTCCACTTCTACTCAAGTGGAGGTAGGTGGTCACAAGCGAGTAGCATACAAGCCTACTACTAGTTGGCTTTCTTTAACTTCCAGTCCTGGAAAGCGTTTCTGTCATGGACCATGACTCTCCTGCCTTAATGCACCCAAAGCCAAATCACTTGCTTGAAATTCAAAAGCCAAGCAGTCATTTTTTTTCCTCTGTAGGTCCTGTCTTCAAATGCAGATCTTCTGTTCTCTCAGTAGTTCTGGGTGGGGCTCAGGTTTTCTACCTAAGCCCCCTATACTCTACACACAGCGTTTGAAACAAAAGCCTGTATTTCTTCTGGGCAAATTCTATTTCTTCTATTTTCCCTTTTAACATATCCAATCAAGTATCAGCTGAAGGCAGATTTACATGCTATTATCCATACCCATTAATCATTTCTAACATACAAGAAGGTAAGAGTACATTCAGTATCCATAGCACATTCAGATAAACACATAATCCAAAACACATAATCCTTTTTAAAACATTCCATTTTCATCTCACCTTGATTATCTCCCCATTCTATGTATATGGCCTTGGGCCTTTGAATTTAGCCTCTGGATCAATTATCTCCTTTAATAGGTAACACCAACCAAAGTAACCATGTAAGAATCCAAAGTTTCAATTCCCAGGCCCTTTGCTCCTCTCTTTTATAAAGCCCTCATGCTTCTATGAGTCTGGAGCCACTGCAACGAATCCTACCACTTCTGAAACTAACTACTTAAGGGCAAGGAGGTGGCACCTTCTGACCTCTTCTAACTTCACAAGAGGAGGACAGAATCACTATCAGCAGCCCAAGGCCCTTCCTATGAGGCCAGATATGCTGCCACCCTCCAGGCCTCTTAACAACCTTGACACCAACCGTCCCTCCTGTGGCACCCGCCACCTCTCTGCTGGGTTTAATAATTCACAGCAGTGGCCACACAGAACTCACAGATTATGGGGTTTATTAGGGAAGCAACAGGCTACAATTCAAATTCAGGAATGCACTTAGGACACAGTTCTTCTGTCAGGACAGTCTTCCCTCTGCTGTTCTCTGAGACATGCCTCTGGTCCTTGGCCTCTCAGCCTGGCCTCTGCCTCTGTGGGCCAGGTAAGCCTGTCACTCTGTCTTGTGTATCTTGTTTCCACTGCTGCCATCTTTCAGCCAGGCATCTCTCTCAGCTGTGTCTTTCCCTCCCTTAGCTACATATCTATCTCTCTCAGCAGTGCATCTCTCTCAGCTGGCAGTCAGAGAGATTCCTTTCTGCCTCTAGTAGGGCTCATTGTAAGCCTGGCAGAATGGCAAAACTAACCAATACCAACATCAAAATTCTACACACCTGAGAGACAGTGAACTTTCCAGATTACTTCACGCTGCTCCGGATGGATGACTTTAACATGCAGCTGCTCAGTTGTTCATGGCAAAGTGGGAGTTACAAAGACTATGGCTAGAAAAGCTATATCATGTAATTTAGTACACCACACACACATACCTACATATAGATATAGAGAGATATCTATCTAATCTATCTATCTATCTATCTATATGTAAGTATGTATGTGTGGTGTAGTAAATATATATATATCTGTGGGTATTGGAATGATAACCTCTGTGGGAGAAAGATGAAGCCATCTGCTTCCATAAAGATTTACAGCCTTGGAAACGTTAGGGGGGTCACTCTGAGTCAGAATTGACTCAATGACTATATATGTAAAAGAAATATCTAGTGGATGTAAACTTCATGAATGTTCATAAATGAGCCTATTTCCAACTTAGCAGTTCACAGAAAAGCATTTGTGGGATGTCCAGAATATTCCCACCTGGAAAAGAGGAGAAAGGTTTTATTAGCCAAGGGAACAGTGTGAACAGAGAGGAAAAAGAGCATGGAGAGAGCACAGGAGTAGTAAAAGTCCAATTATAGCCTATAAAGTAATGACGAATGAAGGGCAGGAAAAGTTGATTAATTCCAAATAATGGAGTTTTGAAATACCCATTATGAGTGAAGAATGGGGAACCACTGAAAGTTCTTGAGCAGGGGAAGGCAAAATTTTTAAGAAAGTGAATCTGGGTCTTATATTCTAGAATCAAAATGAAGAGGATCTGGAAAAATAAGGACCCAGATAACCACACCAGAGAGTGAAGAGAAACTCACCTTTAGGACAAACAGGAACGAGCTGATACCTAGTACAAGCGAAAGAAAATATGGTAGGCAGCTTCTGAAATGGCTCTTAATTGTCCTGGCCTTCTCAAATTCACATCCTGTGTAATCCCTTACATTTGACTGTGGGCTGGACCTAGTGACTTCTTTCTAATCAATACCAGTTGCCACTAATTTGATTCCAACTCATGGTGACCCATGTACTTAAGAGTAGAATGTGCTCCATAGTGTTTTCAATGATTGTGACCATTCATAAGTATATCACCAGGCTTTTCTTCTGAGGCTTCTGAGTGCTTAAGCATTTGGACAACACAGAAACCCAGAACATGGTGACAGTGATGGGATGTCACTTCTGAGATTAGGTTACAGGAGACTATGACTTTCATCTTGCTTCCACATTTTCTCCCTGGTTCTTCTCATTTGTTTGCTCTGATGCAGCCAGTGGCCATTTTGTGACCCACCATATGGTGAGGAACCCACATCAGGAAACTGAGGGTGCCTTCTGGCCATACAAAACAGAATCCTGCTGAGAACCAATTAAGTGAGCTTGGAAGTCCTACTCCAGTTGAGCCTTGTGATGACTGCAGCCCTATCTGATTCCTTGTTCACAGTCTGTGAGAGATACTGAGCCAGAGGTGTCCAAATAAGCTACGCTGAATTCCTGCTGCACAAAAATATGAAATAATAAACATGTTCTTTTAAATTGTTATGTTTTGGGGGAATTTGTTACACAGAAACAGCTAACTAATACAGGAAGGGAGATGCTTAACTAACACATATAGGGTAGAGAACAAAGGCTCTTTGGGATTAAAATCCCAGACTCTGAACATCATAATCCAAAGTCACGCACACTCCTTCCTCCTAGGTTTAGTTGTTTTTAGGCACTTTTCATTAAAAAAAAAAAAAAAAAAAAACTCACTACCATCCATTCTGTCACAGTTTCCTAGAGCTGATTAAAGAAACATGACTTGATTTTCAATTTCAAATGACCCAGGGCGATACATTCCAATAGAATGAGGGCAGGACATTAATACCATACACAGATGCAAGGAAGATGCTTCTTAATCTGACACCTAGGAGAAACACAACTTTCCTCTTTACATGTCTAACTTTCCTCTGATTTTGCCTTGGTACTTTTTTGGGAGTAGGTGAGAAGGGGAAAATATCCCCTCAACATAAAATGAGTCATTCAGCAAATGCATTTTTTTTTTTTTTTAAATTTCCGTTGAGTTGATTCTGATTCATGACATCCCCATGTGTGTCAGAGTAAAACTGCATTCTGCAAGGCCTTCAATTGCTGGTTTTTTGGAAATACATCACCAGGCCTTTCTCTGAGGTGCCTTTTAGGTGCTCAAACTTCCAGCTTTTCAGTTAGCAGCCAAGCATGTTAAACAATTGTATAATTCAGGTTCTTCACAAATTCATTGGTAGCACCAAAATACGTGAGTGATAATTAACAAAACACTTGGGCAATGGATTTCATTTATGATTCAAGTTTGGAAGTATATAAACCCACTACCATCAATTCTGACTTATAGTGACCCCATTTGGCAGAGCAGAACTGGTCCATAAGGTTTCCAAGGTTGTAAATCTTTATGGAAACAGATTGCCTCATCTTTCTCCTGGAGAGAGGCTGGTGGGTTTGAACCACTGATCTTTTGGTCAGCAGCTGAATGTTTTAATTACTAGGCCATCAGAGGTCCTATGAAGGTATATAACAAAGCCAATATCATGCCTATCAACTGGGAAATAAAGCTTTCATGCTAAACCTCTTTAATATGTTTTTATACAAAACAGGATTGTAACTAGATTGTTTTTGCTAGTATTCTTGGTACGAGACAAAAATTACAAAACTGCCTTTCTACATAACTTGTAGCTCTTAAGAATATATGCCATCAAGACAAGTAATTGCACTCTTTTTATTAGCTCAGCATCTTCCATTGTTGGGGTAAACATCCTCCACATTTCAGCTTGACCTCTGTAAGACTGTGGTTATGTTTGTGATGAGAGACTGTCACGTCTGCTCAAGTACAACATTTCAAATCAGAAATGAGCTGTTATGAGCCAAGTCTCCTGCTCTTTTATATGTTTAATTCAGTCTTTGAAAGTGCAGGCAAACCTTATCATTTATTATAAGATTGAGTAAAATTTTCTCTCTATTTGGGTCTACCTTGCCTGTCTGTAAGCAAAAGAGGGGATAGCAAAGTTCATTGTTTGGGTTTGTTTACAAGTATTGATTTTCCATTGAGGTTTGTCTTGTTTCCACTAAGGCAAATACATTATCTGGATAATGAGATACTAAGTCCATCTTCTTTTCAAATATCTATTTCAGGGAAACGGTACCTGATACACTAACTGCAGAAATACTGTGAACCTCTAAGTCCTGTATTCCATCACAAAAGAGTTGTAAAACTTTCTACCTCAACTATATTTTTCTTATTAGTTTCTAGATAAATATCTACAGTGTTGATAAATGCATAAATATCATTAATGTGGCTTGAAATTCTGAGCATGTTTAATTTCTTGGGTGTCCACATTGGGGAAAGACTGTTATGTCTTGTGTTCTAAGAAGTGAGGGGCTGTATAGCAGTTAATAGTGTTCAGATGATCAGTGATTGCTTAGTGATATGCACTATCTAGAGGTAAGGTAGAAAGAAGACAAAGATAAAATGGCACAGGCCCAACTGTTGAATCTAGCAGTGTGCACACAGAATTGAGAATGCACTCTCCAACTCTAAGGTTGGAAACTCAATGGATCTTCTGATCTTTCCCTCATTCACTGAAAATTTAAGCTCTGGTTCTTAGTTCTCTTTACAACCACCTCCTGTTATCATTTTTGGTGACTTTCACATCCATGTGGATGACCTTTCCACCTCTTTGGCTTCCTAGTTCCTTAATCTTCTCACCACTAACAATCTTTTCCTCCACGTTACCTCAGCCATTCTCTTCTCTAGAACTTTTCCTCAACAAACATTCTACACTTGACACTTCCTGTCCTTTTAACTCATTTGCACAGTTTTTCAAACTTATGGAGCTTTCCAATCCACCATTTTTTCACAACCCATCAGCTTTTCTTCCCTTTAGCTTCCTTTCTATTCAGCATGTGTTCCCTTATTACAATCATTCCCTTGCAACTCCCTCGACAATCCTAGCCCCATTCTCTCCAATATATTTGACTGGAAAAGTCCAAATTTTAGTTGACCCAATGAATGATACAATTTCTCTAGGGTAGCATCCAAGCAGCTGGATCATGGGAAAAATAAAATTGCCTAGCTTGACAAACTTGCTTCATTTTAGATTCATGTTCACAAATCTTAAATGGGTATACAATACTGTTTCAAAACACTAATGTCCTTCCCTCGTAATCTTACCACCAGTATCCAAGATCACTATTTCATCCCTTCTCTCCTCAAATCTTGTCCTCACCTTAGGCTTCACTGAAGGAACAGGAATCATTGGATGGTAACCCTCATATTCCTACCACTCTATCGACATGCCTGACTGCACAGCTTTTTCTCTCCCTCTTTCAAATTGTTATATAGAAGAAGCTTTGCTGCTGCTTCTATCAAAGGCCAATTCCTGAGAAATGGGTTTCCAAATGCAAAAATAAATAAATAAATAAAGCTTGACCCTTACCACTCAACAAATACAAAAATTAACTCAAAATGATCAATGACTTAAAACTGTAAAGCTTTTAAAAGAAAATATAGAAGTGATGTTTCAAGACCTTGTATTTGGTACCAGTTTTTAATAAGACAACAAAAGCATGAGCAATGAAAGAAAAAAAATAGATAAATTAGACTGCATCAAAATTATAAAATTTCATGTATCAAAAGACATTATCAAAAAAGTGAAAAAGCAATATAAAAAAAGCATGTGACTAATACAATATCATTAAGGATGAGGAAGACACAGAGAGGTGCAGAAGAGATACAGAAAAAGGCAAATATTATGGTATACATAATACTGCATTATCAAAATATAGGTAGCCAGGCAAGAAGGTCAGGTATGGAGAGGCAAATAGGAATATACCCACAACGATACCTAGGTTCCACAGATGATATTTGTACACATGTATTTGTGTGTGCTATAAAAATGTTCATATGCAGTTTAATCATAACAGTAGGCAAAATTAGGATAAATTCTTAGCCACAAATAAGCACTTTAAGGGAGTGGGTCATTGAGCTTGTGGGCTGGGGACCGTGGTCCCAGGGGACATCAAGCTCAATTGGCACAACATAGTATACAAAAATATTGTTCCAAATCTTACTCTGGTTATTAGCAACTGGAGTCTTAAAAGCTTGTGAGTGGCCATCTAAGTGGCAACTATTGGTCTTTCCTTGTCCAGAGCAAAGAAGAATGAAGAAAATCAGAGACATGGAAATAGTCCAAAGGACTAATGGACCACAAGAACCTCAGCCTATATGACCCTAAGACCAGAAAAACTACATGGTGTCTGGCTATCAATGTCAAGCACCCAGAAAGGGATCAAAATTGGAGATCCTATATGGAAAGGTGAACAATGTGGAACAAAACTCAAAATCATAAAAAAGACCAGGCTTACTGGTCTGATACAGACTGGTGAATCCCTCAAGACTATGGCCCCAAGTCACTCTTTGGGCCTGTAATTGAACTCACAGCCAAACAATTGACAAGACTATGAGCTGAAAACCTACACAAGGGAGATATACTCCTTAGAAAAATCAACCATAGGATATCAGAAGGGTAGCATTTGCACAAGGAGAAAGATAGGGAGGCAGGAATGCATAAGCAAGAAGGACACAGGGAAAGGGTAACCATAGGGAAGAAATGTGAGGTGGGCTGATACACTGCAAGAAATGTAACCAGTATCACAAAACAAAATATGTATGAATGGTTAAATGTAAACAAACCTGCCTTGCAAATTTTCACCCAAATTACAATAAAAAGTTAAAAGAAAAAAAGTGAAAAGGCAACACATATAATGGGGAAAAAATTGGCAATCATGTCTGACAAAAGTTCAATATTCAGAATGTATAAAGAATTCCTGCAACTCCAAAACTAAAGGACAAATCAATTAAAAATAAACAGAGTACTTGAATAGACATTTCTCCAAGGAAGATATACAAATGGACAACAAGCACATTAAAATGTTCCCAATATCATTAGTCATCAGGGAAATACAGATCAAAATCACAACAAGATGACACTTTACATCAATTAGAATGGATGTTTTATATTAAAAATAAGTGTTGGAAAGGATATGGAGAAACTGAAACCCCCATGCATTGGTGGTGGGTATGTAAAATGGTGCAGACACTGTGGAACACAGTTTGACAGTTCCTCTAAAAGTTAAACATAGGACTACCATAAGACCTAGTAATTTCAAACCTAGGTAAATACCCTAAAGAATTAAAAGCAGAAACTCAAACAGATACTTGATCATTACAGCATTGTAAAAAATAGCTAAAGGTGAAAACTACCCAAATGTGTATTAATAGATAAACGGATAAACAAAATGTGGTATACACATAGAATGGAGAATTATTCAACCATAAAGAGAAATGAAATTCTGATACATGCTACCCCAATGACCAACCTTGAAAACATTTTGCTTAGTGAAATAAGCCAGGCAGAAAGGACAAATATTTTATGATTCGATTTATACGAAATACTAGAATAAGCAAATTCATAGACAAATGTAGATTAGAGGCTACCAAGGGCTAGGAGTTGGGAAAAGGGGAACAAAGTCTCTGTTTTGTATGATGAAAAGTTTTGGAAATAGCCATGATGGCTGAACAACACTGTAAAAGTAATTAATGCTATTTAATTGTACACTTAAAAATGGTTAAAATGGCAAATTTTTCTACAATAAAAGATAAAAAATAAATAAGGTCAATTCCCACATTTATGCTCTCTTCTTGAGGAGTTTACTCTTTAGTCTTCCCTTTTCAATCTTGCATCATTAATTTCTCCTTTTCTACTGGATTATTCTCACCAGCATCAAAAATACTCTGGTATCTCTCACCTTAAAATAAATGAGCCAAAAAATTCTCCTCTTCATAGGAAAACTTCCCTAAGACTTACCTATATATTCTATCTCACTTCCTCACCTCCCACTCCTTTATCCAGTAGAGGCTTGAATCTGCTCTCATAATGTCTCTGAAACAAGTCCCCTCAAGGTCACTATTAATCACCATGTTGTACAGTTGATTGGACACTTCTCTGTCCTCATCTTACATACTCTTTCAGCAACATTCAATAGGGGTACTTTCTCTTTCAATCGCTCCCTCCATTTTTGTGATAAAACTCTTGGCTTATCTCCTAAAATTTTGGTCATGCAATCTCATTCTCAGCTCCAAATCTATTGAACCCCCTCTTTATCATTTTCACTAAGATGTCCCAGACCCCCCCCCAAAAGAAGAGTCCAGTTGATTCTAACTCATGTTAACCCCATGTGTGTCAGAGTAGAATTGTGTTCCATAGGGTTTTTAATTGCTGTGACTTTTCAGACTAGATAGCCAAGATTTTCTTCTTCTGAGGCACTTCTGGGTGGATTTGAACCACCAAACTTTGCAATGAGTAGCCACATTTGCACCAAGAGGGACTCCAGATAACCCAAAGTCATTTCAAACTCAATATATCCAATGTAGATCATCTGACATGTTACCTCCTCCACCCACCCCAATTCTAGAAGTCATCTTTAATTCCCTGCTTCTTCTCAAGTCTGCAATGTGATCCATTAGCACATTCTGCCTGCTGTGTCTCAGAACTGTGTCTTGCATCCATGCACTCCTCCGTATCTTGGTCCATGTCCCATCAGCCTTTGTCTGAATTATTGTGATCATCTAACATATTCACACCCTTCCCTCTCATTCTCCACAAATAAGACAGAGCCATATTTCAAAATCTCTAATTGTTCCTTCCTCACTGACCTCAGAATAGAAGCCATAGTCTTTATTATGACCTATAAGGCTGCATCAATTACTCACATGCAAGTTCAAGTTGAAGCTGAAGAAAATTAAAGCAAGTCCATAAGAGCCAAAATATGACCTTGATTATATGCCACCTGAATTTAGAGACTATCTGAAGAACAGATTTAATGTACCGAACATAAACGACCAAAGACCAAAGACCAGGCATGTTCTGGGATGACATAAAGAACATATCATATGTGAAGAAAGCAAAAGGTCACTAAAAAGATAGAAGGGGAAGAAAGCCCCAAATGGATGGCAGAGGAGACTCTGAAACTTGCTCTTGAATCCAGAGTAGCTAAAGCAAATGGAAGAAATGAAGAACTGAATAGAAGATTCCAAAGGGCAGCTTGAGAAGACAAAGTATTACAAGGAAATGTGCAAAGACTTATAATTAGAAACCAGAAGGGAAATACACACTTGGCATTTCTAAAACTGAATGCACTGAAGAAAAAATTTAAGTCTCAAATTGCAATATTGAAGGATTCTATGGGCAAAATGGGATGGCACACAACTGGGCAGTGTTTAGTTGTGTTGCATATAGGGTTGCTATGAGTCAGAGCCAACTTGATGGCCCCTAACAACAACAATGACATGGGCAAAATATTAAATGATGCAGGAAGTATTAAAAGAAGATGGAAGGAATACACAGAGTCACTGTACCAAAAAGAATAGGTCAACATTCAACCATTTCAGGAGGTATATATAATCAACGGCATGGGAGTGTTTGGAAGCAGCTTTAAGGGAAGCCCAGAAAGATGAGACAGGTGTGGGGGTGTTTGGAAGAGGCTTTAAAGGAGGCCCAGAAAGGTGAGGCATGCATGGGGATGTTTGGAAGCAGTTTTCAGGGGGGGCAGGAAAGGAGAGCTGGGTGTGGATTTGGGAGCAACTTTAAGGGAGGCAGGAAGTGAGCAGAACAGTTTGCAACAACTAAGGGAGATAAACTTGTCTGTCAGTTTGTCATCCTGTAGTGTGTCACTATGAGGCTAGAGGCTATGCCACTGGTGTTGCAAATGACAGCAGGGTTACCCATGGTGGACAAGTCTCAGCAGAGCTTCTAGACTAAGACAGACTTGGAAGAACTAAGAGGCCATCCACTTCTCAAAGAACTGGCCAATGAAAACCTTATGAATAGTAGTGAAACACTGATCTATTACTGGAAAACTTTATGAATAGCCCTGAAACATTGTCTGATACAGTGCCAGAAGATGAGGCCCTCAGGTCGGAAGGCACTAAAAATAGGACTGGGAAAGAGCTACCTCATCAGAGTAGAACTGACCTTAATGATATGCATAGAGTAAAGCTTTGGGACCTCCAATTGCTGATGTGTCATGATTCAAAATGAGAAGAAACAGCTGCAAACATCCATTAATAATTGGAACATGGGATGTATGAAGTATGAATCTAGGAAAACTGGACGTTCTCAAAAATGAAATGGAACGCATAAAGATCAATATCCTAGGCATTAGGGAGCTGAAATGGACTGGTTTTCACCATTTTGAATCAGGCAACTAAAGGATCATCTATTATTCCAGGAATGACAAATTGAAGAGGAATGGCATGGCATTCGTCATGACAAAGAATGTTTCAAGATCTATCCTGAAGTACAATCTGTCAGTGATAGAATAATATCCATATGCCTACAAGGAAGACCAGTTAATATTACTATTATTCAAATTCACACACCAAACACCAATGCCAAAATTGAAGATTTTTACTAACTTCTGCAGTCTGAAATTGACTGAACAGGCAATCAGGATATGTTAATTATCACTGGTGATTGGAATGCAAAAGTTGGAAACAAAGAAGAATCACCAGTAGTTGGAAAATATAGCCTTCGTGATAGAAACAACACTGGAGAATGCATGATAGAATTTTGCAAGACCAATGACTTATTCATTGCAAATACCATTTCTTAACAACACAAATGATGACTATAGATGTAGAGTTTGCCAGATGGAGTACACAGGAATCAGATTGACTGCATCTGTGGCAAGAAGCAATGGAAAAGCTCAATATCTTCAGCCAAACCAAGACCAGGAGCTGATTGTGGAATAGACCATCAACTTCTCATATGCAAGTTTGAGTTGAAGCTGAAGACAATTTTAAAAAGTCCATGAGAGCCAAAATGTGACCTTGATTATATCCTTCCTGAATTTAGAGACCATCTAAAGAATAGATTTGATGCATTGAACACCAATGACCAAAAACCAGAGGAATTGTGGGATCACATCAAGAAGATCATACCTGAAGAAAGCAAGAGGTCATTAACAAGACAGGAAAAAAAGAAAAGACCAAAATAGATGTCAGAAAGGACTCTTAAACTTGCCCTTGAAAGGACAGTAGCTAAAGCAAATGGAAGAAATGACAAGATAAAAGAGCTGAACAGAAGATTTCAAAGAGCAGCTTGAGAAGACAAAGCCAATTATAATGAAATGTGCAAAGACCTGGAGTTAGAAAACCAAAAGGGAAGAACATGCACAGCATTTTTCAAGCCGAAAGAACTGAAGAAAGAAAAAATGTAAGCCTTGAGTTGCAATACTGAAAGATTCTAGGGGCAAAATATTGAATGATGCAGAAAACATCAAAAGAAGATGGAAGGAATACACAGTGACTTTACTAAATAGAATTGGTATATGTTCATTCATTTCAGGAGGTGACATATGATCAAGAACCAATGGTACTGAAGGAAGAAGTTGAAGCTGCTCTGAAGGTATTAGCAAAAAACAAGTCTTCAGGAATTGACAGAATACCCATTGAGATGTTTAAACAAATGGATGCCGTGCTGGAGGCACTCACTTGGCTATGCCAAGAGATTTAGAAGACAGCTACCTGGCCAACTGACTGGAAAAGATATATATTTGTACCCATTCCAAAGAAAGGTGAGCCTATAGAATGTGGAAATTATTGAACAACATCATTAATATCACATG
>NW_006921745.1:853409-877606 GCF_000298275.1 Orycteropus afer afer | reverse complement strand
CCTTTGAACAGAACAAGGGGATACTTCATAGTTTAAAATCAAGAAGGGAGTGCATCAGGGTTGTATCCTTTCACCATACTTATTCAATTGTTTGCCTGAGCACATAATCTGAGAAGTTGGATTACATGAAGAAGAATGTGGCATCAGGATTGGAGGAAGGCTCATTAGCAACTTGAGATATGCAGATAACACAACTTTGTTTGCTGAGAGTGAGGATGACTTGAAGCACTTACTGATGAAGATTGAAGACTATATCTTCAGTATGGATTACACCTCAATATAAAGAAAAGAAAAATTCTCACAACTGGACCAATGAACAGCATCACAATAAACAGAGAAAAAACTGACATTGTCAAAGACTTCATATTACTTGGTTCTACAATCAACACCAATGGAAGCAGCAATCAAGACATCAGATGATGTATTACATTGGAATTACAATAATTGTATTACAATCAGATGACTGTATTGCAAAAAAAAAAAAACTCTTTAAAGTGCTGAAGAGCAAAGATTTGTTCTTGAAGACTAAGGTATACTTAATCCAAGCCATGGTATTGTCAATCACCTCTTATCCATGTGAGAGCTGGATAATGAATAAGACAGACCAAAGAAGAGTTGATGCTTTTGAGTTGTGGTGTTGGTGAAGAATATTGAGAGTACCAGAGACTGCTAAAACAACTAAGAAATCTGTCCTGGAAGAAGTGCAGCAAGAATGCTCCTTGGAAGCAAGAATGGCCAAACTTTGTCGCACCTACTTTGGTCATGTTGTCAGAAGGAACCATTCCCTGGAGAAGGATGTCATGTTTGACAAAGTGGAAGGTCAATGTAAAATGGGAAGGACCTCAATGTGATCGATTGACACAATGGCTGCAATGATGGGCTTAGGTATAGCAGGGATCATGAGGCTGGTGCAGGACTGGGCAGTGTTTCATTCTGTTGCATATTGGGTCACTATGAGTCAGAGAGGGAGCTCTGGTAGCATAGTGGCTAAGGCACTTGACTGCTAACCAGAAGGCTGATGGTTCAAACCCACCAGCCACTCCTCGGAAGGAAGGTTGGGCAATCCTACTTCCGTAGTGATACTGCCTCGGAAACCCAAGGAGGGGTCGCTATGAGTCAGGGCTGACTCGACGGCACATAACAACAACAACAACATGAGTCAGAGATGACTTGATAGCACCTAACAACAACAACGTATGATCAAGAACCAATGGTACTGAAGGAAGAAGTCCAAGTTGTCCCGAAGGAACTGGTAAAAAACAAGGCTCCGGGAATTAATGGAATACCTATTGAAATGTTCAACAAACAGATGCAGCACTGGAGGTGCCAAGAACTTTCCAAGACAGCTACCTAGCCAACTGACCAGAAGAGATCAATAGTTGTGCCCATTTCAAAGAAAAGGTCATCCAGCAGAATGTGGAAGTTATCAAATAATATCATAACAAGTAAAATTTTGCTAAAGATAATTCAAAAATAGATATAGTAGTAGAATACCAGAAAACATTTATCTGTGTTTTATACACCATGAGAAGCCATTTGACTTTGTAGATCGTAACAAATTATGGATAACATGACAAAGAATGGGATTTGTAGAACACTTGATTGTGCTCATGAGGAACCTGTACACAGACCAAGAGGTTGTCATTCAAACAGAACAAGGGGATACTTCATGGTTTAAAATTAGGAAGGGTATGCACCAAGGTTGTATCCTTTCACCATACTTATTTGATCTGTATGCTAAGCAAATAATATGAGAAGCTGGACTATATGAAGAAGAATACATCAGGATTGGAGGAAGACTCATTAGCAACCTGCAACATGCAGATGACACATCCTTTCTGGCTGAAAGTGAAGATAACTTGAAGCACTTACTGGTAAAGATTAAAGACTACAGTCTTCAGTATGGATTACACCTCAACATAAAGAAAACAAAAATACTCACAACTGGACCCATAAGCAACATCCCAATAAATGGAGAAAAGATAGAAGTTGTCAAAGATTTCATTTTACTTGGATCTACAATCAACACTCATGGAAGCAGCAGTGAAGAAATCATGCTGTGTTGCACTGGGCAAATCTGCTTCAAAAGAAGACCTCTTTAAACTGTTAAGGAATAAAGATGTCACTTTAAAGACTAAGGCTCATTGGACTCAAACCCTCATATTGTCAATCACCTCATATGCATGTGAAAGCTAGACAATGAACAAGGAAGACTGCAGAAGAATTGATGCATTTGAATTGTGGTGTTGGTGAAGAATAGTGAAAACACCTTGCATGGTCTGTCAGAACAACGAACAAATCTGTCTTGGAAGAAGTATAGCCAGAATGTTCCTTAGAAGCAAGAATGACCATATTTTGTTTCCTCTATTTTGGTGATGTTGTCAGAAGGGACCATTCCCTGAAGAAGGATATCATGCTTGGTAAAGTCAGTGAAAAAGTGGAAGACCCTCAGTGAGGTGGATTGACAGTGGCTGCAATGATGAGCTCAAGCATAGCAAGTTTTGTGAGGATGGTGCAGGAACAGGCAGTGTTTTGTTCTGTTGTACACTGGGTCTTTATGAGTCAGATTCAATTCGACGGTACCTAGCAACAACAACAACACAAGGCCCTTGACTCTTTCTCCTTTGTATTCCACTTTCCCCCTTGCACACTGTTCTCTTTTCTGTCCCTTAGTTGAGCCAAACTCTTTCCCACATCAAGTCTCTGGTACTTGGCATTCCAACTGCCTAACCTGCTCTCCCCCTTGGCAAAGCTGACATTTTCCTACCCCTTAAGTCAGGTCTTAAGTTCCAGCCAAGTCCGTACTTGACCACCCTGTTTAGTAGATATCCTGTTATTCTCTATCTTAAACTTGCTACCATCGAGTCAATTCCAATTCGTAATGACCTTATGTACTCCACTGAGTTCTCTTGACTGTAATCTTCACAGAAGGAGATCACCAGCTCTTTCCTCTATGGTACCAATAGGTGGGTTTGAATTGTCAACCTTTAGATTAGTACTTGACCACAAATTATTTGTGTGACTGAGAGACTTTATTCTTTATTTTAGCTCCCTGCCAATGTCCTGCTGTTTGGTGGTTTGAAACCACATACAGCTCCGCGGAAGAAAGAAGGCAGTTTGTTTCTGTAAAGGTTTATAGCCTTGAAAACCCCATGGGGCAGTTCTACTCAGTACTATAGGGTCACTATGACTCAGAATTGACTTGACGGTAATGGGCTTGTTTTTTGGTTTTGGTAGGCATCCATTACAATCTAAAATAATTAATTAATTAGTTATTTTAAAATGTCTCCTATTAGAATATGGCCTTGTTCTATTGAATCTTTAGTGTCCAGCACAATGCCTGCATATAATAGACACTTACTATGCAGTGCTGAATGAACAAATGGAGTTGTGGAGTGCTTACTATGGCTGGGCCGTGCTCTATACTCACATGTTTCATCTACCTGATTTTAATTCTGTTGTCCCTGCAATCAAAGAAACAAACTTTATGTTCCTTAATTACCTTTCAACAACTGTGACAACTTAACAGCAAACATGATATTGACAAATCCAAGCCCTTTAGATGAACTTTTGTAACAATTCTCTTCAAGTAAGCAGGCCAATGATGTCTCTTGAAGATGCTTAAAAGCAGGGCTTCTGTGACTTTGAGAAAGAAGATTTGCCTGGAAATCAGTCTATCTGGATTTCAGAACTGACTCCATCACTAATGAGTAGTATGGTGTGGGGTGAGAGAGCAGTCATGGTGGAGTGGTAGAATTCTCACCATCCATGAGAGCAAACTGGGTTTGATTCTTGGTCAATACACCTCATGCCCAACCACCAGTCTGTCAGTGGAGGCTTGCATGAATAGATTTTAGTGGAGCTTACAGAGTAAGATGGACTAGGAAGAAATTCCTGGCTACCTACTTCCAAAAATTAGCCAATGAAAACCCTATGAATCACAGCAATCTGATCTGCAACTGATCATATGGGTGGCACAGGACCTAGAAGCATTTTGCTTCTTTGTGTATGAGGTCTCCAAGAGTTGAGGGCCAACTCAAAGGTAGCTAACAATGGTCTTGAGTAAATTCTTCCATTTTTCCAGGTCTTATATTCCTCGTCTGTGATAAAAAGAGGATGGAACTGTTTTCCAGGTTTATTGCCAACAACAAAATTCTAATGTTTGGTGAGTGTCTGCAACCTGCTTTCTAAATAGAGCACCTCATCATGTTTGGAGGAATGGGGTGTGATGAAGCCTTGCTTTAACCCATTGAGCAGGGCAATGACCACACCCACAGCCACATGCAGTGACACCTATATACATAGGTATCTGTCATATGTCCACATATGCTGGTGTCACAAAAGGAACTCAGATTGTTAGCATCAGGACACAGAACTTTCTGGAAGCATGCTCTGCCAGTATAAAAGTTATAATAAGATAACCAAGAGGTTATTTCAAAAAGAGGTTTTCTCAAATCTCAAGGGGAGCTACAGATGCCCCCCTAATATCATTCCAGGCAACACACAGGGGGTTTGGAGGGTGGTGAGTTTTCTTTTTAAAGGGTGTCTGTGTAGGCCTGCAGACAGCTCCTCCCATCTGTAAAGGATCTATTTTACTGGCAGATTTCCACAGTGTTTCTACTTACACTGCATCCTAAGTAATATAGAAAATTCAAAGCCAAAAGGAATGACACACACAGATGCCCTCAAAATAAAGAAAATTGAGTGAATGGTTTGAGCAACCTTGGAGCAATCATTCAGAAGCCCAGAGGAGAGACACAGCCTCTCTTAATTAGAGAGTAGCTCTTTGAAGCTGTAGTTCCATCTCTTTTTTTTTTTTTTTCCATCTGTTTACTTCATTCACATTAGGAAGATGGAAACTGTGCTCATTCAACAGCATTCAATTCTCATCCAATTTTGGGTCATATCATTTTGTAGATGAGTTAGCTGGGTTCTAGCTGGTATCACATCCCCTACTTTCCTTTCTGTGAGCAAACTTAAGACCAAGGACATCATTTTGTGTCATCTCAGAGCTTAGTATAGGGCCTGGTATTTTCACTGGAAAATATCAGTGAAGGAAAAACTGTGGGAAATGGAAACCATATTAGGATGGGTTCAGGGGCTCTGGTAGCATAGTGCCTAAGGCACTTGACTGCTAACTAGAAGGCTGGAGGTTCAAATCCACCAGCCACTCCTCAGAAGGAAGGTTGGGCAATCTACTTCTCTAGTGATATCAATTCGGAAACCCAGGGAGGGGTTGCTATCTATATAATGGACACTTACTATGCAGTGCTGAATGAACAAATGGAATTGTGGAGTGCTTACTATGGCTGGGCCGTGCTCTATACTCACATGTTTCATCTACCTGATTTTAATTCTGTTGTCTCAACGGCACATAACAACAACAATAGGGAAACAAAGCTGAGTGAAGTACTTGGAACAGAAAAGCCATCTGCCTCAGGTCCCTTCCTAGCAGTCTTAATCTCATTGTTGCCACCTGTTGTTCAATATTTATGAAGTCGCTAGTGATTCCACAACTTCTCCAAATATTTTGTTTGTTCCAGTTGCTAACGCTTATTTTCTAGATATATCTCACCTCACAGGTGTCTTTTTTGTGTGTGTAGTAAAAAATATTTGCTGATTCAACAACTTGTACATGTATAATTCAGTGTCACTGATTATGTTCATCATGTTGCACAATATTGCCACCATCCTTTTCCAAATTATTTCACCACCATTAACAGAAATTCAGTCTTTTTTGCTGTCTTTTGTATCAAGTGTTTTGACTCTTATCAATTTCTCGGTAGTGAAATCTCAGCTGTTTCACATAGTTGGTGTTTTTCCCTGAATACTCTAGTGGGGGTAACAGTAAGGAAAGGCTCTATTCAGGAGTCAGTCTTTTTTCAGTGAAGTGTGGAATGCTGCATGTTTTCAGGAGTAATAGATCAAATAGAAGTGAGCCAGGATAACCTGGCTACTCTTTAAAACACTTTTATCCACTGTGGGTCAATTAATTGTCATCAGTGGTTATATAGCACTGATAGAATCATACTGAATTGTTCAGTTTTAGACAAACTACATTGATTTGATGCAGTAATTTTGATTGCAGATGCCTTTCTGTACCAGTAGGGTTAAACTCCATATTATGCCAAAAGTAAGCTTTTTTTTTTTTAGGATTTGGGTGAAGATTTACAGAGTAAATTCACTTTTCATACAGCAGTTCACATATACTTTGTCTCATGTCATTGACCAAAATTTACAATGAAGCAGCTCCCCTCCCACTTCCTCCCCATAGTTACCTCCTCCCAGTGTCCATCCCTTCATACTCTTCGAGAGGCCCATTGTCTGCCAACCCTGTATATGATCTTGGATACACTCTCCATTTAGACATACATAATTGTTTAGCTTGTTCACCCATCTATCCGTCCCTATACCCATGTTTGCTTTCATTAACAACTCAGTATTGTATTTACAAAGGGGTTCATATTTGTTGTTTGTACTGCCCATGTAACTCTCTGTCTTTCTCATCCTCAATGCTGCCATATTGGTCACTCACATTTGGTACATTGCCCTTCTCTTCACCCAAATCAATATTTATCTCTATCTATCTAACAGCATTCCCTCCCCTTCCCTCCCACCCCTGGTAACCAACAAAGAAAATGTCCTCCAATATATAAACATTTCCTTAACTTTTACAATAACGGACTAATACAATATTTGTCCTTTTGTGACTGACTTATTTCGCTCAGCATAATGTCCTCCAAGTTCATCCACGTTATGCGGTGTTTTGCAGATTCTACATTATTCTTTAGCGTTGCATAGTATTCCATTGTGTGAATGTACCAAAGTTTGGTTATCCATTCCTCAGTTGTTGGACATCTAGGTTGTTTCCAAGTTTTGGCTATTGTAAATAGTGCTGCGAGTAAGCTTTTTTGTGACAAGTAATTTTACTTGTATACCATAGATCTCTTTTCCTTCTTGGAAAATTAATAAAGTTCTTCATTTTCTTGCAATTATAAAAACTACTCTGTTTATTTCTAACTCAATTCTAGTATCTGTAAATGCATATTATCCCCAAGATTTCCACCATGATTCTGTGAAGGAGTGATATCCATTCACTGGGGGACTGTCAATAGTTGATCCTGGAGTTTAGTTTGGCCTCAGCTGTTAATGTTTACTCCACTGGAGAGCAGTTTCAAATAAGTTAATGAGTAATGGGATATGACCTTTGCCATTTTGTCTGATTTTAGTGAGATGGTTCTCTAGTTTGAAGTAGATTGCTGCTCCTTATTGACTTTCCCAAGACCTTGCAGAGGCTAGGGAAAAGGTTGAAATATAAATATATAATTAATCCAAAAAGTCAAGTAGAAGGCTCTCCAGCCAGTGGCCAGACTTCTGGGAGTGTTTGGGCATATGTAACCACAGTGATGTTTATCAAATGGAATGTTCATCTCAGAGCATTCTCAATGATATATATAAATTTTTTTTTCTTTTTTAAAGTTATTGCTTCTCTTTATTGTGCACAGTGTCTTATAAAGAAGATATATGTCCACAACTGAACTTTGAAAGAAGACCACGGGGCCAATTCCATTTAAAGGGAATGAAGTCAAGCAGTAAATTTGCTGGTCACTCTTTTCATATGGACTGTATCTTAGCCAGCAGTTGGTCTTTGATGTTGTAACAATAGCACTGGGCCACAGAAGCAGAGAAGGTCTCCTATAACACAGAAAATAGTTGGCCTTCATTAAAATTTGAAGTGAGAACAGTCTGCAGGGTAGCCCATGTCAAGGATCCCAGAGAGTAGGCTCCAGGGTTGTGGGCTACCTTTGCTAATGAAAAAGGGAATTTTGTCTACACTATTGACCTTGCTTGCTTCATCCTTTATTTTGAATTGAATTATGATATACATATAGAAGAGTATGCAAATTTCAGTTTATAGCTCAATGATGACATTTTACTAACTGAAGACATCTGTGTAAGCAAGATCCAGATCAAGAAACAGAACATGGCCAGTGCCCCAGATGCCCCCTTTATATCTCTTTCTAGGATATCCATGTTCCTTCTTCTAATAACATAGAAAAGTTCTTCCTGTTTTGGAACTATATTATTACAGAATTATCAAGAATTTACTCTTTTGTGTCAGACAACTTTCACTCAGCATTATATTGGTGAAATTCTACATGCTGAATGTAATAGTTATTTGTTCATTCCCATACCTGTGTCATATTCCAGTATGTGAACATACTGCCTAATTATCCATTCTACCATGGATTGACATCTGGGCAATTTACAGTTTGAAGGTATTATGAGCACTGCTGCTACAAACATTATTTTTCAGGTCTTTGAGTGGATTCATGTATATCTTTTTGTTAAGACAGTGGAATTGCTGGGTCATATATTATGTTTTAGTAGTTACTTTGAAATAACAGGTTTCCAAAGTGTTTATATCAATTCACACTCCCACTGGGTTGCTCCATATTCTCACCAATACTTGATATCTCCAGGTTTTTTTTTTTTTTTTTCTTTTTTTGCCATTCTAGTTGTATATAGAGGTTCCACTTGTTTAATGGTTATACAATTTCTAAAGCTATCTCTTGTCCTTTCTATTTTAGGTATCTACTCAGTCAGTGCTCAATTCATGGACCACTAGATTAATAAATTAATAATGTAGCTGAAAAGGGACTGATCACAACTCAACATTTGGGATGTGAAAAGTTTGGTGAAATTGAAAAGTTTGCACTCAATAAATTAGAAACACAATCTATAAAAACCAAAAAGTTGACACAAATTCTATTAAAACTCTTTAAAAGCACAGAAGAGGAAGAAATATTACCTAACTCATTCTATGAAGCCAGCTTCATCCTGATACCAAAACCAGGCAATGATATCACAAAAAAAGGAAATTATAGACCAATATACCTCGTGAATACAGAACCAAAATTTTTCAACAAAAATCTAGCTAAAACAATTCAAAAGCATATAAAAAAAAATCATACACCATGATAAAATAGGATTTATACCAGAAATGCATTGGAAAATCAATCAATGTAATTTACCACATAAATAAGACAAATGAAAAGAACTACATGATTAATCCAATTGATGCAGAAAATGCATTTGACAAAATCTAACACATTTTTCTGATAAAAACTCAGCAAAATAGGAATATATGGGAGATTTCTCAACATAATTTAGGGCATAAATGAAAAACCAATAGAAAAAATTCTCATAAGAGAAAAACTGAGGGCCTTCTCCTTGAGAGTGGAAAGGATGCCAATTATCACCAATCTTATCCAATATAGTACTGGAAGTTCTAGCTAGAGCAATAAGACAAGAATAAATAAATAAAAGTATCCAAATTGGAAAGGAAGAAGTAAAAATATGTCTATGCACAGATGACATGATCCAATAAATAGAAAAACTTAAAGATTTCACAAGAAAACTATTAAATCTAATAGAAGAATTTAGCAACATTGTAGAATAAAAGATCAACACAAAAATCAGTTGAGTTACATTACAATTGGTGTTGTTGTTAGATGCCATCAAGTTGGTTCTGACTCATAGCAACCCTAAGTACAACAGAATGAAACACTTCCTGGTCCTGTACCATCCTCAAAATCATTGCTATATCTTAGCCCATTGTTGCAGACATTGTGTCATTCCATCTTTTTGAAGGTCTTCATTTTTTTCACTGACTCTCTACAAATCATGATGTGCTTCTCCAAGGACTGGTGTCTCCTGATAATGTATCCAAAGTATGTGAAAAGTCTCACCTTCCTTGCATCTGAAGAGCTTTACTTCTTTCAAGACAGATAGGTTTGTTGTGTGGAAGTCCACGGTATATTCATATTCTTCAACACTATGATTAAAATGCATCAGTTCTCCAGTCTTCCTTATTCATTGTACAGCTTTTGCATGCCTAGGACGCAATTGAAAAAGACTGTGGCTTGGGACAGGCTCACTTAGTCCAAAAAGTGACATCTTTGCTTTTGAATACTTTAAAAAAATCTTTTGCAGCAGATTTGCCCAATGCAATACATTGTTTGATTTCTTGACTGCTGCTTTCATGGGCATTGATTGTGGACTCAAATAAATTGAAATCTTTGACAACTCAATCTTTTCTTTATCATGATGTTGCTTTTTGGTCCAGTTGTGAGGATTTTTTAATTTTTTTATGTTGAAGTAATCCATATTGAAGGCTGTAGTCTTTGATTTTCATCAGTTAGTGCTTCAAGTTATCTTTACTTTTAGCAAGTAAGGTTTTGCTATCTGCATATTGCAGGTTGTTAATGATTCTTCCTGCAATCCTGATGCCATGTTCTTCTTCATACAATCCAATTGCTTGGATAACCCTTACACTAACAAGGAGTTATTCCAATAAGAAATCAAGAAAACAATACGATTCACATTAGACCTCAAACAATAAAATATCAAGGAATTAATCTAACCAGGGACATAAAAGAATTACATAATAAAAAATATAAAACACTACCACAAAAAACTAAAAGTTGTTGTTGTTGTTATGTACCAGCGAGTGGGACCCGACTCATAGTGACCCCTCCTTGGATTTCCAAGGCAGTATGATTACAGAAGTAGATTGCCCAACCTTCCTTCCGAGGAGTGGCTGGTGGATTTGAACTGCCAGACTTCTGGTTAGCAGTCAAGTGCCTTAGGCACTATGCTACCAAAACTAAAAGAGAACTCAATAAATGGAAGAACATGCCATGCTTGTGGATTGGAAGACTTAACATTCTGATAATGTCAATACTATCCAAAAAAATCTATATATACAATGCAATCCTGATTCAAATTCGAACAACATTCTTTACTGAAATGGAAAAAATTACCACTCACTTTATATTGAAAGAGAAGAGGCCCCAAACAGCCAAAGAAATATTGAAGAGGAACAAAGTAGGAGGCCACATACTTCCTAATATCAAACCATACGATACAGTCACTGTAATAAAAACAGCCTGGTACTGTTACTGACAGACACACAGACCAGTGGAATAGAATTGAGAACCCAGAAATAAAGCCAACCATATACGGACAACTGATTTTTCATGGAAATTTCTTTTTAAATTGTGATCTGAATGAAAATTCACAGCGCAAATTCATTTTCCATACAATAGTTCATACACATTTTGTTTTATGATATTGATTGTAACCCCCCAAATATAACAGCTTTCTTTCTACTTCCTCACTATGGTTACCTTTTCCCCATGTCCTTCTTTATTATGCATTCCTGCCCTCTGAGCTAGCTCCCTGTGCTGGATAACTGGTTTTTGGGAAAGGATCGAAGACCATTCAACAGAGGATATATAGTCTCTTTAATAAATGGTGTTGACAAAACTGTATATCCACTTGCAGGAAAATGAAAAGGACACACCCCTCACACCATACACAAAAGCTAACTCAAAATGTCAAACCTAAAACTATAAAGTTCCTGGGTGAAAACTATGGGATATATAATTATTTAAAGAAATTGGTTAACAAACATAACTACAAATGCAGGAATAGCAGAAGACAAAATAGATAATTGGGATCTTCTAAAAATTAAACACGTGTGCTTATCAAAAGACTTTATCAAAACAGTAAAAAGACAACCTACATTAAAAAACGAGCAGAGGATATAAACAGACACTTTACCTAAGAGGGCACCTATGTTCACTGCAGCATTATTTGCCACAGCATAAAAATGGAAGTAACCTACCCATCAACAAGTGAATGGATAATCAAAATGTGATACATTATACAATGGTCTGCTGTAAAATCATAAAGAAAAATGATTAATCCACAAAACATATTATATCCTGGATGGACTTGGAGGACATAATCCTAACTGAAATAAGTCTATCATATAAGGACAAATATTTCATGCACGTCCTGACACATCTCAATGGTCATTCCATTAATTCCTGGATTTCACTTTTATAAGGAGACAAAGATAGATAGATACACAAAGGCCAATGGTGTTTACCAGAGATGGGAGAAGGGAGGAAGAATCACTCTCTAGATTGTAGATACTTGTTATTTTTGGTGATGGGAAAAGCAGCATTGAAAACGGGTGTAATGAGCACAACTTGACCAAAGTAAACAATGCCACTAAGAAGGATAAAAGAGAGAAGATGTTTGTGCTAAAGAATATGACACACATGATTTTGAAACAACACCAACAATAATCAAAATATGAATGAATGGTCACATATAGGTGTATATATGTGTATGTGTATATGTGGGTGTGGGTATGAGTAGGAACAGGAATGTACACAGGTGCACACAGATAAAGTATTTTTATCTACACATATGTACAGGTATGTGTGTGTATGCATATATATATACATAGAGGACACAGTTACAGATACTTCTCAGACATTATTAAACACCCCACAAGATTGGTTTTCTGGTATGAAGGTTTAAGACCTTAGTCTTATGGTATAACAATTAACTGTCATAACATAGTTCACAAAGTTCATGTTCTGCATCCTAGTGAGGTGAGTAGATATGGGATCTTGAAAGCATGAGAATGGCCATCAAAGATATAATTATTGGTCTCTAATAATCTCAGAAGGAAGTTTGGGCAGTCTACTTCCATAGTGATACTGCCTTGGAAAACCAAGGAGGGGTCGCTGTGATTTGGGTCCAACTCGATGATACATAATGACAACAATCATCAGGAGCAAAAGAGAAAGTAAGAAACCAAAGTCTCAGAGAAGAAACTAGTCAACATGGCCAATAGCCTACACTAGCTATGACTTCATCTATCCTTAGAACAGAAGAACTAGATGGTGTCTACTACCATTACCAACTGTTCTTATCATGACCACAATTAGGTGGATGGAATAGACTAGAATAGATGGATAGACAGAACAGAGAAAAATGTACAATGGAACTCAAATTATTAAAAATCTAGATTTTATGGATCAATTGAGACTAGAAACTTCCCTGACACTATCACCCTAGGTACTCTTTAACTTGAGCTGAAACTATCCATTGAGATCACCTTTTAGTGAAATAACAGATTGGCACAAAAAACAAAGGTTATCATCCATGAGTATAGTGCTCTATTAAAAAAACAAACAAACATCAATTTAAGACTAAAAGGTCAACAATTACTCTAAAGCAAAATGTGAAGATAAGGGAGCAGGGAAACTAAAGTAACAGAGATGGAACCACCAGAATAGAATTAAAGAGATTGTTGACATATTATGAAAAATGCCACTGAAAAAAACTGTATAGAAATTATCAAACAGGAACCTAATTTGCTGTGCAAACTTTCACTGAAAGCACAATAAAATATTAAAACAAAAGTTAAACTTCAGTGGGGATCTAGGGAAGTCAGGGACATGGGAAGGATGGCATAAAAAGATCTGGAACCTGACTGGCTCACAAACTCATTACATATTAGCAATGTAATGACATCACTAAAAAAGGAAATATGACACTGCTCTTGGGTATGGGAAACATTTTAAAGCCCTTACCACTTGTTTCCAAAAAGACCATGAGAAAATGGAGATTGTGATACACTGAGGAAAAGGGAAGTGTAATTAATTATAAGGAAGAAATTTTCCTGGCCATTAACGGTAATTAAAAAGCAGAATATATAACTCACAGAGCTCATAGAACACCTGTCTCCAGACATGTCCTTTTATCTTGTTATATCTGGTAAAAGAAAGTTGAAAAGGGTACTTCACCATCAGGGAAAGTAGATGTAAGCTGAAGTTGTGAAAGTCCTGTGAGTGATGAATAACTCATTTGTGGCCACAGTTCCATCTTTAGCATGTAGCACACACATTTGAGTACTGAAAATATAAGACTGACCAGGAGGAAGATTAAAAGACATAGATGTGAATATCTTGACTCAGAAATAACTTTTTTTGTGGGAGGTAATCCTTTGCTCTCCCACTTGACTGTCAGTCTATCTTACTGCTGTAGCTTGTGTGTTGTTATGAAGCTAGAAGGTATGTGCGGTACAGTGAAATACTTGGTAAGGCTTTTCTAAACAGTGTTTGTGAGTACTGGGTGGAATCATGCAAATAAAGTGTATGAAACTCTAATGTGGGGGATTGGTTAGTTTTGTCATTCCTCTAGGCTTAAAATGAGCCCTCTTAAAGGCTCTGGTGGCATAGTGCCTACCGCATTTGAATGTTAATCAGAAGGTTGGTAGTTCAACCCCATCAGTCACTCCACAGAATGGAGACAGTGCAATCTACTTCAGTAGATTTACCACCTTAGAAACTCAAAAGGGGTTGCTATGAGTCAGAATTGACTTGATGGCAGAGATTTTTTTTTGAGAGGCAGAAGGGGGGAATTTCACTGCCATCAAGAGAGAAGAGTTGGAGGTGGAGTGGAACATGTCCTTGGACCCAAGATTCCTGCACTAGACCTCCTTGGTAGAGAGATGGCAGGGATGACTGGCAGAGATGACTGGTAGCATAGGAACCAAGAAGCACGAGACAGAGCGGCAGGCTTGCTGGTCCACAGAGCAAGAAAACTGAGTGCCTTTGGTCAGGAGGGTTGCTGGCAGAGAGAGGTGCATCTAGGTGCACCTATCTGAAGAACTAAAAGATCTTTGTAACATGTTACTGAGCGGGGCAGAGGCCAGGCCAAGAGGCCAAGGCCCAGAGAGGTATGCCTGAGGGCAGAGCAGAGAAGAGACTGTCTTGATGGAAGAATTGTATCCTGAGAATGTCCCTGAACCTGAACTGTAGCCTGTTACTTCCCTAATAAACTCCATAATCATAAAAACTGTCTGTGAGTTCTGTATGGACCATTGCAGTGAATTATCAAACCTAGTACAGAAGTAGTGAGTGCCACAGGAGGAATAGTTGGTGTCAGAATTGGCAAACAGATTTGGATGGTGACAACATGTCTGGCCTCATAGGAACCACCCTTGGGTGGCTGAAGGTGATTCTGCTTCTCCCTCATGAGGCTGGAGGAGGTCAGAGGAAGATGCCATTCTCATGTCCTTTTTACAGTATGCCACTAGTATTTCAAATACCAGTGGGATCACCCACAGTGGAGAGCTTAAGCTCTCAGCAGAGCTTAAGCCTAAATTAGACTAAGAAGAAACACCTGATGATTCACTTAAAAAAAAAAAAAAAAATCAGCCAATGAGAACCTTCTGGATCACAGCAGTATATTGTCCAACATAGCACTGGAAGATGAACCCCTTAGATTGGAAGGCACTCAGAATAAATACACAGTGGTCAAAACAATGGACTTGGACATGCCAATTGTGAAGATGGCACAGGACCAGGCAACGTTTTATTCTGTTGTACATGAGGTCTCTATGAGTTGAAGCTGACTTAATGACAACTAACAGCAAATCCTGCGTTGATAGTATAACTTACAGGGTGATGCACAGGAGCTGTTTCATGTCTAACTTCTCAAGTGCAGGGCCATTTAGACTTCACCCTTCTCCTTGGCCTGATACCTGGCCTCAAAGCTGGCTGAGAATCCCTCACAGATACTTAGGTTCCATTGGAGATGTTCAACACATCCATCAGGCAACTGATTTCTGGGATGTTGCCAGATGTTTCCATTTAGTGACCAGGGAGGCGGGGGATAGGAAGGGAATTCTGTCTAACCAGGTGGCCAGTTGCTTTCCCAGTCCCTTCTCAGGCACTGGCCCTACTCTTTCTGGTCCTTTTTCCACTTGGATAAGTATCCAAGAAAAGCCTTTTTAGAAGCAGCTCCGATTAAAAGACAGATGTGTGTCTTTTCAGTTAGAGGCAGCTACATGGAGCCAACCTGGACTACATCAGTTATGTGATATGTTTCTGTCCAAGTAACAAACTAATGTTAAACCTTGATTTTCCATATTATTTGGCCTCAGTTTCTTCAGCTTCAAAGTGAGGATAATCCTCATTAGGCTATTATGAAAATTAAAGAAGTAAATATATATAAAGTCCTTCCAGCAGTGCCTGGCACAAAGTACATGCTCAATGTTGGTTTATTATTTTTATTACCATCATTATCATCAGTTTTGAAAGGTGAAGTTAAAAAATTCATAGCATTAACCCCCCTAGGATATCTAGTCCAATAAGAAAAATGAAATCCAGATAGTTGAAATGACTTGCCTAAGGTCACACATCTATGTAAATACCAATGTCCCATGTATTAGACCATTACTATGTACCATGCTTACAACACTATAACACCCTACAAATACAACTATTATCATCCCCATTTTGCAGATATACCCATTTCATGGATCAGAGACACAGAGAAATGAAAGACTTTTGCCTAATGGCATGCAATTAAGTGAGAAGCAGAGCAGACTTGGAATGGAAACAACCCCAAGGTCCATGCCTTTTGTCACTTTGCTGGGCCTTGTATCTTGTTTTAGTCAATGGAATATTAGTAAATGTGACTCAAGCAAAGGACTGAAATGAGCATTTATACGTGGTTGGCCTTTTAGCATTTCTTTTATCACCATGAGAGAAACGTGTGGCAGTAGCTCACTAGTCACAGAAGAACGGGAGACATGGGGAGCAATCCCACAGCCAATGCACAGCTTGGAGCCACACCCTGCCTAGACTTACTAAACCAGTCATCCATGAACTTGAGAATGCATGCTTTCAGTTGCAGGTCCCTGAGCTTTGGGGTAGTTTGCTCTACATCATGACTGGGCAATAGTTAAATATAGGACCTGTATGTAGTGCCTTCTGGGACTTGCAAGAGAAGCAAGCACTAGACCAGTGCTTCTCAAACTATAGTACATATATGATTAACCAGGGATCTTCTTAAATACATATTCTAATTCAGCTGAAGATAATTCAAAAGGGGGGGGGTATTCAGTAGGTCTGGTGTAGGCCCAAGAGTCTTATTTCCCAAGAAGCTTCCAAAAGATGTTGATGGTCTGTTACACTTACTGCATTCTGGGTGCAAAGACTGAGAAGTCATCTTCAAGCTTCTCATCTGTATCTCTAAGCTTAGGACTGCATGCACCTTGCTAGCACTGGAGGAATAGATGGACCATCTTATGTTTGCCCTTACAATGAGAATCCTTTGTGGATTTTTAGTAACCTATACTCCTCTCATGTCCAGCAGAGCTATAAGTCAGTTCATATTAACACCAAACAGTATCTTCCGTTTTTTAAAATTAATTTTGCATTTTCTGCTTTTTTAATTGAGGGGTTCAATCAATAAATCTACCTTCCAATTCATTTTGGGCTCAAACTCTTTCTGGAACCCAAATCTTCCATAACCAAGATTTCCAAATGACAATATGATTAAGTTCTCAGGCAGGAGATACTAATTTATTTCTGGTTTTCTTCATTTCCAGTTAGGCTGGACATGGGAGCCAGAATATGGAAGGAGAAGCATTGGACAGCAGCAGTAAGAAAGACGTGAAGATGTCTGCTGGGACACTTTTATAACTTGTTTTCTTTCCCATCACCTGATTTTCCTTTCACTCCATCTACATGAGCACCACCTCCATCATTGTTGTTACAACCACCACCACCACCTGGAAAATTGGGTGCCATTGATTTTTGTGCTTTGAGTATACAAACTGAAAAGAAAGTAAAATTATTTCCAAAGAGTCAGTATCTTCCCTCTTTCCTTCAGTTTTTCATATATTTATTGTAGATCATATAGAGTATATTATATTTTATACTATAAGAATAACCATACTGTTATAATTTAACTGCAAGAAAATTTCCTCCTAGGACATTTGGAAGAAAATCTTGAAGACAGCTACCTGGTCAACTGACTGAAAGATATCCATATATGCGCCAATCCCAAAGAAAGGTGATCCAACACAATGCAGTAATTATTGGACAGTATCATTAATATGACACACAAGTAAAATTTTGTTGAATATAATTTAAAAAGGGAGGTAGCAGTATACAGACAGGGAACATCTAAAAATTCAAGTTGGCTTCAGAAAAGGATGGAGAATAAGGATTATCATTGGTGATGTCAGATGGATCTTGGCTGAAAGCAAAGAATACCCATGTTTTATTGACTATGCAAAGGCATTTGATTGTGTGGATTATATCAAATTATGGATAACATTGCAAAGAATGTGAATCCCAGAATACTTAATTGTACTCACAAGGAACCTGTACATATACCAGGAGGCTGTAATTTGAACAGAACAAGGTGATATTGAATGGTTTAAAATTAAGAAAGGTGTATGTCATGGTAGTATCCTTTCACCATATTTATTCAATCTGTATGCTGAGCAAATAATCCAAGAAGCTGGACTCTCTGAAGAACACAGCATCAGGATTTGAGGAAGACTCATTAACAACCTGCAATATGCAGATGACACACCTTGCTTGCTGAAAGGGAAAATGACTTCAAGCACTCCTGATGAAGATCAGACTACAGCCTTCGGTATGGATTATACCTCAACATAAAGAAATAGGAAATCTTCGCAATTGGACTAATAAGTAACACCATGATAAATGGAGAAAAGATTGACGTTGTCAGAGATTTCATTTTACTTGGGTTCACAATCAACACCCATGGAAGCAGCACTCAAGAAATCAGATGTTGTACTGCATTGGGCAAATCAGCTGCAAAAGACCTCTTTAAAGTGCTAAGGAGCAAAGATGTCACTGTGAAGTCTTAGGTGCCCCTAACCCAAGCCCTGGTATTTTCAGTCATCTCATATGTATGTGAAAGATGGACAACGAATAAAGAAAATCAAAGAATTAATGCCTTTGAAGTCTGGTGTTGGTGAAAAACACTAAGAATAGCATGGACAGCCAGAAGAATGAACAGTTCTGTCTCAGAAAAAGTGCAGCAAGAACGCTCCCTAGAAGAAATAGTGGCCAGACTTCATCTCATCTACTTTGGTGATGTTGTCAGAAGGGAACATCTCCTGGAGAAGGATATCATGCTTGGTACAGTAGAGGGTCAGCAACAAAGAGCAAGATCCTCAACGAGATGGATTGACACAGTGGCTGTGATGATGGGCTCAAGCACAACAAGGATTGTGAGGATGGTGCAGGACCAGGCAATGTTTCATTCTGTTGTATACAGGGTAGCTATGAGTCAGAGCTGACACAACAGCAAGTTTTACAAGAGTGCTCCTATGATGCTGCAGATCCTAAACACATTATCTAAGAGCATTAAAAAGATTGCCACTTATGGTAAACTGTGGTCAATGACATGAAACAAAGTATATGTGAACTGCTGTATGGAAAGTGAATTTGCTCTGTAGATCTTCACCCAAATCACAGTAATTAATTAATTAATAATAATAAATAAATAAATAAATAAAAGATTGCCACAATTTCTTAATAAGCCAGACATACAACTACCATATGATCAAGCCATTCCACTCTTAAACATCCACCCAAGGGAACTAAAGCATATGTTCACACAAAGACTTAAACATGAATGTTCCAAGCATCTTTATTTTAATAATCCCAAGCTGGAAACAACCTAAATGTCCTTCAGTGGATAAATGGATTAACAAATTATGGTATATCCATATCATGAAATACTTCTCAGTAATAAAAAGAAACAAACTATTTATGCACAAAACAACCTGGATGAATCTCAAAATCACTATGGTGAGTGAAAGAAGCCACACTGTACAATTTTTGTGATAGTTTCACAGGTGTCAAAACTCATCAAATTGTTTTAAATATATGAAGCTCATTGTACATCAATAAAGTATTTTAAAAAATCATAAAATGACTTCTACTTTCCCCCTCTTCTCCTTCCCATCATTACCTCCAAGGGGTGGCTATAAGCCAAAGCAGGCTTTGTATCTATTTCCTTTGCATTGGTATGAGTATTATATCTGGATACCCATGGGAGTAAGTTAATACATGGGTGGGCTATGACATCATCACTAGCTTCCCTGAATCCTTCATATAGATTCAAGCCACACCTTATTTTTGAAAATAGAGATGTTGTGTCCAGCAGGATTAGGCTTACTGTATTCAGAGTTGTCCTGCCTTTCCAGGTCACTGCTGTTGAGCATCGGGGGATTTGGGTGCCAAAAACTCCAAGTCTGGCAGCCCAGGGCCCCAAACTTGAAGACAGCAGAGCTTCTATTTCTGAAGCCTTGCAGGACCATCCCTTAGGGGCAGGGATGGGGGATTCCCTCTCATGGAAGTATATCAGCCACAGAAAGAGCACTATGCAAGATGACTCAGTTTACTGAAATGCATATGGGTCAGGCCCACAAGAAGAAGGGGTAGTTAACACAACTTTTTTTTTATTCTACTCAGTTTACAAAAATAACTTTCCAGGGACACATGCTGGTCTGTGCTTGGCAAGTTGATGCTGACATCTATTTATCAAGATACCCTGGCCTCTGCCTTTCTCAGGCACTAGATGACAATTTCACACACCTTTCAGGACTCCCCATTGCCACTCATACTCCCACTAAAAATAACCATCACCACAAGGCCAGGGTCTCAGGGGAAAAATGACCAAATAGCTCTCTACACACTACCAAGTTACAGGCATGGCATGGGCCTTCTCCACCCTTACAATTTTGGCATTCTTTTATTCCCAACAGATCTAGGAGGATGTAGAGTAGCCTGATTAAGTTGCTGTCCACAGCATCTCCCTTTCTGAGGCCCACAGTACATCCCTTTCTAATGACACCTGACACCAGTAAGTACTGAATGGAAACTCTGCCCCTGGACCTTCCCAGTGACTTCCCACAGAGTAGGGAAATAGTTACTGTTCAGATGTCTAACATTTGGATAGTGCTTCATTTAGTTTGGGGTCTCCCAAAGTAGACTAAGAGACAAAGAGTAAGTAGTTTATTTGGAAGATGATGCCAGAAACGCTGGTTGGAGACAAGGGAGAGGAATGTAGGGGAGGAAAAGACCCATGGGGTATATTATAAAGCTAGTTATCACTGTGGGAAGAGGGCACTCAATCCCATGAGGGACACTGAACATGGACATGCTGGCTTTATTAACATTGCATTCAATCTGTTCTCTTGACTGAGATATACTATTAAAAAAAAAGTTTCATATCTCTTATGCTCATTGTTTCTTATAAAGTTCTTATGGAAGGGGAACATAGACAAGGTTCAAATAAGATGAAAAATGAGAACTGCATTTTTTCACAACAAACACCCTCACCATTTCTTTAAACTCATTTAGTACAGCCAGGACTCTAAATTTTTAAATAGATGTTCCTATCTCATTCCCTGTCTATTGGGGATGAATTAAGGCAGAGGGGATACCCTTGGTTGTCACTGAAGAAAGGGGAGTCACTGCCATCCATTTGATTATAAATCCTGACAACCTTGTGCCAAGGATTGTAGCAGAAAAACGTTCTCAGAAGATGAGAGAGAAAAAAACATACCACAGAGATAATTAAAGTGTTGTAAAATAAGATCAATGAAGATGGATTAAAGAAACTGAGATAATCAAGTCTGGAAAAGACTGAGGAGTGATTATATAATAATCTTAAAATCCTGCATGAGAAGTTTCTTGAAAAGAGGGCAGCCACCTTCTCTTGAACACTGAGAAGACAAAACAAATTAAGAGATAGCATAAAAGATTCAAAGGACATATAAAAGGAAGAATGTTCTGATAATAAAGGTTGTTAAAAATAATACTGGTGTGATGCATGGAAGATGGTTCTGGGATTCTTTCCTTTGGGGACTTGAAAACCAAAGTATATTCTTTTTTACTGTAAGGACAGTTCTCATGACATCTGAAGGTATTTCTGAGCCTCAAGAATCAATGCAACTTATAACATATCTGAAAGAGAATGAATGAAGGGGATTTTCAAATAATATAACTTTCTTTTGGTTTATATACAGGAAATTAAACTAAGAAATAAAATGTTTCAGTTCAGCATGGTTGACCAAGCACTTGTGTTTACCTCTCTTTCCTCCTCAAATTCTACTGAAAGAAAAAAAGTATAAAAATTAATCCACAAGAGTAATGGAATACTGAGAGAGGGACTATCTGTAGAAGAGAGAGACATTTCTGAACACACTGGACAAAGGGATAATTCACATACTGGGCTAGACAGAGTAGGACTAAGAGATTTTATCATGTTAATCTTCAGCATGGATTATAATTCAACATAAGAAAACATAAATCCTCACAAGTGGAGCAATAAGCAACAACATGATAAAGGGAAAAAAAGATTGAAGTTGTTCAAGATTTCATATTACTTGGATCCATAATCAACACCCATGGAAGTAGCAGCCAAGAAATCAGACATCATATTACACTGGGCAAACCTGCTGTAAAAGACCTGTTTAAAGTGCTAAGAAGCAAAGATGTGACTCACCCAAGCCATGGTATTTTCAGTCACCTTGTATGAATGTGAAAGCTGGACAATCAATAAGGAAGACAGAAAAGTTGATGCCTTTGACTTGTGGTGTTGGCAAAGAATACTGAAAACACCATGGATTGTCAGAAGAATGAAAAAGTCTGTCCTGAAGGAAGTGCAGCCCTAAAGCTCCTTGGAAGCAAGAACAGTCAGACTTCATCTCACTTACTTTGGTCATGTTGTCAGAAGGGACTAGTCCATGGAGAAGGATATCATGCTTGGTAAAGTAGAGGGTCAGTGAGAAAGGGGAAGACCCTCAACAAGATGGACTGACACAATAACTGCAACTATGGGCTCAAATATGGCAAGGATTGTGAGGATGGTGTAGGACCAGGCAGTGTTTTGTACTGTTGTACATAGGGTCGTTATGAGTCAGAGCCATTTTGATGATGCCTAACAACAACAAAAATTCAGGAAAAAAAATACAAGAAGAAAATGACAAACTCAATAGAGGAATAAAAACCATATAAAAGCAACAACTAGAAATTCAGAAGACTGATAATAAAATAGCAGAAATAAATAACCAATAGAACACAAAAGTAAAATTGAATCAATGGAAAAAAGAATCGACAAAATAGAGGACAAATCCCATGATACCAATTTGTTAGAGGAACAATTAGAAAAAAAAGACTGAAGGAAAATGAAGACAGCCTAAGGGTTATAGTCCTTCAAGGGAAATAATATACACATATTAGGAATTCAAGAAGGGGAAAAGAAAATAAAGAGCACAGAGAGAATTTTTGAAGATAAAATGGTAGAAATCTTTCCAAATATCATGAAAGACAAGAACATTTCAATCTAAAATGGTCAGTAAACCTCATAGAGGGTAGATCCCAAAAGAAATTCACCAAGACATATTATAATCAACCTTTCCAGAAATAAAGACAAAGAAAGAATTTTGAGAATATCTCACAACAAGTAAAATATCACTTACAAAATGGAATTAATAAGACTAAGTGCTGATTTCTTACCAGAAACTGTGCATTCAAGTATGATATATATAATACTCTGACAGAAAAGAACTGCCAACCAAGAATTGTGTATTCAGCAAAACTGCATTTCAAAAATGAGGGGAATATAAAGACATTCCCAGATAAGCAGAAATGAAAAGAATTTGTGGAAATATATATATTGGATAGAAAATCAATGCCATCAGCCAACAATTTGAGTTAAAGACACATAAAACACCACTGAGCTAACAAGCCAGGTAAAGATTTACAAAAGAAAAATAAAGCTACAAAACTGATGAAAGGGAAACAGAAGTATAAAGACGTAAAAAAGAAAACTTCAAATAAAAGGGAGACTGAATGGTGTAGCTATAGAAGTTCTATTTGCAGAGGAAATCAATGAAATTTAAAAATATAACTATTTTAAATTGTTGTTGTTGTTATGTGCAGCTGAGTTGGACCTGACTCATAGAGACCCCTCCTTGGGTTTCTGAGGCAGTATCACTATGGTAGTAGATGCCCAACCTTCCCTCTGAGAAGTGGCTGGTAAGTTTGAACCACCAGCCTTCTCGTTAGCAGTCAAGTGTCTTAGGCATAGGATAGTGAATGTAAATTTAAGGGTAACCACAGAGAAAATTAATAAATGTACTTAACAATATAAAGAAGAAAACCAAAAAGGTTCAGTAAACCCTAAAACAGCAATAACAAATAAAAGGAAATTAAATCCATTTAGAAAAAGAACACAGAAAATAAAGAAGAACAAAGAAACTGTTACCACCACAAAAATGTAACAAAATGGCAATAAATTCCTACCTATAGATGTTGTCATTGTTGTTGTTGTGTGCCATTGAGTCAGACCAGATAGTCACACTGATTGTAAATGAATTAAATAAACCAGTCAAGAGAGACAGAATGGAGATATATGTGTGTGTGTGTCTGTGGGTATGTACACACACACACACATACATGTATATACATATGTGTGTGTGC